>NC_134955.1:54240567-54543597 GCF_965638725.1 Aptenodytes patagonicus | reverse complement strand
TGTTTAGTATACTTGGTGCTGGGGGAAAGGTGAACTACCTTTATATTTCCCATTTGGCTACTGAGCCTGTCACTAGCCAGGCACGAGGGGTCAGAGGGCACAAAGGTGTCCCAGAGCCCACGCGCCGAGGAGGCTGAAACGAGGGAAGGATTTCCTGGCTCACTGCTGCCGCTGACCAGAAGAGCAGTATAAGACAGCTGTTGCACAAGCAAGAATCTGGACCTTTGTTTTTCATCCCCATCTTTGAAATCTGGGAGGGTTTGCACAAGGCAAAGAGATTTGTAACAGCCAGCCTTCTCTTCCCGCCCCCTGAAACAGCCCACTCCAGCACTTCCTCCAGGAGCAGGAAATGTTGCTGTAATCATAAGTGTATATTATATTAGCATAATGTCATATCAGTAAGACTTTTGCTGTCTCCTTCACGTTCTGCATTCTGGCAAGACTTTTAAGCTAAACAGCACTGATTTTTACAATCATGTTCTCCGTGACATAAACATAATTTAATAAAAACATTTCAAGTTCTTAGAGGAAAAGAAACATTTCAAAAAACGGTGCAGCTGTAGACTACGTCTGCTTTTTCTCATACTGTGATCCGTATTGACTCACTGGGTAACACTGAACGAAACTCAGCGCTGTTGAACTATGCTAGACATATAAAGACAGTTCTGACTTTTCAAAATTGTCGACAGCTTTTGAATTGCTATTTGGCCTCATCAACAGGAGCTGGACGCTGACTGGACACTTTTAGTTGGTAGACTAGACGATAGATCCCAGATTTTTAGGCATTTTAGACTATAACTAGGTGTGCCAATCATCCTGTGCAGGCAAACTCGTACTTGTAAGAGTCACCAAATTATTATACAGAAATGAAATGGTATAAAATACAAACTCAAATACAATTGTACTTGGCCTGGAGCTCTGGATTGGAAAAGGTGGGGTGGAGTAAGTAGGTTATCAAACCTGCCTCGGCAAAGATTCTGTGCACTGTCCTTGCGGGTGTACAGCCAGGTCTCCTGTAGACAGAAGAGCTGCATGATGGTTATGAAGCCACTGAGAAACTGGGTAGTGTTACAGGGGAGCTAATGGCCCCTAAGTAACAGTCCTTTGGGAAATTTGTACAAAACTTCAGTGATTAATTTCTGCTGTACATGTCTGCACTGCTAACATTATCATCATTATTCCGTCTGAAGGTTATGGCAGTCTCTTGGGGCAAACCTCAAACTGAACCATAGGTATCTGTGACTGGGTCCCTTAAGCAGTATTTCTCCTGCTGTGCTTGATTTATCCATTATAACTATTGTGCCACCCACAGTGGAGGGGGTGATTCTCTTAAGCCCCAAAGGAGCTGCGTGAGATTGAGAGGCAGAGAGCAGAGCTTGTACTGTGCTAGACTTGACCAGTCTTAGACACAAGTCACGTTGGACAATGAAGTTGTTAGGAGTTTTGAGAGAGATGAGCTTATGTTGGCCTATTGTTTCATGACTGAAGGTATCTGAGATCCCCAGGAATACTTCCACCAAAACCGGGGCTGATGTTCTGTCTGTTGGTAAGAAAAAGAGGAAAAGCAAAGGAATGAAAAACACATTCTAATTGTTAAATATTTACATGTATCCTTAAGTTTGCTGTGATTCCTGTGGGACTGTGCTACTCTGGTTGAAGTTAAACACTGAAAGTCTTTGCAGGTTTGGTCACTCATTTCAGCCAGGCAATTCTTTTCTCACCCAAAGGAAGTGATTTTCTTTTCAACTTCTATAGGAGCAAAGCTTACCACTATTTAAAAAACATTTATTAAAAAAAAATTTTTGACAGTAACATCCTCGAATGCTGCAGCTGAGCGTAATTTTACTGTAGCGTGGTCACATTTTCATAAGGGTTGCCTTGGAAAAAAGTGTGTGCTCCTAGACAGGACAGAAGATGATGACAAAAACATAAATTAGGATAGTAAACAGGAAAAAGCAACAAGGCCTTATCTTTGTCCCTGATAGTGCTGTCTCCTTTTGAATCCATATTAACTGAAGCTGTAGGATGAGTACACAAATTGTTAACCTTACAAAAGTATACACTACAACCATGTATTTTCTGGGAAGAGATTGAAAGAAATACAGTCTCGCTGTTCTGCACCACCAGGTAAAACATACATCCCCTTCAGACTGGCCACAGTTTGCCCCCCTGTTTTCCAGTCCTGAGCATTTGTGCCAGTGTGAATATATCACATGAGGTGATAAAATGCTGAATGTGATACTTGGTTTAGTCTAGGGTTTAATCACTGTGAGCTGGCTCAAGGCTGAATGCTTGTCCTAGTTGAACGAAGTGCTAACCTGTTGTCAGCAGTTTTTTCTGTAAGTGTCTTAAATAATAATAGTATAGTATAGGAATGGTTTGTATGGGTATGCGTTTGGATTATAGAAGATCCTCAGGTGAAAACAATTATGTTCATATTCAATAAAGATGAAAAGGAAAGATACAAATGTATAGATAGTAACAGTAAATGGGTGTTTTTGAGAGTCGATGGCAAATATGGAATCTGCAGTAGCATATCCTGCAGGACTGAGACCCTGGGGATACATTGTACCAGACTTCTACATCATCCTTCCAACAGAGAAAGACAGCTTGCTTTCAGAATTGTGCTTCCAAGTAACTGTAAGAAAGCCTGCTAAAAATTCCTTTTTTTTTTTCATCCTGATGGGTTGAACTGCATATTCTATGGTATCTTGTATCTAAATGGAATTTAAGAAACAGAAATTAAAAATCAACTGTTTTGTGCACCCTGCATCCTCTAAGGAAGTCTGAGTGGACTGCCGGTTTGCCAGAGACATTTTTTCCATCTTGGATAAATCAGATTACTGCTTTTGTGCCTCATCTGTAAAACAGAGATGATATTTCTTCACCTTTTAGATACTCGTAAAGCTGAAGAGACAAATGTTTGTAAATTGCTTTGGATTTCTTGGACACAAAATTTTCTGTACTAGGAGTTACTCATATGAATCATGATTTCCCAGACAGGCTTTATCATCTGTCAAAGACTGTAAGAAAATTTAGGGCTAGGAAAAGGCAGCTTACTGAAAACTGTACTATATATTTGACAATCGTATCCCTTCTGAAGATTTTTATGTGTTTTACCTTCAGGTTATTAACATCCTGCAGCAAGTCATCACTTCAGCCTAAAGGTTTTGTGGAAAGCGATACGTGAAACTGGATGAAATTAATTTTTACATCTATTCATTCAGGACCCTGATGAATGATATACGGGGAGAGGAAGAAGATGGTGAACTTCACAGAGAATGCAACTGAGAAGTGCACTATTAATCGTGATATCCACCAGACATTATCCCCTGTGGTATACATATTTGTATTTATATTAGGCTTGCCAGCTAACTGCCTGTCACTGTACTATGGGTATTTACAGATCAAGGCTAAAAATGAATTGGGTATCTACCTTTGCAATTTAACTATAGCAGACCTGCTCTACATATTTTCTTTGCCGTTTTGGCTTCAGTATGTTTTACAGCATGACAATTGGACCCACAATGAGCTGCTGTGCAAAATCTGTGGATTCCTCTTGTATAAGAATATCTATATCAGTGTGGGCTTCCTCTGCTGCATCTCCATCAACCGCTATCTTGCAGTAGTGTACCCTTTTCGGTTTCAACGGTTTCGGACAATGAAGGCTGCTGCAATTGTGAGCATCGTTATCTGGACCAAAGAAATAATGACATGCTGCTTTGTCTTCATGCGTAGGGAGATCAGTATGGATGCTGACAGCCACATGCTGTGCTTCGAGCATTACCCCATCAAAGAATGGGAGCACAATGTCAATTACTACCGCTTCTCTGCTGGCTTCCTTTTCCCCTTCTTTCTGCTGGCCTTCTCTTACTGTGGGATTTTACGAGTTGTCCACAAGAGTCACGGCACTCAAAAGAAGAAGAAAATCCAAATTAAAAGACTGGTTTCAAGCACTGTTTTCATTTTTTTAGTTTGCTTTGGACCATATCACATCCTACTTGTGGTTCGCAGCTTGTTGGAGAACAACTGCTCATTTGCTGAGAAAATATTTAATATTTACCATATTTCCCTGCTGTTGACTACTTTTAACTGTGTTGCTGATCCCGTATTGTACTGTTTTTCCAGTGAAAGCACTTACCAGAACTGTGCCAAGATGCGAGACTCTTGTTTAACATGTTTAGGGTGTCTGAGGACTGAGACGAAGGAATCCTATCCGCTGAATGCTCCAGAAACTCCTAACAGGCCACAGCATCAGCAGCAGCCAGGGTTATTACAAAAATCACATGATGGTACTGGAATGAAGGAATCCTCCACAACTAACACGGGCACCCTATAGCATTCATCAAAGAAGGACGTTAATCTAAAATCTGCAGCTATGGCCGTGTTTGTGTATCCATCTGATTTATCCATATATTACAGCTGTGTTACCTCCCAAAGGCTTATTAGCAATGCAGTACAGTGAGGTCTTTTCTGGAAGTGCTTGGACCTCGGCAATAGTGAGGAAAGCACATGCTAAGTCAGTTCATTTACAATCATGTGTCTGTTGTCACTGTGGTACTGCTCAAAACCTGTTTTCTTGATGGCTGCATTGACTGGAATAAGCTAGTACTTCTAGCACACTTCTGTGTGCTTCTGTTGAATTTGTCTTTAACTGCTTTCTGTTTGCCCCTGTAGCATTTAGAGAAAATAATTCTCTACAAGGTGTCATCATCTGTTGAAAAGGTTGGAGACAGAACAAATTAAATGTCCCCATATGTACTTTTAATAAGAAAAAAGAAAAAAATTGCATTTCTGTAACATTTCTGCAACTCTCTGAAATAACTTCTTTAGCCAGTTTCAAGGCCTGCAGAGACTGTGCCAGAACCAACCTCCTAAAACAACCGATCCAATAACATGAGATGTTCTGGGAGGACATGCACAAGGAACTCAGCATCTGCTGAGACCTTCAATCTGTTGATTGACTGTTGAATCTCAGACTGTTGAACCTCATCATAAGGCTCCTATTGACTTCCAGAAGTATGAGATCTCTTGGCTCCGATGGGGATAAATAATTTGGTCTGTTGTCTTGGAAAAGAACAGGAGATTGGTAGTACGTGAGGCGCTTTGAACCCATGCGCTTCTCTGAGTCACTGTGCTCAAAGACAAATTTAGTTACATCTAAATTCTACTAAACCTTGCTAAGGTTTGGATTGCATCCTTTGCAAGTTGTGTGTCTTGCGCAGCATAGACCATGCAGGCAATTAAACAACAATGCATTTGCCAGGGAAACTGTTAAATGGATTCTGTTTAAACTGTTTTCTCCCACAGATACTATAGCTTAGGGCTTGGTCATTGTTCAGTAAACACAGTATCAGAAATACGATGTATGCATGATCTATGTTTCCTGGTTTAGACAGAAACAAAATACAGGACTAAGTAGAGATAATGGCAGTTAAAGATGTGGGAGTTGTGCTTTATATTATTGTTTCTACCACCATCTCCTCTCTAGGTTTTTTTTTGCCTTTATTGTACTAATGAATCCTGTGTGATGATTCTTCGTGATCTGCTCATCGTACCTTCTTGTATCTGTGACTGTTACACCATGAATATTGCTCTGTCCTTTCACTTCTCTGGTTTCCAACCTTGAAACACCTCTCTTTTTGCAACCTGGAGCTGATAACTTCCAGCAGTATAATCAGTTCTGTTTCCTTTTTTTTTAGATGTCAAAAGACTCTCTAGACAGACGGTCCACTCCTGGTATCTGAAGTATGTCACTGTAACACAGCCTTGCTTGTCATCAGTTTCTAAAAGGCAATATATAATAACAGTTTTCTGGAAACCACCTTGAGAGCGCAGTATTAGAAATAATTAGGGGATGTGTTTAATAAGGAATGTTTTTATTATTTTCTTCCTCTATTTGTTAACTCTGTGCTTGAAATAACTATCTTATGGCTTTGGCCCACAGTTTCTATTTGTGAGACTACAGATCCTCTTCTCCCTCCTCTTGCAGAAAGGATTCATGTCCCCACTCTCAGCAGGGGATTAGGTTTGCTTAGGTTAACATTTGGTTTGTTTAATCATTTTACATTTCTTTATACTTAGACCACTCACCAAGCTGGATTGACTACCTTATACATGCATTTTTTCTTCTGTTAGTGCTGTTTAGCTTTACTTTCTCCTAATCCTTCCTTTAATCTCCTCTGTCTCCATCAACGGTGTCGTAAGGCAGGGACTCCTGACCGCCATAATGCCGTGCTTGTATGTTGTTAAGCACCGAGCCAACTACGTGGACTCCCGTGACCTGGCAGGCTGTAAGATGCACATGTGGTTTGTTCTAGGATGAAATATTTGTTGTCCTGTTTATGCTTTACTTCTTTACAGTTACCCATGTTGTTTAAATTAGACAGCTGGAAGGCAGAGCATGCCATATTACATCGAATTGTCATCTGAGGGATTAAGGTTTATTTGAGTTGGTACTTTGATGTGGTCAGCTTTTGGCCAGCTGCTGCAGTTTAAAGTCAGATGGAAACTTGCGTAACGGAGTCCAGCATTCTGCTACAGTTCTCAACATTCAACCTGCTAACCCGCAAGAGAAGGGGGGGGTTCTTCTTCTTTTTTTTTTTTTTTGGAAGTCAGTATTTTATCAATTCTTTCTATATTGTAACTGTTAGGCTTAGGCTGCAGAACTGTAACCAATATGGGAGTAAGGTAACTCTCACTCAGAGCTTTTCTTTCCATCTCAGCCAGAACATCGTCAATCAAGGGTCCTACTACGGTTGCTAGAGATATGCTACACATTGATATTGGATTAAATACAGCGCTTGGGACTGCACACAAGAAGGGATTTTAAAAACACACGTTAGAGAAAAAGACAAATAAATTATTACATTTTATATTTCTTAATGAAATCTGACTGTTAAAACTTGCCTTTTGGGGAAAAAAGAGCAAAAGCTTACTAGATGAAGTTTTTTTGACAAAAGTTAGTGTTTTGAAAGAATAATACAAATTGTACCTGTTAGTGCAATATGTCAGTAAGCTACTGAGCACCTAGCACACAGAGAAGGAAATCAGCTGCCTCTTTTCCCAAACAGATATTTTTAAATGATGCCAATTTCATTTTGTGGGTTCTGTGCAGCAGTGAATGTATGCCATCCTGCAGGGTTACCGGCTTTGGCAAAAAGTTCAAGCATTCATATGAAATATTTTACTTAATAGTTATAGTGGAGAGTTTGGAGACTTCTAAAGGAGCTATTTTCTAATTGTGAAACTTCAAAGATAGTTTCACTGCAACATCCTTCAAGAAGGCTTTAAATAAAATGAATCTAAAAAAATTACTGATCCATAAAATAAATGTTGGGAGCTTTGGTGAATGAATCTGAATGTCTAGCAGCAAGTCAGTCATTAAGATTTCTCTCTCACACATGTGTTCACCTGTTTTAAGTCTTTAAAGGCTCTGTATCCTCAAGGACTTCAGAAGATTAATGTTCAAAGTATGCTGGTGTTTGTGGTATGAACTGATTTTTCTCATTTTCAAAAAGTTATGTGTTTGTCTTACGTAAGAGAAGGAAAATAAAACTCACCTGCCAGAAAGAGAAGTAGATACAAGGTGTTGCTGGCTGCTGGAAGTCCACTGTCCTTTGGAAAAAGCAGTGGCTAAACACAACTGCCATTCTCATCCTGTTGAAGCACAACGGTTTGATGCTCGCCTTTTGTACCGTTCTAATCATTTTGTGACAGCTAAAGCATCAGTGCCTGAGAGGTGCGGTGTCCAATATACCCTGTCCTCTCTGCTGCAAGGGCTGACAACTAGCAGAACTTCAGCCCTGACACTCATCTGGAGTTAAAGTAAAATCACAGCTTTAAATGACAGAAGTCAGGCACAATTCACAACTATTTGTCATGTATTGGTTCGGCGTCAGTAGGCCTTTGAGATATAATTTAATTTTGCTTCACTTAGTCTCGTCAGGAGCTGAATTTCTATAACTGGAATTCATCTAAACGTTCATTTACATAATTTCATTTCATACTGCATGCAAATGTTTTTTATTTCTAATCATGCTTTAATTTCTAAGCATTAATTTTTAATCACTATTTATGTATTTAATTCATTTATCCTTAACAACAGGATACCCTGAAATGTCTACAACCTTTCTGTATTACCCAGAAAGGGACAAAATATATAAATGGCAAACTACCAATACGAAGGAGGCAAGTGGTATAGCCTACCCTTTACACGGAAGGTCTGCAACGCTGCCCTTATTTTCATTAGCTCAGTTAAAGCCCTCCCCTCATCTCCTCACACTTCCACAAACTGTCCACCACCGTAAGAAGACAGTGTTAGAGGGGCTACGGGAAGTGTGCAAGGGAGGTGTATTTAACAACTTTCACTACTGTGACACTTACTGGGGTTTTTTGTTTTGACCCTCCCCTCTCCACTGCAGCTGTTTTCCCCACCACGAGGTATTTTTAAACCCAAGCTGCTACATGAGTTACTTCCTGTTGCAGTTATGAGGTTAGTAAAACAGGAACAGCAAGGCAGTAATATTTCATTTTAATGACAAGCTTTCTTTGTAAAAGCCAGATCACCTCTTAGTATATAATATCATTTAATACCCATTATCCATTATAAAATTACAGAAAAGAAGGGTAGACCAAATCGTCATGATGATATCCCCTTCTCACTTCACAGAGATGTTGTAAGGCTAACAATGAAAGTCTGGGTGTGGCCAAGACACCAGAGATGAAAAGTCATCCTTTCCTGATCTTTTATACCTTGTGAGAGCCTAGGGAATAAGGAAATAACATGGGAGCAACTCTTGATACAGAAATCATTAGGGGCAGTCACTGCTGCGCTTCTTGCAGCAGCTTTTCAATCACAAGCGAATGGGTGTTGTAGAAGGGCAGCCCATCCACTTCCATTTCTAGACTGGCAGTTTTTCCACTGCGGACCCCGTGCTGCACAAGTGTTTTCAGAAGCTTTTCTTCCTTAAAAACCAAAGGAATAGAATATAATTAAAATCCTGAATCAGGCAAGAGCATTCATCAAGATCTTTATTTTAATTCTAGGGGAGACTGACCACATCCTCCATATTTATTTTGACAGCAATTTGCTAACACCTTTTTTTCCTTGTCCCAAAGAATATGTGTAGCATCTGGACCTTAGGGAGTGTCGAAAGGCTTATATTCCTGACTGCTGTTTAATTACTGAGTGATATCATTGTTCTCCACACTCTCTCAAACAGCACATCAGTGTCAATTCAGAAACATGAATCCTTTTTTGCCTGGTTTCAAGTTCCTGTATTGTACAAATCAGAATCAGAGGAACCTCCACCCCAAGTATCTCAAAAAACTACCTGTCATTTCCCCAGCGTAGCAGCTGGCTGCAGCTGCATTTTTTTAAAGAAAAAGAAGGGAAAGAGGGCACATCAGGAAAAAAGGTTACAGAGACTACCTGAACGGGCTGCACAATCACTTTCCTTTCTTGCATCTTCTGTGATCTCTGCGTGTCTTTTGCTCTCTGTCCTCTTTTTTTCCTATTGATTTTATGAGAATTCTGGTTGCTTAGGAAAGGGATGGGGAAAAAAGAAAAACCCTGAAATTGTGCTTCCTTGGGATTCTCTGAAATAGCATATACTTTGTTTAGAACTGCAACTCAATTTCACATTTATTTTCTTTTATTTCAAGTTATTTTTATTTCAAGTTATTTTCTTGCTTAACAGTAATGTAAGCAGATAACAAAGCATGTTCCGAGTTGAGCTGTTAAAGTACACAGAGGGAACAAAATCCTCAGTTGTGAGCTGCCGACCAGTTAGCACTGCGAGATGAAAAGATGGGATAAAATCAGCTCTGAAAAAACACTAGTTCTATGAACAGTGAAATTAGAAGACCTGGTTTCAGATGGATGTATGTCTAGCATAAACTGCTTTGCTTTTCATTTGACATGAAATGTACACAGTAAAACTCTTTCTACTGTCTTCACATTTACTATAAAGAGAATTTATGTCTCTAATTCTGTTAATAAAAATCTAAGAAAAATAAAAAGCCTAGTCACGTCTTAGCTTCCCCCTGTCCCAACCCCATGGTAATTTACATGAGACCTTGAAATACTCATATACCTGTCTTTTCTTCCCTTTCTTTGCTAGGAATGCCTTTCCTGGTCTTTGGTTTACTGTTCTGTTTTCATTTGTGTGAGACCCTACTTTGACGGAAATCGCTACTGAAACAGCCCTACCAGTGTCCTTGACAAACAGCTCTATATGTTTAAATACTTCTTGTTTGATATTCCCATACAATAACCTCCAGCAAAGTCCTTTATCTCCTGGACACAACTTAATGATGAAAAAATTATAAAGTTAAAATGTCTAATATTCTCTAATTAAATGTTTGGGGTTTTTTTCTAGGAAGACTTCTAAACAATAAAGAATACAATAGCTTTAGATCTCAATTTAGACCCAATATGGCTGTATTTTACATAATACAGTATATGTCCAAAACATAAACATTTCTGAAAGAATTGAAGCATACCTTGCACAGTCAGTTAGCAGAGAATTTAGTATAATTTGGTAACCTGCTTTCTGAATGCACTTTATAAAGATTTGTCCTGTATTTCCTGGTAATGCATCCTGGTTCTTAGCTGCAACAAAGTTAAATGAGGGACTGGTTTTCTATTAAGGAAAAAATATGCATAGTTACATGGTGTCAGCCTTGACATCGTGTAACAATACAGCAATGATCCAGCTATTTAAGGAAATTTTCTGGATACATTGGTAGATAAAAAGTGCTACTTTGTAATTTATAAAATTATAAATATACATCAGCTTATATCATATGAATGATCATATGTATGAATGCAAACATAAGCACCTGATCTTTCTGCATGAGCGAGGTGTTTCTTAGCACTGAGTATCTATATGCAAAGTGGCAAATTAGATCTCTCCTGTCACAGAAGAGACACCTGAACTGGATACGCAAAATGTCATTTCTAATTTGAATTGTTTCTCCTACATATTTACATGTTAGAGCTCTCTGATCTGCTTACATGGGGAAAAAAGGCTTGCTTGCTTAATACTATATAACTGTGCCTGATAAACCGTATTCCACAATCAAATGCTATTGTTTCCATTTCTAAGGAACATACACAGTGTACGGTAGGCTTCCTTAGCTGTAAAGTGCTGCGATTTGCTCACAGTTCTCTCTTTAGTAAACAATTATGTGGGGAGTGGGGTAAGCAGAAAAATAATCAAATTAATAGAAAAAGCACTTTTAATTTGCACTTTATTCAGGAAAAAAAACCTCCCTTACAAATGACAAAGCTAATAAAGAATACTAAAACAAATGTCACATCTTTATATACTACTCATTTATAAAGTAATTCATATTCTTATAGGTCATAATTTCAAAATAAATACTATACAGTTCATTTCTTACCATTAATAAAGAGTTCAGTAAAAGAACAACTGCCTGATACATTAACCTGGTTGTGAGGTGCAAGGAACTGCAGAGTTGACTGTAGGATGTTCAGCATTAGCTACGTTTGGGTATGGATGAATGAATATATTTCCCTACAGTCACTTCAGTAAAAAAGTACCACAAACATCTGAAAAATCAAACCAATATTGTATTAACCAACGTAATTATGATTCAACTCCACAACTGAAAGGTAAGTAAACATTGTTTAGATCAAATTTTCTTGCTCATCAAGTTCTCACCAAGGAGCAAATGCTTTTCAGTATCTCATATTAAAATATGTGTGAAGACTAATCCGTGCACTTAGAACAATCTTGGCATTCTGTTCAGTGGGAATGGAGAGCTCCACAGCCCTGTGGTTTGTTGCAGTGCTATCCTGACACTGCTTGAACACGAGGCTGCAGAGAAAAACCTTTGTGTTTCAGGGGAAGTCTTCATTTAGTAATTATGATCTATAGTTTTCATGGAAGGAATGACATTTTTGGAAGAAAAATAAAACACATTATAAGAAAGCTGTTTGGTGCTTAGGCACTCCTTCAAATGTCTTCTTTCCAATTACAAACAGACAAATATAAACACCGAGGTGGGTATGTGTGGTGGTGCTCTTTATCTTACTAGGGTAATTATAATAGCATTAAAAGAAGCTGGATTAGGCAGAAAGTAGCCCTATAAACATAAATAGTCTGAATTTTTTTTTATACTAATGGAGTATGTGAACACTAATGTGTTCGATCTTCTGCACTGTTTACTGTTGCGTGATTTATAATTAAAGATAGCATATTCTCTTGTCAGACATTTTGTAATTTTCTCTCCTCCACAAAACTGTTTCCATTAATTTTATCTCAAGAGATTTTTAGTATTGCACTTTCAATAGCCCATTATTGGATCATTATCAATATTCCCAGCTGTATAGCTTAGTAAAACAAAACCAAGAAGGATTTCCTGTACACAACATCACATTTAATTACAGTATCTCATTACCAGGAATTTTGATCATAGTAGTTTTTAGGATATGTTAATTTAAAGGGCAAAAACGGTAGATGTAACTGGAAAAAAACATTGATGAGTGAAAAGTAATTCATCTATTTTTGGAAAAGATTGCACTGAAAGGTGCTATATGCTTTGTTAAGTCAAAGTATAAGTGGCTATATGGCTATGCTAAACATTGGGATCAGTTTCAGTTTTATAATCTTTAGATGAGAAATCAAAATAGCAAGAATCAAAAAAAAGTAAAAGACCTACTCTAAAATACTTAAGAGGTGCTTTGGTGGAATTTCACGCAGAACGTACTGTCATCTCAGGAGAAACACTCTGTTGTGGGCAATATCTATGGTAGACGGATTACATTTTGCTTAGCATTCCTGGAGGTCACAAACTTACTGGTTTTGTCCAAGTCTCTATAGAGGTACTCTGCCAATAAAACTGAAGTTTGAAGTTCCTAAGTTATTACAACAAACCTTACTTGATCATTGAGTATATATACATATTTTTTTAAACACTGCCAAGTTAAAAATAGAGCCACGTGCGTAGCAGGATGAGCACAGATCACAGTCACTTCTCATCCCTCTCAGTTATTTTACTTTTTCTCAGTCTGAAACCTTTGCATTCCCAGAATATCACACTGTTCAGAGCTGCATTAGTCAAAACACATTTAAAAATATTCATCTGCAAGTCTTTCTCCAACTTTAATTTAGAAACATTCAAAACTATTATAGAAAGGTTCTAACATAACTAGAAAAGGTGGAAAGATCAGAAGTAAGGTGCAAAGATCAGAAGTATGGATTGGCTTCTGTATTAGAACTGTGACTTTTGATTTTGGAAGAGAGACATCCAAAGGAGGATACAACAGAGATTTATAAAATCATGAAGGATGCTAAGGAAGTGAGCGGGGAATTTTAATCACTGTATTGCAGTACAAGGATTTCTTGCACTGTCCATAAAATTGTAGCGCTGCCTTGTGCTTGAAGGCACAGCACACAAATACATTCATTTATGAGGATTTTTATGTTCAATCTGCCTTGAATCCTTTGCGGAATATTCTATGTACAGTGTGGCTGCTCGTTCACCAGGGATTCCCAAAAGTCACCATAAGACCATGTGAAAATAAGCTGTTGAACTGGACTAGGCAGGATTTAGCGGCTCGTAGCCGATTCCATCTACATGTCACGAGCAAGTCACAATTCCTTGGCCCTACAGAAATTACCTTGGTAACCGATGGGAGTGCCGATAGCCAGATCACCTTCTTCGCTAAGGGTGGAAACCCAACAGCTTTCCTCAGATAGCGGTCATGTATTTCACAAGTGCTGAGAATATATAGAGCGCAAGCAATGGCATAGCCTCCCCAGTTAGAGACCCCTGCAAAAGAATGTCACCGTGAAACCAAATTGTAAAAAAAGCCGACAATAGTTATTGCAAAGATAGATACCTAACCTGTATAAGTCATTAGGCATGTACAACTGAGTCTCGCGTAGCGATGGTGAAATGGAACATGGACATGAATTAAATATTGACATGGTTTTGGAACATTTATTTCAGAAATACACAATTGCTTAACATATTAAAATGTTTTCAGTAGTATTTCAGATTGAATTTCTGCAAGTTTCCACCTAGCTTAGTTTGTGGTTTGTCTTTCCAACAAAGCAAAAACTCAAATGGGCATGGTCTATAACACAATTCCACTTGGCTTAATGTGAAGTCCATGAACTCTGAGGTGCTGTTGCAGCATGGTGCCTTTTGCTTTTAATCACACAGAGGTAGGAGATTTTGATAAAGTATCCTAAACCAGGGAAATTTTCACTGGTGTCAAATTTTATAACGGAATGCTGTACGATTGCAGATAATCCCTTTTTGGTCACAAATGATGACTGATTAAAGAGTTCAGCTATTTTATAAGATATGAAGCCATGGTGAAACTAATTGTCTGTGTCTTGTTGATGTGTCCTTGGTGTAAGTTTCATATACAAAAAGACATTCTAATGTAGTTAATATTCATAAATTTTCTGTACACTGTTATCACATCAGTCCACACAGTCTTGTCTGACAGTTTCTTTGTCAAGACTGTACTGGAGATCATTAGATTTGAAACTTGCTGTGAGAAGTTCTCTCTGCTGCCTGATACCTTTTCCAGAGATGCAGAATAGCAAAATTTTCAAAAACTGTGGAAGTTGTTTTAGTGCGTGTAGTTTTCCACACTTAAACATGTCCAAACCTCCACCTCACTTCCCTTTGCAGGGTCTGGGTGTGACAGTTGCTTTCAAAGTAAAAATCATCAGAATTGCCAAAACAGCCACCGTAGATACTATATACATATAGCCATAAGAACTAGACGTAATTATCACCACACTCTCATTTTTCCCCCAAAATTGCTGGTTTAGTGTCAAGAGTGTTAGATACCTAGGTTAGAAACCTAGAAACCTGAGTCTAAGTGGAATATGGACCATTCAGTTCACAAATTGGTCCTTGCTGAACACATCTCTCTCACTGCAAATTTTATTTCGTGCTGGTTAAGATGTTAGGGTAGAAGAGAATTTTAACTATAGCATTTAACTTTTCATGTACATTAAGAATGTGCATCTGTCCTCGAGTGGCTGTTGAAAGGACTTATCATCTCTTCACGTAAGAGCAATATGACTGATGACCCTGACAGGGTCACACCCACAGAAGCTCATCAATTATAATGAAAATTCATATGTGCATAGACATTTTAATTCCCACACAGATCACTTCTGCAGTCTTCCTTGTTATTTTATTTAAGGTGTGATCTTTCAAGAATATTCAGGATTTGCCCAACTATTTCCAATTAAATGCACTTTCTTCATGGAACATCCTCAATTTTCAGTCATTCCTGCTGGAACTGTAGTTGCTTAACTATTCAGCAAATGGACATAATACAGAGACAGTTTTGTTTGCTAATGATGACTTGGTCATACAAAGAAAGGGCCGATACAAATTAGTTGGAAAGACAGACGTTTTCTTGTCAATTCTATTCTCAATCATCAATAGCTCTCCCACCCCCAAAAAATCCCTTACCCGCTACAATAGTAAAATCAGCTTCAACATCACAAGCTATAACATCTCCATCTTTTATGTGCTTCTTTACAGCATCTTTCACTTTGCCCATTCCTAATTCATTTCCTCCATCTCCAACACCTTTATTAAAAGAGAAAAAGACCAAATGAGTATGAACCCAGCATATAACTAACAAGCCATTTAGAAAGCCATCTAGTGTCTTCCCCAGAGTGTCTGTGACGGTTCATAGCTCCATACGAGACGATTTATCCTTTTTAATCAAAAGCGTCTAAAAACAAGAGACTGTGAATTAAATAGCTGAAAGCATCACCTATCACATGCTAACCTGTAAGTGTATATATGCAATATATGCTGTATTGGTGCAGGCAAAAGAAATCAGAATTATCAAGTGCTCATGAACAGCAGACAGAATTAAGACAGTAAACCTTGCTTACGGAAGGCCTTAAATGAGTGTTCTATATAATGCATTATCATAAGTGCATCAGCACAAATAGAGAAAGAAGATAGAAAACAAATCCAAAATAAACCTGAGAAATTAGCCTACGATTCTATAATAAAGCAAGCATAGAAAACTTTGGTTTGTTAAAAGCTTTAATTAAAAAAAGAGATTAAAAGTAGCAATTATTCCAGAAAGATAAGCAAAAATATACGTAAGGACTTTGGCAAAAGTAGGACTTACTGCACTGGCAATCTGTTTTATACAGATCACTATAATTGTGCCACAGTGTACAAAGAGCCCAACCCTGTGTACTATGAATGTTTTCATTTTTTCTAGTAATTTATGAAAAAAATAGCTAGGTTTTTTTTTTTTTTAAGTGTTCATATATTCAGGGTGTGGGGCCTTGATTTTTGTTGGTCAAGTAGAAACACTATGTATTTGTCTCAGTGATTTCAGTAAAATCAATGGGACCTATGTAATTTCAGGAAAATTCTAGGCAACCCTATGTTTGGGACATAAAATTGTTAGATGTCATTCAGAGATCTGGAGATGAGGGTAACACATAGAATCATAGAATCATAGAATAGTTTGAGTTGGAAGGGACCTCTAAAGGTCATCTAGTCCAACCCCCCTGCCATGGGCAGGGACATCTTCAACTACATCAGGTTGCTCAGAGCCCCGTCCAACCTGACCTTGAATGTTTCCAGGGATGGGGCATCCACCACCTCTCTGGGCAACCTCTGCCAGTGCTTCACCACCCTCAGCATAAAAAATTTCTTCCTTCTATCTAGTCTCAATCTACCCCCTTTTAGTTTAAAGCCATTCCCCCTTGTCCTGTCGCAACAGGCCCTGCTAAAAAGTTTGCCCTCTTTAGGTACTGATAGGCTGCAAAAAGGTCTCCCCAAAGCCTTCTCTTCTCCAGGCTGAACAACCCCAACTCTCTCAGCCTTTCTTCATAGCAGAGGTGTTCCATCCCCCTGATCATTTCGTGGCCCTCTTCTGGACCCACTCCAACAGGTCCGTGTCTGTCTTATGCTGAGGGCTCCAGAGCTGGACGCAGTACCGCAGGTGGGGTCTCACCAGAGCAGAGTAGAGGGGCAGAATCCCCTCCCTGGACCTGCTGGCCACGCTGCTTTGGATGCAGCCCAGGATACAATTGGCCTTCTGGGCTGCAAGTGCACATTGCTGGCTCATGTCCAGCTTTTCATCCCCCAGCACCCCCAAGTCCTTCTGGGCAGGGCTGCTCTCAATCCCTTCATCCCCCAGCCTGTATTGATACCAGGGGTTGCCCCGACCCAGGGGCAGGACCTTGCACTTGGCCTTGTTAAACCTCATGAGGTTCACAGGGGCCCGCTTCTCCAGCTTGTCCAGGTCCCTCTGGATGGCATCCCGTCCCTCTGGCCTGTCGACTGCACCACTCAGCTTGGTGTCATCTGCAAACTTGCTGAGGGTGCACTCGATCCCACTGTCTATGTCACTGATGAAGATATTAAACAGATTATAAACATAAACAGATTATAAACATAAACTAGCAGCTTACATGAAAGCTACATAGTATCTTTAGTCTCTTACCAATGTATTAAAAAAACACACAAAAAATCCATCTATTTAAGTGGAAATTTACATTCCTCTTTCACCTGTTAGTCTAAATGGCATCTTCTCAAGTTTGAAGATGTTATCAAAAAATCCTAGTTAATGTCTGTGAAACGGAACAGTGAAGAGCTCCAAGTCCTCACTGCAATGTATCGTATTTGAATTTGAAATGTGACTGTGCTCTAATGCATAGCATGTGTTACAGGAGAGAAACTACAGTATTTATAATTCACACTTCAAGCCCTGAAAATTGATAAATTTAACAGTTTTAGTAACTGCATAAATATCTCACATAAGTCTGTAGCAAATTTCTTCTTTAAGTGAAATTGAAAGTTATTTCTCAGCACCAATTTTTTATTTAACTCCTTAAGTCTAAATAGTCAAGGGGAGCGTAACTGAGTGACACATAACTTACATAAAGTTATGTGTTATGTGTTACATATGTTAACTTACATAAAAGGATTTGCGATGAAACAGCTAATCTTTTTTCTTATCTGCTTTAATAATCTGTTCATATTTATTTCGGTGTTGGTATTTAACGGTGCTTTCTAAAATCTGTTTGTTGGTAGTACTTTTCAAATAGGTAATGACATAATCATGATGCCTCTATCATCATATATAAATATGGTAGTTACTACTGTTTTGTACTACTTTTTGTAAGAATCCACACAATGTTTTGATTTTTCTTACATTCAGGATCCAAAATTTTGCTCTTAATATTCTTTAAAAAGGCTAAAATGAATTCTTGTCCTTTGAAGATCATCAACAGTTTCTTTTAACTGAAAGATACTATTCCATTGCTCAGGGTTTTCTTCTATCAGCCTTGCTTTGCTTTTTCTTGTCTTTGTGGAAGTCCTGTCACCAGGATAGTCACACAGTTAGTAGATCTGCTGCTGTGGATGGATCCCATTAGCATTACACTGGGAGGAAAAGAACACCACACCGAAAATTTTCCTGTACCATCTGTTTTCTTCTTCCTCTACACGTCGGCAGAGGACTACATTTTACTGTTGATTTCCAGAGTGAGATTCACCTGCCAAAACGCAGCCATCTACACATGAGCTAGTCAGCTAGACTCGTTTTAAAGTCAGCAGAGAGAAACAGACCCTTCAAACATTCAGTTCATCTCACCCCAAGGCAGACATCTCACATATAGATGTCTGAAAATAGACAAGATGAATCCTCTTCTCCTAAAGGCCTGAGTGCTTTCCAGGAAGAGGAAAAATAGTTCTGTCGGATCTTCCACGCAAGTTTTCACTGACTACATTGTTTTCTGAAACTACATTCATGAAAAATGCAGGAAACGTCAGTCTCCTGTGCTAAAAATCATTTGTATGAAAGGGAAACAAGTGAGACCACATTTTTTCATGCGGTACTTTGGAAAGCTTTTCATTAGCTCCTATATAAATAGCATATAGCTATGTCAATTGTATGACAGCTGAAAAAAATAGCATGTGGTTTCGGTAACATCCATTAATCTTTTATTTCAATCTTTTGGGGAAAATGAGTCCTTCCAACCTCAGTCTTCCATGTCTTCTTATTTTGTGTATACCTGAAGGTTGCTGCTTACTCCATGACTTTTTATGGTATCAGTACCCACACAATTGTGGGCATTGTTCATGCTTTGTCTGTGGTCAGACTCCTAGGTCAGATTTTTTTTAAACACAGATCTTGTTTTAAATGCAAAACTTGACAGCAATTAATCGGCATGTAACAAATGTTCTAATACTTCCCCTCTCCACCTACTAACACAGTACCTCTTGCTACTGAGCACACTATATAAAGACTTCTGTAAAGCTGAAAACTTGATCTTTCTAATATCCTTTTCTAGTCTATAAAGTTACTTGAGTACTCTGCCCTAATGGGTGCTGTACAATATTTGCATTTTATTTTGGAACTAGACATATGTCTCCAAATTCCTACTGACCATGAAGAAAGCCAAAGATAGCCCCACCAGAAAAATTTATCATAATCAGTAGCAAAACATTATCATCAGTAATGAGAGACAAGATGCAAAGGCCACAGCCCAGATTCATGCCTTGTTAAGCTAGGCTTTGCAGAAATACACTGAAAAAGCCAACAACAGCCATCCCAAGAAATTGTAATCAAATTAAAAAACAGACACAAAAAGTTAGTGTGATAAGCAAAATAAGAACTGTTAACTAGGTAACTGTAAGAAAAAATTACATTGTTTTTCTATAGATATTCAATTAGTTCTCCAGCATAGAATATCCATGTACTCAAATTCCATGGGAGATCAGAGCAGATATCTTCATTGTTTTTTGAAGCCTATGACTTGTTAAATCACTTTCTAGGCAGACATGTCTTTAGAGAAAATTCACGGCAATGGGACGCAGTGAATCGGGATAACTGCTTCTTTTCTTCTTATTCACAAGCTTGTGGTATTTTTAATTAATGACATTTCATAGTGTATTTGAATATTCAGAGAATGTTTAAAAACAAACTAAATTCTGCTGAAGAGATTCAAATTCCCACTGTGCAGAACACTCCATACTCCGCCAAATCAACAATATACTTTGAGCTGCTCTGGGAGATATTTTAAGAGATTAGGGTACTTTTATTAAAGGAATCAGGATGTGATGTTACATAAGTAGCTGGAGAGACCAAGTCCTTGTATCAACAGTCTAAAATCAGGGACAAAATAATTGAAATTAACTGCAGCAGATAAAGCTCTGAGGCGTTTTGCTAAACACCTTTATGAAAGAGAGATTTTCTATCCTTATTCAGTCAATCTTTGGCTTCTCTGCTGAGATTGCCAACAGAGTGCCATCTAGAGTGCTTCTTTTTGAATGTTGAAAGTTACTCCTTAGGAATAGGACAAAAATTTGAATTAAATCTAAGTAAAATGTATTATGAGTTTTAAGATAATACAAAAAATACCAGTGAACTCTTCTGCTATACAGCTTTTAAATGATTCCAATACGGTGAAATCAGACTATGCATTATCTCTGCAGGAGCTCTCTAAATTCTGTAGAAACATTTGAAAAACATCACTACCGAGAAGTCAAAGTTCCAGTGCTTTTGGTAATACTGACGAGTGAGTCCACAGCACCACAAGGAGAAAAAAAGCCAGATCAGCAGACATGTTCTGACGTGACTGAAATCAGCCTGGCACGGACACTTATTTCTAATTTTGTGACACTTATTTCTAATTTTGTTTCTAATATTTATACAGATTATACATCTCCTAACTCCATTTTGGGCTACACAGTGTAGCACAAAGCATTTGATTGTACAAGGACGTTGTACAACATTTTATATATATCTGGGAATCCTTGATCTATGGCATATTCTTTCAAACCAGATACAAGTCAGTTTTCAGGGAAAAAAGGACTATCGACAAAAGAGAGGAGCACTGTGTTGACAACAGCACTCTTATTAGACCTATGAGTCAATGTTAAGGCAGTTTTGGCAGGAAGGACAAAGTACTCCTTGAAAGATTATTATTGTATACATATATTTTGTTAGAGAAGGCATTATCATAATAGATGCAAATATGCAATCCCTGCTCAAGAGAATGTACTGCTAAAAGGCAACATAAACTAAGATTCTATCCAGAAAGCTGTTTTAACACAGGTGTAACAATCATAAAAATAACTATAATATTTTAATATGTAATGTTTCCATTCAGTAGTCATTTGCTTTTTATGCTGTCTTTCACACATAAAACACAGAATAAAGTCAGTGTCAAAAACTACGCTTAGAGAAGCATATGTATGCGCACTGATGTATAGATAATACACACATCTGGGCTTGCTTTTTTGTCCTTAAATAAGTTTGAAATCAACTCCTTCATTTTTTTTGGTTGTGAGAACCCTTCAATAGAAACCTCTAATTTTTCTCCAGCAACGGTCTCTAAATTCAACCACGACAAACAGCTGTAGCCCGCAAGCAGTTATTCAGCACCTGCCTCCTGCTCCCCTTCACTTCCAGTAAGAGTTCCTGTTTTGTGCTTCTCTTGCTTCTGAGAATATAACACAAACTCACACATACCTGTTGTTGTGACTCCTGGAATAGTCTGTGCAGCTAAAAATAGTTCATCTATGGGATCCACTAGATGTTTAATGTTAACTTTCCTGGCATTGTAATAATTGCCATCAGCAGCCATCCCAGCATGCTCTATTGCTATCAGGTGATCAAATCTGGTTAGAGACGAGTGAAAGAACAGAGGAGAGGAGTCAAAGCTGTGATTCTCACGTAACAAACTTTTCTGTTGGCTGCTTCTCCTGTTGTGGTTGGTTCTACTTTTTGACTATTTGGGATTCGAGGTAAAACCTGGATACTGATTTGCTATTTCTGAATGTAGTTCTCTACAGTTTATTTTCAAAAGTTAGTTTAGTTTCTTTATAGCTTTAGTGCAATTCCCTCAAACCACATTTGCCACCAAGAAATGGAGAAGTTCCTGAAATCCTCCTAACCAGCAAACCTTTGGGTCAGCCACCTGGCCTTGCTCTCTTTGATGTTAAAATACATAACATCTTGTAAGACATTAGTCTCTATAACTGTTTTCAAAGAAAACAAAAAAGTGGCAAATTAATGATCATCTAAATCCTTGTTAGTGTAAATATAGTCTCTGCTTAAAGTACGTTGCTTGGCAAATGTTCATTTGTTTCTAGTTAGGGAGTTTTTTGGTTTGGGTCTTTAGATTTGGGGGATTTTCCTTTAAGTCTATGGCTATTTTGCTAGTTATGAAAGTAGACAGAAGTACTGCAGATGTCCTATGTTTTAAGCAGAATTTTAGTACTCAGTTCTGCCACTGTATGTTAGAATGAAGTAATTTTGCTTCTGTTTTTCCCATTTTACTGTCATGAGGTTACTAATTCTGCTGAATTACTTAATGTTTTTGTGGGTGGCTATCTACAGCGACTCCAGAGACCTTAAGCAGGTTAGTTGTCTACTTTAAAGAAACACTTACTTTAGCTTTTTGGGACTGTGGGATCAATTGAAATAGAAACTGGCTGTAATTTTATTATGCATAGCTATAAAACACATTTTTAAAACAATACATGAAAAATGAAGACAGTATCATGCATACTATTACAGCATACAATTATAGCATACGCTAACCCGTGGAAAGAAATGGGAATTGAGTAAGTTGATGAAGCAAATACCAGGGTGAAAGATCTTTTTATTAAAGAGAACAAACTGAAGGCAACTACATTAAAATGCTGTACAAGGAAAGATCAATAAAAATGACCAATGTATGCTTTTTAAAGGAAATGTAAGTTGCCTGCTAAGTAATGAAATGTGTGTACAGCTACTTAGCAAATTCTCCAGTGCATTAACCCTAATCACACACTTTGTATTAATCTGAATTTTTGCCCGACATTGTATACTCAACAAGACATATGCAAACAGTTCAAATTATTATTGAGAAGTGCATGCGTACATCTATAATTTTGGCTTTGGCTGCCTAAAGACAATAGGATGATCACTTTCACACTATTATAAACACATGACATCTTATTAAATCAGATCAGATTCCCCAGTTGTCAGACTTGAGCCAAAGCTCTAGAAAGTGAACACACTCCACAAGTCTTCTCCTAGCTCTTTCACTGACTCTGACATACTTCCCCTTTCTGATATTATCACTGATTTAAAAACTGGTAAAATAATATATTTTGTGTGTGTATATATATCTATATCTATGCAATAACAGCTGAAAAGCTTTTAGAAATTTTTCAAAGGAAAAGAGCTATTGATATATGAAGTATCATTTCTTTTTTTGTACTCCAGAAATTCGTAATTGCAGAATAACATGGAATTCTGTACCCTGTGTGCTCCAAAACCAATGTTTGGCTTCAAAATTTGTTCTGTTCATTCCAGGTCTTAAGGATTTACTTGTAACCATTATGCCTTCTTAGATCATGGTCGTTATTTTTATTATAACTACACAGTAGAGATATTCTCAAAAACTGAATACACGTACCTAGGTCTTCCAGGGTTCCCATTCTCACACAAAAACATTAAAGCTGAATCAGCACTTTCTCTTTGATAACTCAGTAGAGGGACAGGTCCCTTCAGGATTCCTACAGGAAAATGAAATACAATTCAGATACTATGTACCTTTTTTTTTTAATGTGTGTTTGAGTAACTTTAAAAAAAAAAAAAAAAGCAAGCAGAACAATTAGAATAGTAAGGACTCAATATTCCTGATAAGCTCCCTGCATCCTTACTTTAAATTAAACTCATTTGGATATTGGTGCTAGTAAATGGGACCTTGAGATAGACAACAGGTCTATAAGAATAAGAACAGACGTCCAGAATTCAACACAAACAGCTAATCCAGAATCACTAATCAGCTATGTAAGCATTAACTTGATGCCAGCTAGGTTTAACAAAATGTCATCGTAGCAACGCTGATCAGAGCTTAGAGGATGAACTCTGGTTCATTCTCTGGAAAAAAAAAAATCCTATACTAAGTGACAGTGAGATTAACTGAAGCAAACCTTGGCTCAAATTGGCAAGATAAAAACTGAGAAAACGTGTGTCTTACCTAGTTGAACAGCCTCTTCAATAATCTTTTTATTCAGATTCATGGCTCTCTGATCTGTTACTATGGCAACCTCTTTCTCCAAGGCCTGCAATATAGCTGCAATAGCGAGGGCTCCTGGGGGCCCATCGTTCTCTTCTGGTGGCTCGTAAGCGAAGTGGGTAGGAAATCCAGTTGTTATCAGCACCGACCGAGCATGGGAGATGGACAGGCAAGCCTTCAGCAGCTCGTCCTGGCGGTGTAGATGAATTATACCCCGGTCTCCTATAAAAGTGTTTTTAAAGAGAACAGTACACTTCAATATATCATTCTCCTTTTGAAGCTTCTGTGTGGGTGAACCTGCATACTTTAATGACATAAAATGGGTTAAAAAAAAAAAGAGAAAGAAAAACCTCTGGTCAAGGCAGGAATTGGGGTAATTTCCTCAGGAAACCTAGGAAGGTGGAGGATATGAGTAATGAAGATAATGGGCTGTGCTTCCAGGTTAAGAATTTCAGTTAACCGGATTTTGAAAATTTCTATGCCTAGCATTTCTAGGTGTTAGTGTAAATAGCTTTTTCTTTTTCTGAGAGCTTATTGCATATTGTTTCCTTTCCTTTGGCCCTCTGCTTTCCTCTGATCTGTGGTGACAGTCATGCTAGACCATGTCTCGCTACTGAAGCTAGATTGGAACTCAAGCGTCCCAGATCTTACAGAAATTTTGATGCAGACTTCAGATGAGTAAGCCGGTCCTTTGTCTCTATTTAACTCTATCGCCTTAGGGAAGAGCTAATTCCCAAATAAATTCCGCTTAATGAAATGATTAACCACAGAAGTGAAGTTTCAGAGATATTATAAGTTACCAGGGGACTTTGTAAACTCAGTTAACACAGTAGTATCCAGTTGACTGCTGAAAGATCTTGTAACACTTCATGTAGTAGAGAACCATGTTATCTGACCTTGAGAAATAGGTGAATATTAACAGATGTCTCTTCTCATGGGTCAGTCCCTAAAGAGGCAGTGCTGTGTTATCTGTATATGTCCTTCATTGTTCAAACACTTCCTATCCCCTCTCCCTTCCCTGGCACTCGGAAACACAAGTTCACAGCGCAGTCCTTTCGATTTGCTAGTACTCCTGAAAACCACAAATACTAGCATGATGGGCTGATAGTGAGAGGTAAGTCCTCACTATTGTTTTCTAGCCTCCTCACATCTTCATCCTTCTCACCTTCCCCCCCGCCCCGCCTCTGCACTTTCCTCTTTTTGTCCTCCATTTCCCCTTTGCCATTTCTCCCTCTGTTCCTCCTACATAACATACAGGTAATATATAGATAGTGGACACAGAAAAAAGTTCTGAACAAGACTTAAGTAACAGAAGTAGGGAATATTAGTCTCTGAGAAGTGGGGTATATTAACTGAGATAAAGTATTATACTCTCCTCTAGCAATAAAACGAGCTAACTCTTAAGTTAGGTCCTGTATTTCTGCAGAGCATGGCACTGTGCCAAGCTGAACTCCAGAGAGTGGGAAAAGGAGAGGCCTTGTGAGTAAAAATAACCAGACCCAAACATATACACAGAGCCCAAACCCAGAGCTTGGGAGAGCTGGGCGTAAGCTGTTTTCCACTACTGCCTACAGAGGATTTCAGAAAACTTATGGGAAACTGAGATCAGAATTTACAGCAGACAGAGGGGACTAATTCAGTGTGTATTTTAGGAATGGTTGCGCTATTCAGTTTGCCTTTATTTCCCTCTCCTCTTCCTTGTGCACACATGCAGCCCTACCTCTCAACGTTCTGTGGTGATCAGGTCACTTTGGTCCATCACACAACACCTCAGTGATGAATGTGTCAGCAGAGCTTGATGTAATTCCACCCATCAGAGAGGGATGTTTGAAAAGCACGTGCGACTACTAGAATTTTCTGGTAGGAGCACAGTAGTCGTGAATATATGTAAAGAAATGTGCTATTTACTGTACAGTGAATATCCTTGTAGCTGTTACCAGCATGCTGAGGTGCCCTGTACTTTACATACCAATTTCAGTTTTATTCAGTAACAGTTCTTATTCCCTGTGGACTCTCCAGTCTGCTGTAAACAACGATGCTTCTATGTACTTTGAGAGTATACAGTCATCAAGATCAGATATTCCATTACCCATAAGGTTGAATGTTTTTGGCCAGACTCTGATATTAAGTACGGTAACAGAAAATGTAGGACCTAGTTATATCAACTCACTGTATTCCACAAAGAATTTTTAAAACCTTAAAATTGCCTTTAGATTCTTACCATGTTCTTGAACTTTATTAATATCTAAAAAAGCAGGATAGGTCATATCTACCTCATAAAAAAATCCACTAAAGGAAGAGAGTTTTTGTTTTTACCTGGATCTATTCCAATTACGGTCTCTAGAGTCTTTATCTTTTGAGCTGCTTCTGCTGACACAATACTATAATGCAGAGGATCTTGAGAAATGCAGTGGACTTGTGGGACTTCTCTTGAGGATCTGACTGTGACATTGTCATTCTTCAGGTCGGTAATGAACATGCAGCCAGGAGAATGAGTAAAAGCTAATGGAGCTCCTAAAATGGGTGAAAAAACTTCAATTAAACACATAGTTATTGCAATATATTGAAATATCAGAATGATAAAGTTGCAAAAAGCTATTTAATTTAACAACACAGAGTCCCTGCCTGGTGCACTTATATCATAAAAACAGGTGATATTTTAAGTTACACTGCAGCAATTAATACATTTTGAGAAAGAAATGCATGCATATACATCTGAAAATGTTTTCACTTTTAAAAAGCTCACATGGGTTGTTGAGATCAGGTTTTTCTACAATATCCTCTTTGGTATAAACTTGAGGCAACTTAGGAACTGAACACTGGTACCCTCCAAGGAAGTCTGTCAGTAATTGGCAAATCTGAAAATTGGGTTTGACATGCATGAAGAAACTAGTGCATTGACATAAGAACAAGTTAATGCTTAAGTTTGCACAGTGTGTTGGTGATACTGTTTCCGTATGAATAAATTAATGTTCTAGGTTCTAGAGTGCTGCTGGAAGCTATAGCGTCTCTCTTGTACTTTTGAATATCCTTGCAGTAGTGATACGACAAAACTATGTCAACTACTGCTTGCTGGCTAGGAGTAGTCCTTTATCGGATTAAGAAAATGGGGAATAGCATCTCTGCGCAGTGTCTTGCCGACCTAGCTAGGAGACCTATAAACTGGCAAGCAATAATGACAAAAGGTGACCAGTAAGCCTTAGCAAAGGGAATCTGAGTGGCATCTAAAACCCTGGTGAACAATAAGCTTATTTAGACCTGACAGTGTAGTAGCTCCCTAAGCTGAAAGTATTTGCTGTCCTTATACTAATTCCAGAAGTCTTGATCTAGATTATACTTGATTTGGCAAAATTGATATGTTGTTGGATAAATCACAACTGGTACAAGCAAAATCTTACTTTGTTAGAATGGTGAAAAGGAAGGATATATTGCTTTAACAAGTACATATGTGCTTGATCTGTGCTAGATCTGTTGGGAGTCTATGGCTAGTTAATTTAAAAGCAGCTGGGGAACAGGGTTGTTGAGGTTTAATATACCTCACCAAACCATGTGAGTAGACAATATTTTTTGTGACAAGCTAGCAGATTCGTCTGAAGTATGGGAACTGGTGGTATGGCAGAATTTTGACTACCTAGATGAGAAAGGAGCACAGAAAGATACAAACTGCCAAAAAATTCCTGGAATGCATTAATGACAACTGGTTTTAATACAGAAAATGGAGAAATAAACAAAAGTAAAAGCCAGTTCCAGGCAAAGGCAGGATAGACAGCTGCTTTGGGCAACAGACTGTAGAGAGGTTAGCAAATTTTTCCTCTCCTTTCCCTGCAACAAGGATGCATGAGGAAGATGAATAAAACTGCTGGAGAACACAGGAAAGAGCGGTGTTTTCAGTTTGGATTTGGGACTGGAGAAAAGGAGTTGTATGTAAGAAAGAAAAAGAAGTCTCTGCTCCTCGTGCTGAACAGATTTACAGCAGGTGTTGAGAGCAGTTTAGATAAACATCAGTAAGGAACCACAAGGATGAAGCAGATCCTGCAAAGGGAGAAGGATGAAGCAGATGACCTCCCAAGGCTCTCCCAGTTATGCTGCCTATGATTATTAAGCTGCTTCTTCAGTAAGAACTAAAATATGAGATTTCATTACACACTAGTGACTTGGAGCAGTATATAATACTGTCACTATGGTTTAGTTGCATTTTCTTGCCCTTTGTGCTCACGCCTGTTATAAACGACTGGATAAAGTGCAGAACAGCTCTGTGCCGAGGACAAAGCTTCATTTATGTAAAGTGTGTCACATTTACTTCCTTTTAGAACAAAACCTAAAAGCTCAAAATTCTTTTTCAGGTCAATCAATTTGCTAGCTCTTGACAACATTTTTGAAAGATTTCTGGCTGCTTTTTTTCCCCCTTTATTATTGTTTTACTGCAGTGTAATACAAAACAATATTTTAAAAGGAAGAAGCTTAAAAAATAATGCCTTTAAACTTCTAGATTTTAATAATGCTTAAAAAAGACATTTTGATGCTGCCAGAGCTTTAGATTTCTGCCTTTAAAATACTCAAACAAAAGTGATGGAATTTCAGTAAGAACTTCCTTGAAGGTAGACCTGTATTTCACAGTGGAAAACAGTCCTGCCAAGTGATTTTTTTTTTTTGTTGTTTGGTTGGGGTGGTTTTTAGTTCAGCCTAAAATCAAGCCTGCTAATCAGCCAACTCATTCAGTCCATGTTTTTAAAAAAAGAAAAAAAAAAAAGAAAAGAAAGAGAAAAAGATATTGAAGGATAATTTAAAAAGAGTCTCCAAGTATAGTACATACTGCAGTTGATGACTGCTTCTACTCCTGTTACTCCACAGGCCCAAAACACTGGAATATCACCAGGATGAAGGTGAACTGGATCTCCATAATCTGGTTTGGAAAGATCTTGTATTCCCAGCAGACCTGGAATTGATCAAAAATGAAATCATGAGAGATTCCAATTAAGCAATACTACTGCAAAGCCAGGGAGGGGGGGGCGGACCCCAGACATCATTCAATGACACTAAGCTAGAATCACAACAGTGGCAAGTCCCACTGAAGTGGCACATTTAGTTTGCCTTTGAGTGCACGTCCCCAGAACCTGCGCTGACTTGTTTTCCCTTTTTGTACTTGATGACATCAGTAAAAATGTATTCACTTTATTTCTGCAACAAAATACAAGCTAGATGTGTATGTTGAGTTTCCAAGATATTATAAATCCTCTCTATCAACAGAAGAATTATATTCATAACACTGGCAAACAAGAATAAATGACTGCAATGCAAAACGGGTTCTTTCTAGAACATGTTTTCTACTGCTTTAGCTTCCTACGTTCTTTAGCTAGAGAAATGAGCAACCACTCTTTTACCTCTCTGGGTTAGATAACTACAGCTCACTCTTAACCAGTTTTCACTAAATTGTCTTTTGCTTTATTCTAACACCTACTTGTAATATTCTGGGTCATTCTAAGCACTTGCTCTCTTCCCTTGGTTTTCAATTCTTCAGATGCTTTAATATACCACTGTCTTTTCTGGAATTAATTTATATCATCTGTATATATAATCACTTACTCTTTTCTGTTAAAAATAAATAAACGGTGGAGACCCTCACTTGCCCAATCATCTTGTTGCTCTACTCAAAGTAATGACTTATTACTAGTTCCTCAGATTTAAGCACTCAGACCAAATATATTACTGGGGTGTACTGTTACCAACGACATCTCCTTCCATGCTCTGCGATGTGATCCTTCTGCGTGTGCAGCCCATGAGTCTACTGATTGACAAATTTCTGTCAGGAGAGGGGATTTTTTTTTTTATTGTGATCTATCCTCATCTTACAGGTGTTTGGTTTTGTTTTTTTCAAACAGCCTCCTGTTTTATCATTTTTTTCAGCTTTCCCTTGCAAAGAATAGACCTATACTTGTTTGAGCTGTTTTTTTTAAAAAAATATATTCTTGTCATATTTCTAGTTATTCTGTCTTAAGTGTTGTGCTCAACGTATCCTATTTCACTATTTTTAAAAATAATGCAGTATTTACTTTCACAGTCATCCGCTAAGACATAAAATGCATCCACACATACTTCTCCCCATGCTGTCAATCATTGCTACCCTGTCACTGGAATCTCTGACAGCAAGAAAGTATTTGCATATAAACGAAACTGCATACATTTTAGAAAAATGTGATTACACTTTTTACCAAAACCACCCCTGCCATATAACTTATCTACATCAGACAGCTATCTTTTATCCAAGAAATCTCTGTGTTCAGCTCAGTCAAAACCTACTTTTTTCTTTCTCCTCCCCCCCCAATTCAGATTTGTGACCATTAGAAAGGATTAAAACATAATAAATTTTCTGGTGCAGGTGTTTCAGTCCTACCGCTTCCCGTGGTTCCCCCCTCCATTTTTATACACAGCGAAGCGCATGCAGAGTGAAACACGAAAAGCACTGACCAGGGTCACCCACGTGAATTGGTGCTCCGTGGGCTTCTTTTGATTCAGAGGTTGCCAGCACAGCTGCTTCCAACTTGCTCTCAGGAATAGGTCTCATTGTGACTACTAAGTTGCAGCGAAAAGTAGAAACACTGTAGCAAGGCACAGCTGTCTGGCAGTTCAAAAGAATCCAAGGCATTAGCAGGAATACTGAATAATACTTCTAAAGTATTAGAAGAAGTAAGTCTAAAACTTTGTGCTGTACTTGAGCTTAGAAAGGCCGCGTACTAACATTCATTTTAAATCCTTTAAAAAAAAAAAAATTCTTAGCATGCTTTTTTTTTTTTTTTTGTAAGATCCAGCAGTGCAGGAGTGAAACATTCCATCCTTGAGCTTCTTCATATTGATCACTATGATTTTCAACATTATGCATTTCTTGCTTCGGTAGATGCAGCGTACAGTGTGGTGAGCTCAGTATATACTGACTATTGTCAGAAAACAACCGTGTGCTTCCCATACAGAAAGGGAAAAAGCTCATAAAAAGTATCACACAGCAACAAACCTACTTGGTCTGAATCAATCTTCTGTATTTGAATTCAGGGGAGCTACAGTGTTCTGTAACACGCGAAGGTCAGGAACTCCTGCTGCTGGCAGTACCCGCTTCTACAGAAGCAACGTGCCGATTCCACACATACAAATCTTTTGTGCCTCTAGAAAGGTTCTATGGAATTCATCATCCTCACTGACTGGGATGCTGAAGCACCTTTTCTATTCAGAAATAAAGCAGTCTGGCTTCTTAGAACAAAATGTCTGATATCTAAGTTGCATTTGAACGTAAACAAGATATGTAGACAGATAGAGCTGTATAGAAAATGTTCATTAACAATCTTTGTAATAAAAATCATTATACCTGTCACTGAAGAAACATGCTGTACAGTTCTTCACAGTATTGATGTGCTATAAACTATGAAGTTTTCCTAATTCTGAAACGTTATAAGCAGATACATAGTTGTATTTTTTTTCTTTAAGCTTGGTAGAAGGACTTGCGTATGAGATACGTTTGTGCTTTCATTTTGGCCAGGAGTATAGCAAAAAGATTGTGAAATGATAACACTGAAAACAACAATGCTGTTCTACTAGACAAAGGTTATAGGAAAAAGACATGCAGATGTGTACTTAAGTGTTCTTAATATTGAAGGGTCTACCTACTGGAGCCAGAATTATTCTAGGACTTCTGCCAACATTAAAATCTGCACTATAAACTTTCTGAGCACAGTTATAAATTTCAGTGCTATGGTAGATGGCTCAAGTTTTTGGGAACATCTTCTGTCCCAGAGGTCTGGGTTCGTAGCAAATATGCAGTTTAAAGTCTCTACTGTCACAGGAAAAATCCAAAATGTGGCTGTCATACATGCAGAAGAAACTGCTACTGTCATGGCTCATAAAAGGAATATTCCTACTGCAAGCCAGAGCCGGTATGGAGAGCAGGGCATGAATAAAGGCATGGTCAGAATAGCGCATGGGTCATCGGTTGAAACATAGAAGGCAAACCAGAACAGAATCCAAATGAAATGGCTGCCACAGCACACAGGGAAAAACTTTGTCACCATAAACGAATAAAAAAGCAGATTGGCCTTGCAGAAAGTTGAGAAAAGCACTGAACTGAGGCTGGGCATATTTTACCCTGTATTTTTATGCACTTAGCACTAGCACATGCCAAGTTATGATGCAGGTAGGGAAAAAAGATCTGATTTTGAGCAATAGTTATATGCACATAATGTGAATACGGACAAATACTCAAAGGCAAAGTTACGACAAAGACTATGTGTGTGTGCACATACTTACCTTATACATGCTTACATTACATTTTTGTTCAACATTTCTTACGGGAATGCCAGCATTTTGGACTGCTTTTTCAAAAGAGAAGCTGCAGCCTAAATAAAAAGTCACCATGTCCTTAAGTTGTTCAGAATACTCCTTTAGGCTTTTCAGTGATCCAGTACAAGCTCCATGCTCGTATATTTTGTACTGTAGGCAGTCCGTTCTAGTGAAATACGAAGTTATCACAGCTTTACCATATTTTTTTGAAAACAAGGTGAATTGTTTGAATTTACATTAACCCAATATCAAACCACAAGATACAGCCTACTTTATCTATTTCTTTTCTTTCTGAGTAACAATGAAACAAACACATGCAAAAACACCAGAACACCTTATTCTGCACAAAAACAAGCTGGTAAACAGATGTTAGACTTTGGTATTTTTTAGGTTTTATAGGTAAATTTCCCTTATACGTGTCTTGTCACAGGGCTTCAAAAATTTGGGAGCTCTTTTAAGTCTTGCTTTTAGTGTTTACTACAAGAGTACATCTTTCAAATTTCAGAGACCCCACAAATATCATGCGGTCACCATGCCTGCGTTACTACTAAGTAAAACAAAGGTGAAACCCTATTATTTAACTCTGCTGGCTCAGACTGCAAAGTATTTAGAAATTACACAAAATTTCACTTTTGCGTTAGAGAAATACTTGTAATACTGACAATTATCATAACATGTTTCTCAAGAACAAGACGATCAGGCTGTTACACTCATGCATAGTTTTCATTCAAAGGTGTAACTCCAAGAAAAGAAACTTGTTCAAAATGTACAACAGTGTGGGCGGGCTGTTCCCTGAAACCCTCCTGATCACCACCAGCATTCACTGCAGAATTTTGAGAAGCAGAGTTGGTCCATAGTTACCTGATATCAGAATCACTACTCAGAGAAGGACATTTCCAATCACCTGGTTTACTTCTGTACAGCAGTGGCAGTGGGCCGTTATTTGCATGGCAAAACTTCTCAAAGTCATCAGCCAGGGACTCGTGCAAAATCACGACATTGGCCTGTTTATAGCCTGAAATTGTGGAAGGTAGGAATGACTGGTTATTAATTCAGCTTTTTGTTTGTGAAGCAGTAACTTTTCTGTATAGATTTCCTTAGATGGTCTATAAAAAATTACCTCAAGGAAATTTTTGATTCAGAAGTCCGTAATTAAATTAAACAACTTTTTGAAATGTTTTTAAAATCATAGCTAGATGTACTCTGTATGTGAAGTTGTTCACAGCTAAAATAGTTGGCAGATATGGGTAGTACTAGAATACGAAGACAGCATAATTACCTTAATAAACATTTCTATGAATTTATATATAAACAATTTATTACCTAACCTGGGAAATTAATATTCTATAGGAAAATACTTTACTTTGCAAATGTTAGCACAAAGCCAAAGAAAGGCTATTGCATACCACACTTTCACCATTTTTTTTTTCATTTAATAGCAAGCTATAAATCATGGCCAGTCCAACAGTAACTCCGGGTATCTTGATGTTATGTAGCCCATTCTTGTTGGCTATGGAATTTTACTGTGGGCTGCAATTTAACAGACATAATTACAGCTCAGGAATAAACTCGTCTGTCACACTGAATCTCAGTCATTTCTACTATTTCTAATTTAAAAAACTAAAATGAACTGCTACACTTTCTTCACTTGGAATCAACTTTGATTTAAAAGGTTGTTGACTACTACCATGCAACAGCTTCTAAAGACACTAACATTTTTGCAATGAGTATCAATGAAGAAAGCTCACATTCATTTATTTAGCAAAAATTTATTTTCTAAACAGTAGTAGTTAATACCAATGTCATTTTAATTTTTGTGCATGTAAATACCAGCTGTTCAAATACAGAGAGGAAATACACCAGACAACTAGTCTGGTGTATAAAACTGCTAAGTAACAGTCCCTAACTCCTGTATTGATGCTGTCTTGAAAAGTTATTACCATGTCTGATATCAAACAGGTGAGTAAGAGGCTGCATAGCAGCTCTCACTTTCCTAAATACTGTGGTAGTCTGTCATCCAAGAGGCAATCATTTAGCTGAAATCAATGATCTGCCTTAAAAGGCTGTAGAAAATCAGCCAAATCTTACTCTTGACCAAAGCTAACAAAGAAACCAAAAGATAAAATTCTATTCCTAATGGAAAAATGCAAAGCAAAGGCTGAGGTAAGCATGTATTTGCACACTGAATGTGCCCACAAACTGCTCTCTTGGGAGTACTCAGCACAAAAATTCATTTTATTGCTAGCAAAAGTTACTAAATACGGAAACAGTTTCTTGCTAAATACAGAAATACATTTTTGTTAAATAAACATACTAAATTTACCACTGAATAAAATACTACATTCAGATATCCCTCAACTTCATTCCCTGCCATCCATGTGAAATCCACAGGCACTTTCTACTTTGCTGGTGATATTCACACATTCTTAAAATTATGGTTTTAGTCAGTGCATTCGACTCAGACAACACTGAATTTAAAATACTAGTCACAGCTGACAGACTGAATCTGTAGGTCACTGAGGTACTCTACAAACTCAGGAAGCTTCGTTGTAACTCTTTGACAACTTTATTGCTCCTCCTGATAACTAGCCTTACTTTCTTTATAGATGAAAAGATATTTTTCTCTTCCCATATCAGTTTACATATATACTTGCATTATGTATCCATCATTATGAATATATTCACGAGCAATGTTAGTGAAGCTGGACATGCTGATCAACCCATGCATTAATTCAACGCACTCACATCCCAGTTCAGAGAAGTTTAGAAAGAGTTTTTAATTTCTTTGGTGAATGACAATGACAGTAAGAAAGAATTATTTTAGTAGTATATCACCCAACAACGTAAGACAATTTTAAGGATTCTGAGAAATTCCAGTTACCCTAGTTTCATTAGTCTTTGCGTAACAGAGCTGTATGCTCATGGCTAGAAGTCTGAACTTGCTTTGTACGTAAACAATACTTTTCTCAAATGTTAAAACTAACACATTTAAAACTACTGCAGCAATACATGCACTTAAAAATACAGTTGGGGCAAACTGCAGATTATTAACATTATAACATGTTTTCCATTAGTATTTTTCAACTTATGTACTGATGGAAAAGAAAACCATAATTTCAAGACTCACTATGATTCTATAAAATGACCCTTAACGTTCTTATGTTATAGTAATGCTACTACACACAGCTTTGTTGATCAGCTACTTGCCACTGTATTTTTAGTTACGTTGTTACATTTTAAAGTTGATCAGAACAATGGCACAGACTTCTCTGCTTCTGTAAAAGTCCAGCCATGAGAGGCAAGACAGAAATCAGTTTTCCAGAATGCATTCAGTTATCTGAGTATAAAACTATTTTTTCCCTCCCCCTTTTAATTCCCAGTCTTGCTGAGTCAGTAATTTCCAACTTCTGCAACAAATGAAGCAGAAAACCACTTCTGTAACTATACATCTCTAATTCTTCCCCAAAGTGTATCCGATGCACTAAGTAAAGCAAGGTCTCTGTGAAGAACTTAGCATGTTATCCTACAAATGTGATAATAACGTACGCAAGAAAAGCCAGATTTGGTTAAAGATTTTTCAAATATTTTCTGCATCTGTAATTTCTCACTGACATAACTGGAAGCTGAGGGATGCACTGCAAACTTTGAAAACAAAGTCCACGTACTTTACACAGGTAGGATGATACATTCTCTCTTTCTCTCTCTCTCCCTCCCCACCCCCCCGCCCCAAATCGTAGCTTTATGATTTAAGAACATAGTGTGAGGTGCTTACAATGTGATTTCAAAAACACCCAAGTGACTTAAGAACATAAGTCAACTTAACATTTTCTTCCGTTTTACTTCGATGCTTTTGATATTCCTACATTCCTTCACAAACAAAAAAAGAAAACACATAGCTATGAATCTAAAATGGAGTCACTTTTGCACTTAGAGCTGTTAGGTTTACTTACCCTCTGCCATTCCAGAAGTATTACTAATACTGAGTCTGTTGCATCGAATTATTCTCCTTAGCACATGGGGAAGGAGAGATTTCAAGCCTCCTGTCAAAATAATCTCTTCAGCCTTAACAGAAGGATAATTATAAATTTAAACACAAAGCACGTTTATTTTTTTGACATTTTAAATTCTGATTTGCTGGAGAACTTAGCTTAAGTTTCCTCCTCGTGCTCTACCAATGTTATTATCACTGGGAAATTCTAAGTTATAACCCAAAAGGCAGATCAAAGGCAAAAGGTTATTTCACTGACATTTTATGACTAAATGCAAACTGAATCTTTCAATAAATTAGCCAGAGACATGCACTTTAACATTTGGGATAAAATGCAAAGTTTTGCTGGCCTGTAATGTAAGAAACAGATTTCTTTCCTCCCTGATAAATATTCATTTCCTAGAGTATTCACTTTTCCAAAATTCATTGTAGCTTTAAAATTGCAAAAGCACAAATGGATTAACCTACCAAGCTATAATCTGTAATATTACTTCTCTGTTCAAAATGCTTTTAGACAATTAGCAATGCAACCTTGCAGTAAAGAGAGAACTATATTCAGAAAATGTCATTTTAATAAATTCCACATGTATTATACTTTCAAACATTAATTAGGTAGAATTGAATACTCCCATGGCTATTCTTCCACTGGAAAAGCAGACATATAGATGTTTAAGTCACTTGTCATACAATCTGGAGTAGGAACAGAGGTAAGTACCCTAATTACAATCAATATCTGACTCTTTTTACATCTTTTGGAGATTTAAGATATCTTTTTTCTGCAATCTAGTCAAAGTTCACACAAAGTTTTTCCCTCAACCCAAACTACCTAATAACTAAAAAGGGTTTATTACATCACTGTTAGGAAAAAGTAAAAGATAGCTCAGGGTAAAATAATACCTTGGCTGCTTATGATTTTAACCCTGGTCACTTTTAAGTAAAGAAACCGAACTATCCTCCAAATAATCAAATTACCAACCTCCAAGTTTTTCTTTAATTCAGAAGAAGCCATTCTTGATGTCATTCATAAGAAGTAATAAATATGATAGAAGCCAAGCTGCTTTTTTTAAAAGACGCCAGTAAATTAATGTACAATGAGATGTTACAACCTTCTAGCAAAAGTTAACTTTTCTGTTAAAGGTCTACAGTTTTTGTACTATAACTATGATAGTACAAAGTTTCACTCTCACAGTGGAACAGAATATAAGTGAAACATTTTATTGTGAAAATTTATACCTCTAAGGAACTCATTCTTTAATTACCTTGAAGTAAGAGTAGTGATATGTTTTGACTGAAATTATACTCTCATCATAGGTTGTCTGTCCAAAATGTTTCCCAAAGCTTGCAGAATTCTGAGAGGTTAAGTTGGGTGCACTGAAATTTAGAGTAAACTTTGTATCTATTCTTAATTCTGAAATCTTTATATAACATTGTCAGCCAAAAGAAATCAGTATGGATTTTTTTTCTGAACTTACTACTTTCTAACTCTTCTCATTTTTTCTGCTTTTACATTATCACTCCGTATGCTGCACAAAAAATAGTCTTCATTACAAAATCGTGAACAATTCCAAATACACACTTTAAACATAACAAGAAATTGGATTTAGAAATGTAGCTGAGCTCTAATCCAGGCCTATAAGTGTCAATTTAAGAGACATTATTCTTACTGCAAAGAAAATTTCTAACACCAGTCTGGAATTATTCATTCAAGAGGTTTCAAATTAAACACAGTGATCCTAATAAAAAATTCCAGGTGTGTTCATTAGATTCTTTGAGATTGTTTTTCTTTATTTCTGAGCATCTTTGAAACCATCTAAATCATCTGTAGGACTGATGGCCTTAAGAACTACTAGCTTACTTGGATTTGAAAGACAGTCTGAAGTTCAGGAAACTAGTTTGGGACAAAAGCTGTCTTCAGCTAGGTATTTTATCACAAGTGCCCTGGTCTGATGTTGGGCAAGCTTGATTCTCCCCTCATAAAGTGTGTGCCCAGTAGCAGAAATGGAAGTACCTATGGGATTTTATCAGCAAACATTTAGGGCCCTGAAGGTTATAGGTTCATATGACAACAAGTGGCTAACAAGCTACAGGACTGTGAATATCAGTAGCGCCGAAATGTTGGCTGTGAGTACCTTACAGAAACACTTGGGCTTGTAGTTCCTATTTGTGAACTTAGCTCATAGCTGCAAAGCAACATATATTGTTGATGACTGGTTAGGAAGTGAATAATTTAAACATTAACTTTATATAAAAGCAGACTGATTCATCTCTTTCTGATGAGAGATAAAACTCACCTTATGACCATTTGCTATCACTGAAGTTCCTGTGGTGATTTTATAAAACTATAGGGAAAATCCAATAGGATTAACATTCTGAGTTATAACTTTAGACCACTGTATCTGCTATACAATATCAATAATAGATTTTCTGCTGTTTTTCTTTATCAGTTGCTAAATTTGGATAGACGATAAAAACTGTTAGATGTGCATAGTAAAACCTAGCTTTTGCTATTTGACTTCCTCAGGAATGGCTAGTTTCTATGCAGTATGTTATTTCCCTATGCTAGGGGGCATTGTCAGGTTTAGATTCCCCAACCATCTCTAGGACCTCCTGGAAAATTGTTGGAGCCATCATGACCACGGCCCGTTTGGAATGACGGGGGAGAAGCACCAAGATAACTCAGGTCTTACAGCATCTTCTCCACTTTGTCCCACCAGGACACCTCATGAACTGTACAGACTGGCTTCATGGGGCCCTCAAGCAGCACTCTAACTAAATGGTCTGGTACAGCTGTTAATCAGTTATGAGGATCTGTCCCCTGGCAGAGGTTCTTCAATTCCTTTTATTTTGTTCTGAGACAGTTTCAGATAACGGTATAAGTATCAGTTATCTCATGGGGGTATATTCGATCGTGATACAGACAAAACAGGGTGCAGGATAAGTGTTAAAAAGCCCTTAAGAGAAGATGCTGACAGAGCTCATGAGATGGCTGTTGTGCCTGAGGACATCCTATACGGTGTCCCCTCACTAAGGGACCCTAAGATCTGGCTTTCCAGTCTGGGTTACCTTTAATGGAATGAACCTCTAAAGCAGACTAGATATAGTCCTGGGTAACCAGCATTTGAAAATCAGGTCATTTACTGGCTGCATAATGACAAACTTCATACTTAAAGCACCCAGTCTGAAAAAAAACTTGTTCTAAGTCGTTGCTCACATCAGACTCCCTGACTTACAATACCAACAACCAATATTGTAAAGCTTTGTAGCACTGAAGTGTCAAGATCACTCTTAAAGAACCTTTTCTTAAACATTTGGTTCCACATTAGAAGCACAATAAACACTTTTCTTTTTAGAGGTTTACATGAAGATTCAATGTATTTCATGTGTATTTTGAGTTTTACATACTGAACTTAAATGAATAAATATTAAAATATATTGCCGTCTGACACATTAAAATGGCACTTACCCACTATTGACTTGTGGGCACTGCCATGTCCTGAGCTGCACTTCCAGATCTTGACAAGGATGATGGAACTTCAAAACTGGAAAGAGATGATAATGTACAAGAATGATCTATAAGAATGATGTAAGGAGCTCTGTGATCAGACAATGATGGTGGTATGGCATATGCCGTATCAGTAGTTCAGAATAATGAATCAACTTGTCAGAAACAATATTGTATTGAAATGACATTATATTAAAAAGATATATATTTTCAGGAAAAAACTTTTCTTTGCATCAAAGTGGCAGTCAGGAAGTACAGATACGTACCAGCTTTGGTAAAAGTTCTAAACAGATCTTAGGTCTGGTTTGAATAAGTAATGTAAAATTGTTAGGTGACATCTTCATTTAGTATGTATCTGTGTGGCACCACTCCAGTGGAGTTAAGCAGACACACACTACCTGATCAATTTGGCCCAGCTGACTTGCAAAATATCCCATTACCTAGACAACAACATATTTCAGGAAGGCCAGATTTGGAAGGTGAATATTTTTGTATTCAGAAATTGTGATCAATTGTTGCCACGTGAAGCTCTAAGTCATTAACCGTTTCTACATGCTGTTCTCAGCGGACTAATTGAGCATGGGTGACTGTGTGCAATGAGATGCTGATCTTTGCTGAGGTGATTGGAACAGCACTGGTTCCAAGCCTCATCTTTACAACTGATTGTAAAGAATATGCTCTATTTCCCCTGAATCCCACAACTCATGCTAGGAAAAAGGCATGTCGAGAGGAATGTTACTTTATCCTGTTAAAAAACCCTGCTGCTCTCAAGAGGCGTACCCTTGCCTGTCATATCACTTAGAGATTCACTGGTTTCTATCTTTAAGCTTTGTCTGGTAACAAAGTTAGTTACTCTATATCAAGGTAAGAGTTAAATATTCAACAGTAATGCTTGGAAAAAGTGACCAACACCATCCACCTTTGCCAAATAGTCTCTATCCCAACATGAAGCAAGAAAAATGCAGTTCCAGACAAGTTTAATAAAGAGGTTGCCTTGTATTTCAAATGACTTATATGATGGACAGAGTAGCCTCTTTGTACCACCCTGTTGTTTGCATGTCCCAGGCTATTTCTTGTTTCCTCCCTCTTTCTTTTGTCTACAGTGTGCCTCTGTCTCTGCCTTTTTCCTCCCTGAGTTCAGATCTCTACCTCCACAGCTCCAAGCTGGACTGACCTTCATAGGGCTTGCTTCCTTGGTTTGTCTGACTGCATCCTCTGGCAATATAGGAGTTTGGATGCCTTCTCTCCTCTCACTAGCTCTTTTTAATTTATATACTTGCTGTATCTCTCAATTGTACCTTAAACTCTCTCTCAGTTTTCAACCTTAAATGAGCTTTTCCTGTTCTCCGTCTGAGACAAAATAATCTAACTTCAGAATCATAAAACAAAACAAATGCACAAATGGTTTCCTAGACTTGTAAGATGCAGACTCCTCTGAACCTCAATATCTATACCTACATGTAAAGAGAAATATATATCTCTCCCCTTTTAATATTACAGATAGGCTTGGATTAAGCATAGTTTTTCTAATTATTTCCTCCTTAATTTTTGACAGTGGAAACACCTACTAGCCTTGCAAAGTTATGTATTTTTATGTTAAATTGTTGATTGAGCTACAGTTTATAAAGCATTTTTACAATCTGCAGACCATAATCTCTTTAGAGAAAAAGAAGTACAGTAAGTGAAACATTTTGTATTATCTTAGAGCTTTCAAAATGAAAAAGTGAATCTGTAAATTTTGCAGATATTTAAATATGAGCATAGATTCTTTCCAGGCCCACACTGTAAATTATTCATTACCCACGAAAATGGAAAAATGTCATTTAAGTGTCAGAAAGATTATGCTTTGAGATGCAGTGGGTGTGTCCATACTGCTGTGCTAAACCACACCAGATAAAAATGAATCAAAAAATTATATAATAACACAAAAGGATTAAAACATCCTTCAGAAGTGTCAGTGTGACTGCTTCGCCTTTACACGTGTCAAGTAAATTCATGAAATAAAACTAAAACCATATAGTATTTCTGTGATTTTAAAAAAGGACCACCGAGAATAAACAGCCTATGAAAAGTACTGCTGATAAGAGTAACAAAGAAGTCGGCTTGAAGACTGCAAAGTAATTAATACTAGTTTCTGATGTCACAGATTACAGGTCTGTTTCTCCAGTGGTACTGATACGCTAATAAGAATATGGTTTAATGCAGTGGCTTTTCAAAGTGTAATCTAGAGACTTGCTTGCAAGGAGCCCAAAGACTCTTGCGAAATACAATCTTGCATTATCACTTTTGTCCTATTTTCAGTTTAAAGTTTGATAATAAGAATGGGTGGTGGCATGTACAGGTTCATTGGCCAAAAAAGTGCAGGGGTCACTACTTAACACTGCTGGGCAGGTTTTTTTAGATATTGTCACACAGATAGCTTATCCAAAGCTACTGCTGCGCTAACAGGAACAGCAGTGTAACTTGAAACATGAGCCAGCCCATGGGCTGCCTTTACTGATACATAATGGAAAGTAATCTAAACTAATTATAATCTAACAAACCCTTTGTGTACTATGCCTTGCCCTAGTATGAATATGGCTACAGAGGTTTGTTAATGTAAGCGTGGTTTAAAATGACCTGCTGCTTAATCATCAAGCTGATTTGAAATTCTGCCATGAGACTTCTGTGAAAAGCACAAACTTCTCTGAAAATTTACTCCACTTGATTTTCCAACCGGGTCTCTCAGTTATACTTGTGATGTTTTATTTGAAGAATCAATTAATGATCATTTTTCTCCCCATCTGCTATGAATCATTTCAAAGCACAGAAGTGCTTTGTGTATTTTCAGACAGCAGCTCATCCAGCAAATTAAGATTTAACTTTGTATTTGAAATACAGGGTATTTGCCTTTGAAGTTTATGCACCTTTAGATGAGCACTGCAAATAGAAATTTAAATTAGTTTCCATTAGTGTTCTCTCTGCTGCTTAAAGCAGCTAGCCTATACTCAAGATCCTGCAGATTGTGTCAGGATGAGAAACTGATGATAGAATCAATGTATCTTTGATGCAATCTTGTTTACTGGCAAAAAAGACACACAACATTTAGTTTCTCCCATATGTTAAGAACAAATAACAGAAAGCAATTACCAGTTCCAAAGCAGCCATTTCAGACAGTGCTGTGTGTTAGTGTGACATGTCTTGCACAGGCTCCATGAACTTCCACCGCTGCATTTGTATTATTTTACACTCGGCTTCTGCTCTGGGACAAAATAAATTGTTTCTCAGGTGGAGAAATATCATAGAATCATAGAATCATTAAGGTTGGAAAAAGACCTCTAAGATCATCTAGTCCAACCGCCGACCCAACACCACCATGCCCACTAAACCATGTCCCTAAGCGCCTCATCTACACGTCTTTTAAATACTTCCAGGGATGGGGACTCAACCACTTCCCTGGGCAGCCTGGTCCAATGTTTAACCACTCTTTCAGTAAAGACATTTTTCCTCATGTCCAATCTAAACCTCCCCTGGCGCAACTTGAGGCCATTTCCTCTCGTCCTATTGCTTGTTACTTGGGAGAAGAGACCAACACCCACCTCGCTACAACCTCCTTTCAGGGAGTTGTAGAGAGCGATGAGGTCTCCCCTCAGCCTCCTTTTCTCCAGGCTAAACAACCCCAGTTTCATCAGCTGCTCCTCATAAGCCTTGTTCTCCAGACCCTCCACCAGCCTCGTTGCCCTTCTCTGGGCACACTCCAGCATGGACAGAGACTAGAGAATAGTTCACACCAGGGCCCTGCCCTTGCATGGGCACAATCTGTGCAAGATCTTGGTTGTTTAGGCTTTTTTATTCTGCAAAGGATGAGGCCTCGTGACTTCATACACCCTTCCAACCCTTTGGGTCATACCCTAATACCTGCATACCCTGTCCCATCATCTTACAAAAACACATGACCAACAAGCTTTAGAACAGCCACCTCATTTATGTGCACCTTTGGCAAGATATGGTACACATGTAAGAGGAGACAAAGACCTTTATTGAGATTCAAAAATGCCACTTTCATGCCTTTGACTTTGCTGACAGGAATACTCACCAGCTGCAGTAAGAAGAGACAGCAAATGATCTACCAGAGGTTGTTTTCGTATAAGATGACAAGAAGTGCTTATTCAACTTCAAGAAATTGAAAAAAACATGAGGGTGGCATTTAAATATAATTTCCCAATCTACATTGAGCTACAGAAGATCTTTAGAATTGCTCCACAATTCTCAGGGCTGGATCCAGCCACCAGTTCTCTATCTTGGCCTCATCTGGCACTGAGACAGCCCAAGGTTGCAGGAGGACCCTGCCTGCAGGCCACCAATGTCAGCCTCTCCCCCACCCCTCAAAGCAGCACTGGCCAGCCAGCAGAGTACTGTGCATTGGAGCCAAGGCGATGAGCATCGACTGGATAAAAATTCTTAAAGTGAGGAAAATTTTCTTCCCAGTCTTACTCATGCAGAATGAAAGTGGAAGTCCATAGGACAAAGTACAGTGACTTGTACTGCTTTGTTTGCAAGGCAGCAGTGACAGGTGCTTATTTTGATAAGAAAGTATGTCACCGCCTAGGTTACACCCAGTCACATCATGCATGGTCACAGAGCTGACGGGGTGCCCGTTCCCCCCAAGGAATTCCATCTGGAGGTAAGCAGTTGAGTGATGTTCTGCTCCCTACACACCATAAAAATAGTACCATGCTCCCAAAAAAATGTGCCATGCTCCTGCTATCAGGTCATTCAGGCCACCCCCAGGATTATGCCATTTCTTTTGGGTTCACGTCTGCCACCATCCATTGCTCCTCACCAAGCAATTCTCCTCAGATATGTTACTAAAGGAATGACTGCAGCCTATGTATTTACACAAAGATACACAGACATCCTTGAAATGTGGATGTCTCAGTAGGCTGTGTCTGGGGAACCTCCAGTGAATTGTACCTCTCCAAACACTACCAAGCACAAACATCTTTGCATCCACAAATACCTCTGATGGAGAGATACTGACTTTCATTGTTCCACTGCTTCCTTAAGCTCTTAGACCAAGAAGTACTGTGAACAGCTCAAAAGGACCAAGCATCATTTCCCTGATGGAACTCCTGGCTTAAGCAGTGCTATTTGGATAACCAGGTGAATCAGCGGCAGGCTCTGCAAGAATACCTCACTGCAACTTCCAGGGGTAAGTGTAGATAAAGTGCTGTTAGCAACTGTGCTATGTGATGGCAAATGGTGTGCACTTGGACTGCTATTTTATCTTAGAGCATCCACGCTGCCCACTTATTAAATGTTAATCTGCATCAAGGATGCCTGGACAGCTTTGTTCTGCGGCATCCATTCCAATTGGAAGGGCTCCATGAAGTTTCAGACAAGTTATGGCTGCATTACTATGTTTTCATTACTGCATACTTGACAACTATGGTACTATGTGGCAACTATAGTTGTCATGATCTGGAAACTGCCCTTGATGGTCTGCTTGGTGCAGCCACGCACCTGCAGACACATTTGCACTCTACTTGCAAGAGCTCAGGGCCTGACTGACCAACACTGAGTATAGCAGCATGATGAAAAGGAACAGTGATAAGCAGTAATATCAACAATCAGACGTATACTCTAAGGCTGACAATGACCACAGTCTCTATGGAGAAGAGAGTGCTGCTTTGTCCCTAGTGAAGATGCTCAAGCTCTAGAAACCACAGATGTTACATACTTATTTGGCAAACTGCATCACAGAGCCCATATATCATCAATGACAATGTTCACCGTCCTTGAACTTGTGAACAAGAACTTGCAGAATCAGTGAGCTATAATCCTGAACAGTCAAAGCCCCTTGTGGTGGGACCCAAATGAAGATCTGTACATCATTCATAGATCTTCTTCCCCTGCCTGTACAGAGACAATATGAGACTCTATGCCACGTGAACCTTTGAGGACCTCAGCTTGGCAGTAACATGGGGGATGGAAGACCTGGATGATGTGGCAGTTCAACCAAGCAAATGAGTGTTGCTACACTGACCTGATTGTCCAGTCATCTGTAGGAATAAGGAATGAACTAGTTTTATAGACAAACGGCAATCACACTGACCATAGGAAGAGAGGTGTGTTGGTGCTGCAGAGTATCAACAGTGCCTCCAGTTGCCCTCTCCATTTCTGAACACAACAGTCATTCAAGACCAGCATATGATGTAGTCCCACTGGGCAACTGTCCTCATCCACCAGAGTAATCCTTGATGAAGCAGAGAATGAGTTACCCTATAGACATAGGCTGCAATGGTGCCTACTGTCTAGAAAAAAGATGGGCTTGAACTGAAGCATTGCGTTCTGAAAAGGAAATCCCCAATTACCTTACACTTTTAAATTGAGGGAAAGGATACAGCCCTTATCAAACTGTCCTGGATAGCCTGACCCCACAGCATGTGGATGGTTCTGATGCAGTCAGTCTATCATGGTATCCTCAGAGCGTCACCATTGGCGGCAGCAGCGCCATGGCTGTGCAACAAGAGCGAGGGAGAAGTTTAGGAGCTCTGTTAGGCTTGGGTCCTAAGACAGGTCATGCAAAGAACTTCTCATATAAGCTTCTGGTTACAGACTAGGTCAGGCATCGGATGCTGTCACTCTGTTAGCTATTCACTGGCTTATACAATACACTACTGTGTTCAATGCAGTTACAGCAGACAGAGTATCTCAAACCGCTGCCTTCATGTGCAGGTTTCAGCGGAGAACTCAAGAATTTGAAAAAATACACAAGTTCACCTTTCTTGCTCATAGAATTAATCCTGAACTTTTACTGCTTTTCCCTATGTTCTGTGGGTAAATAGAGTAAGACCTGCAGGCCTATCACCCTCATACCTTTTATCACCATTAAAATATTTTTTTTTTCAAAAGCAGCTCGGTGTTAAAGAGATGACTCATAATGCTGCAGCATCAGTTAGCTGACTTGAAAGAGATGTTAATGTCATCATTTTGATTTTCATTACCAAACAATAAGAAGGTAAGGGCTGAAAATGTCTTACACATCTATTGCCTCATTTTATATTTTAAAAATATAAATAAGATACAGAGGTTGGTATATCTTGGTGTGCTCTACTTCCAAAATTCCATTTTAATACAGATTTGAGCGCATATTTTGTATAGAAGCAACAAAATTTAAGCTATTACTGTTTTTTGTTTGTTTATTTATTTATTTAGGGTTTTGTTCCCAGATATGGTTGAGGTAATATGCATAAAACCTTGTCTCAGAGCTTACAGTTTGAGGACTCAAACCTATAGTGCTTCTATGAATATAAGTAACAGAGATAAGTAGATAAGTAGTCCTACTGAGTTCAAGGACAGATGAAGTGCTTAAATATTTGCTGTTTTGTACTTCATCTGCATAAGTGTTTGCATACAAGCCATATACTATACACAGATCTGAGTAAAGAAAGATGTGACAGAAGAGAAAAGTTAGTTTACAGTAAAGACAGAAAAAGATATAAGCAATACACACGCTTTTTATAAACACTTGTATGGAACAAGGTAACACCCTTGATATAAGTCATAATTAGTATTGATGAAGCCTACAGTTCAGAAATAAGGTTTAGCTCTTTTTTCGTCTGCTTAGCAACTATTGATCCTTTTTTCTGTTTTCTGTATACATGCCAGATAGGCAATTGCAATAATGTACCTTAAAATTCCATAGCTTCTATTTAGGAGGTGCTTTAAGATATTAAGTTTCAAATAACCATTTTTGTTCTTGGATTTTTTTTCACATAACTTATAATACATCCTAAGTATGGAGAGTGTGCTAAGTTTTGTCTTATTTTATTTTCAAATGGGAAAAGACTCTTGGCTTTTTTAAGCATTAGGTTTTGATCTGGCTGAATTTCCCTCCCTCTCTGAAATGGATTTTCACTTTCCATTACATCATAGTGCCTTAAGAGTTTCATGGTGTGGATTAATGCATGAATAAACTCCAAATAATTAAAAATATTATTACAACAGTATTCTTCAGAAGACAGGATTAAAGCTACATCAAGCCCAGTATCGTAAACTTCATAGTGGCCAATAATGCATACCTATGGAAGAGTTTAAAATCAGAGCAAATATTGACAAAACTTAGCTGGTGTATTCTTCCAGCATTCCATGACCTGCGATTCAGGACTTCGGAGCTAAGGGTGATCTCTTTGTTTGTAGAGGTTAACATAAAAACCGATAGCCAAGTGGACTTTATCCCATATAACGGCAGTTTGCAGCATATCATATGGATTCCAGTAGCTACCTCCTAAATTAATTTACTTGGGGAACTGTCTAGATGCAAAACCCAAGAATTTTGCATGGATTCCAGTTCCAAAGCTAATATATTTAAAAGTAACTAAACTATATTAGAATGCAATCTAAAAACAGACACTCCTTTAATCCTAATTCCATAAATATATATCCTCTTGAGACAAGCATCTAAAGAGTGTTCCAAATACAATTAATTAGCTATTACCGGCAATATCTTCTCCCAAAGAAGGGTCAGACTACACAGTATTATGAAAAAAGACAAGACAAATTAAAAGCACTCAGCAGCTTGCATTAATGGCCTCCAAGTCTAAATGTACAATTAAAATAGAGCATTCACATTTGCAAAAACTGAACTGTGAAAATCTATGGGTTTTCTCTCCAAAAGATTAGTCAAATGTGTGGGGATTTGATTGTGGGGGAAAGGGAGTAGTGAGTTTGGTTCAAACCTACGCGTATTTAGCTAGCTTCTCTTTTAATATAATTAGTATGAAGACACATTTCTGGGACCACCGAGAATTTTGAAAATGGAGTGAGTATTTAGGATCAGCATTTCTGGACAGAAAAAGATAAATTTACAAAAGAGATAATTGCTCAAGTACTTGGAAATAAAAACAAACAAAAATCATATAGAGCAGGGTATATTGTATGATATATTGCTATATCATACCTATCAGGGAGTATTTTTAATAATATGCAAAGATGGAAGAACATTATAATTTAATATAGGTTGAAGGTGTTTCTCACTACAGAAAGAAGAGAGAGGATTTTAATCAGCTAAAAGGAAGATGAACAGGCATCAGTTACTAGAACCTGCTATGATTTCCAGTCAGACTGGTGGAGCAGTAGAAGACTGCTATTAAAAAACATAGTTGCTGCTACTAAAACATTTGAAAAGATGATGGTAGCTAATGACTTTCAAACTCCATTCTCTACTGATAGATTTCCCTAATGGAAATCTCTTCTCTATTCTCATAACACTTGTCTTTGTAAATTAACCAACTTTGACATAGAAAGTTTGCTATACAAGGCTAATTTTGAATCTATTAAGCACTTCAAACTGCAGATATATGAGATATACAATCATTGTGTCCATGGCAAAACTGTCAGAAATAATGCAAGTTCACTGGAGCATGAAAATACAAGACTGGAAAGATGTGAGACTTTCTTGCTTGACATCGCAAATATAGTTGACCAGAAGGCATATAAAAGAATATGAAACCATAGATAAAAATTAGCAAATCTGTGTCTTCCTGATCAAACAATAAACATGCTTTTTTTTTCCCCCCATTTACTGGAAAGTTTAAAACCTAAGCATTCTGAGTAGATCCAGCTTCAGTTTGGAAAATATTATGCAGTATTTTCCATTCCTTTTGAAGAAGGAAACTATTGTGATCAGTATTTGGTTTCAAACTCTAGGCAAAAAAAAGTGTGTGCGTATATATATAATATATATATGCATTCATTCCATGGTTGATCACATAAAGCAAACTGGTCTCAATTAAAGAGAGTTATTTCAAGACTGCATACATTTAACAGAATAAAAGACAGTCCAAAGTGAGTATCTTATAGTTCACAGAATAGAATGATCTGTATGTGACTTTTCCATGGTTACTAAGTATACAAAAGAAAATACGCACAACAAAGTGTATTAAGCGGGCATTGTTTAGGATATAATCTATGTATATTAAAACCAGCTAAGAATATTAACAGACATGCATCTAACTTCAGTGACCTTGGGTTAATGCGCCCTGCAGAAGTCACACATCTCAAATGTCTTTCTTAAAAATAAACAGGAATAGAGAGGATACCATGCTTATAGATGGCCCATTTTGTTCCCGTTAGACATGTATTTTTGATGGACAACCAATTTCTGACCTTTATAGTAATTATCAGCTTCAGTGAAAAAGTAAAAGTTTTCCCAGTTTTCCGTCGTGCTCTAAGGGCCTTTATCATAGCACATTAATGAGAAATTTTGGGGGGCACCTTTTTGTTCTGAGTCTGTATATTGCTCAGCACAAAGGGGTGCCAATCTATAGCAAGGGCTCTTCAGCATTACTGCAGTGTGATGCAGTCTCTTACTTGCACTGAACACTCGTCCTGTGACTAAAAGCATAAGCATATGTTTTCAATCATAGATCGAAACTCCTGCTGAAAATAAACTCAATACCACCTATAAAATAGCATTTAGAATTAATTCATTAGATCTTTTTGTAATAAATCAGAACACGTTTGTGGCTTCTTTGAAACATCTGATGCAAATTGTAGGTAACTTGACTGCTGGGATATTTACTGCAGGAATATGTGGACTTAATAGGTAGATGCAAGACAAGCAAATAACCAGGAAAGGCAAGAGATAAGCCTTTCTGAAGTAAATAGCTAAAGATTAGCAATGAACATTCTATGAACAGGGGATAGTAAGATTATTAATAAGATGGATAGGTAGACTTTCTTTAAATGTTTTGGGTTTATTGTTATTCTAGACAAGGCTCTGTTTTAGTAAGACTATATGATTTCTGTATTTGTCACTTTTAAGAATCTCAAACAGAACAACCAAATCAATAGGGCCAAAATAGATTGAATTGTAGCCCAAAGCTTCAACTATGTAAGAGGATGCACTGTGAAGCTCCAGCCGAGAGAGGTAAAAGCATTAAAAGGAAGAGATGAGTGATGATGTGCAGATGCGCAGCATTACCTGCAACTGTGACAATAACATCCTTGCCTGTGCAACTGAAGACAAATGAATGTTGCTGCTACTGTAGCAGAGGCAGGGAGTGGGGGGGAAGGCTGCTCTCCTGGGGCGTGTAGGTGAGGTGAGAAGGCATTTACTTCTGCAGAGAAAGAGAGGCACTGGGAAGATTAGGCAACTGTTGCCTTAGAGGAGGAATGATTACTTTTTCATGGGGTATCTGAAGTCAGAAAGGGTACATAAAAGGCTACAGAAAGCATGGTCCTGGTCTGGATAGACTGCATAGCTTTCTAAAGAAAAATATTGTCACACGGTGGAAGAGTTTAACCAATTTATTATCTAAAGACTTAGGAAAATAATGAAAAGCATCTCACAGCAACCCACTACCACCCAAAACCAAATGCTTTGGTGGGAAGACATCATTAGGCTACGTTGCAGATATATGTTACTCAGAGAACGAGTGATTAAGTTGAAATCATACCCTAACTTCTCTACATATTACAAGTACTTCTAAGAATCTGTGGGGTTCGCCTCATTTGACTTCCCATTTTGAAGATGCATCTCACTAGAGTCGTAGGAAGGCAACACTGAGTCCAATGGGAAGCAAATCACTTACAGAGTTTCTATAATGACATGGTGGATTTGGTGTAATAAAATCTGGTTGAATAGGAATGTGTTCTTTTGAAGCTGGAGAGAGATGTAGTGTAAACCTTCATTAAATCCCAGAAAATGCCGGGGGGTGAGGGGGTTGAAGTAGCTCAGAGTTAATGGAGTTATTTAAAATGTCAATAATCTGCACTGCTGCAATGTTCCTCATCAATATGTTAACAAGCAGTCACAACAGAAAAGTAACTTTGAATGTGACATGTTGTAAGGAGGAGGATGCCAAACCTTACTCTTAGCCAGACTTAATAAATGGCAGCCAGAGGAAAATTGCTTAATGGGACATTTCTTTGCATAGAAGTCTAACGCTTCAGAGAAAATGCAAATCCTGAGGAATTTACAAAAGGAGTGTAAAATGCCTTCTGACCAACTGGGGTTTTGATATCCTCTTAAAAGACTGTCACAGCAAACACTTCACATTAGAAGAGAAAAGAGGTCTATTGAAACTGAGGGTTCTAATGTCTAAATAACCTCAGTTTCCCCTATAAACCCTTTACCTAAGAAAAATGAAAGAAATGAGGCTGTGCATGGATTACTGAAAGCTCAAAGAACTGCTAGTGCCTGGTGCATAACCTGTACCTACAGTAAATATTTTATTGGACATTTTGAGGCGGGGGGGACTAGTGCTTCAAATTCCAGGTTTGCCTATGAAATAGGGGCAGGTCCAACAAAAGCATGGAGGAGATAAAAGGTAACGATTCTTCACTCTCTTTTTTAACTAAATCATTACGGGTCATCAGATGAAACTAGCAAATGGCAAATTCAAAGCAAACAAATGGAGGTCTTTATTCATAGACTGCATATTTAAACCTTAGAAGTTTCTTACCACAGTTTGTCATGACACTACACAGCTGCTATTGGCCAGTGCTGGAGACGGGATGCTGAGCTAGACATACCCTAGTTTGTATCCTGTATCTCAATAAATCAATATGGGATGAAAAATTTAAGAAAAACAGTATCAAAATTATAGAATTGCTGAGTACCAGTTAGCGGTTAGCTCTACTCCCAAGTCATACAGTTTACAGTGCCAGTGTCAATTATGCAACTTCAGTTAAATATCCCCATTTTTTAGATTGAAAAATTTTAGATTTGAAAATTTGTAATTTATTATTATAGATACTGGGTTTACTACCTGATTTTTCACAGTAGTATTTTATATCTGGTGTGTGTTCACAGAATCATGTTTATCTACTGTTTTTATAATCCTTTTTTCTTTTTATTCTTTAAAACTAAGTGTAATCTTTCAAATCAAATCTTTCGTCAAAACTTTTTCCTGGTCCTTTTAAAGAAGTTTTTAGTTGTAATGCTGCTTATATTAAATCATATTGTATTATATTACATAATATTATATTACACTATGTTAAGAGGTGCCTTCCAGTCACCTGATATAGTACTTGAAACTAATGGGAGTTTTTGTATTTTTTCTGAGGAGCTCCAAGTTTTTTCCAAACTCCAGGAGATACACCACCTGAGTCTGGAATATATTTCTCTTTATCTATCCATCTGTTTCAGGATTTTCTCTTCTGTTATTTCAATTCATGGGAGCATCTTATCTTTGTAAATTTAAAAGAGTAGGTTCAAAATCAATAACCATACAACTTTTGTCAAGGTAAAGGGAAAAGGAAAAAAGGAATCTCTGCAATATTGTTCACATCATTAAATCTCTTTTTTGCTCCATGGTAATTTAACAGATGCAATATCTTTAAATACGTCAGTAGAAAAAAAGTTGTGGAAATGAACTTCTTAGTTTTCATTTATGCTTTTCAAAAACTGCCTTTCCCCCTTCATTTTATGTGGCACTTCTTTTCACCTACCTCCTTTTTGGTAGGCTCTCTTTAAGAACTACAATGCATACCTTTAAGCTCTGCCATTTAATCACTTTTTTCCTCATGTTTTTCTTCCTTCTTTGGGGTGGAAAGCAGATGCATGGCTTCTGCAACTATCAGGATGTACTCATGGTCTCCATGTTGAGTTAAAAGTTTTGATTTCCTCATCTCTAGGTTTCAGATCATCTTGATTAGCTTCTCTTTTCTAAAGTCCCCTTGTCCAAAGTTTACAGTCAATTTTCAAAATAGTGAGAATTCACGTGAGTCTTCTGAAAAGGATTTTGAGTTTAATTACACTGCAGTCAGGATTACTCAGAGGTTTAATAACTCTGAGTTATTAAATCCAAAGTCAATTCTTTGTATTAACTAGAAATTCCATCTCTGCCTAGCCTAAGCATTTAAGCAGATCAGAAATTGAAATAAACCCCTATTTCTGTTTTAATAGATAGTGCTGCTTCCTTTCCCCTCTGGACAGTGTTCATTCATTTTTCTTTTCCTCATCAGAAACTGAGTAACATAACAAATATTTCTATTGTTTCTCTTTTATAGCCATGTAGATTTTTAACAATTAAACTTTTGAAAGTGTTGCCTGGAATACTAGTTGTAACTGTACTGTAACTGAAGAAAAAATAAACAAATGAATTTTCAGTGAAGAAATGAACACTAACTGAAACAGGGCTTAAGTTTAATCAAAGATGTAACCCTAGAATCAGTAACACATCTTCACTTATATGCAGTCTTTCAAGAAACGATCCATTTCCTGACAGAGTTGTACCACTTCCGTTAAGAGAATTATTAGGCTTGGATGCTTAGCATAACTTCTCCTTTCATGGTAAGACATTAAGTGGTTTTAGAGAGATAAAATTGTTGGCCAGAGCAGTTTCATACAAAAATGCTTTAAACAGCAAATTTACCTACCCAATCTACTTTTCTGACAGTTATCAAGCACAAAATGTTCAGTTGCAGATTTAAAAAAAAATCACAGAGGATATATGTAAACTAGAAACTAGAACTAATACTCTACTAAATCTCACACAAAAGCTGTTTCATGTCACGACTGTCTTTCACGGGGAGTCCTTCCCTAATCCATTTCTTGGTTTCCAAAATTTGATCCTCTTTTTCCCTTACTGTGCAAATGTTCTCTGTGGAGTGATTAAAGGGAACATGTTGTATCATCTGGCTTTCCAACATTTGTACTTTGAAAATAACACCTATTTCTGTAACAATTCAATGACCATAAGAAAGCGCCAGATGCCTCCAACTTCAGCTCCATAGAAACTACGTTTTTCATATGCAGCTCCCCTTCAGAAAGAAAGTCAGTCAAGTACCTCAAAACTGTAAAGCTGTGACACCCTGGAAGTATGCAGCTACAGCACTCATTTTCTTCTCTCTTTCTCTCTCTCTCATTTCCTCTCAGAAGTCTGTACACTGAGCATTTCAATTTCACCTCAGCCCTCAAACCAGCTTGGCACACCACCTCTTTTAGAAGCAGAAAGGAAATGTTGTGACACTTTTTCTTAAATGAAGTTCAATAATATCTTTCCATGTGGGTACTTCCCACAACATTTTTTCCTCCCTCTCTTCACAATTAGGAAAGGCAAGTAAATACACATATTTTTGAACAGTTGTGTTGTGGGGTAGAGAAGGGACATCTATCTTTAGAACTCTGTTACTCCATGTTCCCAAACTTGCAGCACACGCTCAGCCCAAACATTGAATTGTCGGTTGATTGACCTGTCAGGTTGCTCTTATCGTACACATGAACATAAGAATGCTACTTAAAAAAAAAACATTTACACTATGGAGAAAGACTGGCTCTGCATCACCCCATAGTTTTTAATTGTTTTTACATCAAATATTTTTCCTTTTAACATTGGAGAGGTAATTTATTGAATGCACATCATACAAATAGTATTTTTTTGTTCTGTGTCATAGCACACACATAAATGAGTATTTAAAATGCAAATAACATTTTCAGTCAGTTAAATTACACTCAGAGCTGCACTTCTAAAAGCAGAGTTTACATAGCAAGGGTGGTTTTACTTCTCCAAACTATAAAGGAATTTCTTATAGACCATTCTGTACTCCCTGTGGGTCTATAGCCCATCATTGTTTCTGTACTTTCACATGCCTGCTTTGGCTGCAGGCTCAAGCCAAATTTCCTCCCTCATCTGACTCTGTGATTGTCTGTGTTAGTGATTTAAATGGGACAAAAGCAGAATCTGAGCACTGGCACATGACTATTGATAATTCTGACTGCTGGCATGCTTTTGGGAATGGTTGGGCCCCTGACTAGTACTCTCCCAGGCAATGCCCTTGTACAAGTTGGGGGCTAGCATAGCTCAGTAACGGTTTGCAATCTGTATAAATCCAGTAGGCAGTATGGAAAAGGCCACCCTGTTTTGAAGGAGAAAGAATTTAGCTGTGTGCATGCGAGCTATGCCACGCCATGTCATGCCACTTGGCCTGACACCTAAAGAACAAGTCCTAATCTGCTTTATTTTCTGGTACAGATGTAGCCTGTATGTTTCCACCTACCTGTAAATCCTGTCTACCCTTAAGGCAGACAAAACCATGTCCTTTTACAAACAACCACAAAGCCTTGTGATACTGCTTCAAAGACAAAGGTGATGGAGGTAATGAAACCAGCCCACTATGCCTGGACCATTCCACCGAAGGTAGGTCCACTTAAATCAAGCACACGACCAAGTTTAATCCTCCACTGCTCTCAAAAGTTCAGTTGAAATGAAAACTTGAGCATAGTCTTGTACTCATGGACTACCGACAGGAGGTTTAGGATTTCAGTGCAAGTATAGCTCTTTTGTCTGTCAAAAGGTGGGATTCTTTCCAAGCATTTGGTGGGGCTGCTTTGCTGTTTCTGGATATGACACGAGAATCCCACTGCAAAAATATTTTAACACTGGAGAGATTGTTATGTAAAAAAATCTTAATTTTTTAAATGGAATGACCATGTTGCTCCGTTACTTTTTCCAAGGTGCAAGCAAATCAGCGGGTCCCTCAGTGATAACAATGAACTTTCAGTTCATGCAATAGTACTTTCCAAGCCCAGTCACAACTTAAAAACCTAAATATTACAGGGTAATCACTGTGTCTTGCATAGTCAGCAGCTACCACAATGGATCATTAACCTTGGTTCGATGTTTTAGGGTTATCGCCTCATTCTTTAAAGCTGTTTTAACTGAAATTTAAAAGGAGAAAAGAGAAGGTTTCAGCCTGCGGCAAATAAGCAGATAAAGTCTGTCAAGCTATGAACATTTGAAACCAAGACTATTAGCAACTACTGGATTCATTGCCAGCTCCACTCACAGAGTGCTAGTAAGGAACAGAGTGGAGTCAGATTTCAGTTCCTCTCTTCTGAAGCTGCCAGGGACAGTTAGTCCGAAGTGTAGGCTAGTAGAGCCACTGGATGAAATACAGCACTAGTCTCTTTGAAATGTAACATCTCGGACACAGAATAATCAGAAGTGGTTGTTACTCCTTGTAAAGAAGTAAAACTGACACTCCCCACTAGTTGTACAAAGGAGACATTAGTTACAAAGACGCAAAAATTTAATTTAACAATGAACTTTATCAGTTTATTTTGCATTTTCTATTTTCATTATTTTCCCTTTTGTAGTTTAATATTATGCTGATGTAACATTTACTGTCTCTGCAATAGAGAGGCTTCTAAAATCAAGTGACAAAAGTTAGTGAATCAATTATTTTTCAGTATGATAACATCTTCTGTGATCAGACTTTTTGTATTTATAGTCTTGATATAATACTGTCGGAAAGGCAGTAACTGGATGGACATTTTCAGTGAAGTTATATGTGTATCATATACTACAGGGAGATACCTCAACGGAACACCTGCAGTGGAAAACTGCGGAAAACACCTTCAACAGTTTTACCAGGAATACTATGAAACCTTTAGATAGTATTTTTAATTTCTGGGAAGAAAACCAATCCCAAAAGCGCCCTAAAAACGAAGTTTGGTATTTAAACAATTCTACAGTAGAAAGTTCTTATCAACTTTAAATAGTTCAACTCAAGCTCTCTACAGGAAACTGTAGAAATGTGTGTATGTATATATGTACATGTATTTTTTTTATATACGCACACAAACACACACACACACATATAATACTGGAAAGTGAATAAAGGATTAACAGAAGACATTTTATTTCATTTATGTTTGATGTACCGGAATCAGGCTCTGCATGAGCACAGCTGTTGTATGTGACGTGGCATTGCAAATTAGCATCTTGTTATACAGTGTCAAAGGACAGGAAGCAACAGCATTCAAAAGCAAAAGGTCAGAAATTACTGTAAATAAGAAATGGAGAGAAAAGTGATTTGTGTGATCTGTCTGAGGAAATGTGGACTGCTTTAGACATATCAGATTGCTTCCAAAACATAACAGACTGAGAGGCTTAAGTGAGATGAACAGGTCTAATACGATTCAAAACACATCTTCCTTAAAAACGAAATCAAAACCCGCCGTCGGGACAGTGTGTTCCACGCAGCTAATAGAACCAGATGAAAACGCCCCAAGCAGTGCAATGTGAACTGGGTACATAGATACCCACCCAGCCTCTTCTCCCACTCCCGCCTCGCAGCACGCCAAGGCAGGCAACCCCCTAACAAGCACGTCCCGAGCCGGCATAACCACGCAAGCTCCTCTTTGCTTTGTGACCGTTCAGCGATCACAACGGTTGTTTTGTCTTCCAGTAAATTCAGCCTCTGCAACCTCCCAAGACGACGGCTCCGCTCGCTGCCCTGCGGCCGGGCCGCGGACGTCGCCTGCTCCCCCAGCCCGGGCCGTCGGGCCCCCCGGCCCCGCCTAAGGGCGAAGGCCGCGTCAGGCGCGACCCGGGGCGCCTCTCTCCCCGCAGCCCCCTCAGCGCAGCCCGGCGCCAGGCCTGCGCTCACCCGCCGCCCGGGGGCCCCGCCACCCACGCCCTCATCTTGCAGGGCCCCGGAGCCCGCGTGACCCGAACGCGTACCGCACGGCCGCTGCGCTGTCACCCGGCGCTGAGCGCTGCGGACGTACCGACGTGCCACACTGACGGCGGCAGCTCTCCAGCTGCCCCAGCCCAAGGAGGCGGCCGAGCCGAGCCGAGCCGAGCCGAGTCGAGCCGAGCCGAGCCGCGCCGCGCCGCGCCGCACGGACGGGCCGCCGCTGTGGGCCCGCACACACTGCCCGCGCCGTGCGGGGAGGCGGAGGTTCAGGGGGCGGTCAGGACCCTGCGGGAACCCCCCCCCGGCCGTCCCTCGCTCCTCCCTGCCCCGTCGCGTCCCTCGGCGAGGGGGTACCCTCGTCCCCGCTCCCGCTGCCGCCTCCCCCCGCGCGAGGCTAGAGCTCTGCTCGGCTCCCCCCTGCCTCCACTGCCAGTGGGGAAGCCCACGGCTGCTTCCCCCCCCGCAAGTACGATAGAACGGGCCCGTAACGCGAGGGAAGGGCGCCACCGCCGCTCCCTCAGATGATTGCCAGCTCCAGTGGTCAATCAGCGCCTTCCCTTTTATCTAGGCAACCCAGCGCCCGCCCTCACGAGGAGGGGGAGTGGGAGAGGCGGGCGGGAATGTTTACAAACAAGATTAGGGAGTAGCAGGATTGGGGGGAAATCGGGGGGCGGAGCTAGCGATTGGCGCAGCCGCTGATCCAATGAGGGAACGCGCCGCTCGGCGGAAGGGCGGGGGGAGGCACGCAGAACGTTCTCTGTCCAACAGCCGCTGGGGTTCGCGGGCGCGCGCGCCCAATGAGCGCCGGGCGGGTGGGGAGGGAGGGGGCGCGAGCGCCTGAGTAGGAGCCGCTCGTCACAGCGCCCCCTCCTCCCGTCTCGCCCAGCCTGTCCCGGCTGGGCCGCGCTGGGCTCGGCTCGGCTCCGCTCGGCTCGGCTCCGCTCGGCTCGGCTCCGCTCCGCTCCCTGCTGTTGGGCGGGGAGGGCGGCCGGAGCAAGGGGGAGGGGAACCGCGAGGACATGGGCTGGCTCTGAGGGCCGGGGGAGGGAAGCCGACGTGCGTGTGCCTCCCTGTATTTTAATAACTGTTTGTTGTTGGGTGGTGTGGGTTTTTTTTTTTCCGTCTTCCCCAAGGCGGAGGGGAGAACAGCCGCCCGCCGCCCCCAGCGCGCCTGCATGGCTCCTCTCCTCCGGAGCGCCCCTGGAAAATAAAATCTGCCTCGGGCCAGGTGACGTCCCCCCCGCCTCCGCGCTCACACACAAGGGGAGCGGCAGAGGCGGGGGAGCGCCCGTCTGTGAGAACATGGAGGGACCCTCGGGCCCGGCCGGGGAAGGGGAGCTGCCGCTCCTCACCGTCAAGCACGAGCTGAGGAACGGTGAGCGGGGCGGCCGGGGGAGATTATGGCGGTGGGGGGTGTCGACGGGGGGGCGCTGAGGGGAGCGCTCCTGCCTGAGGGGAGGGCGGCGGGAAGCGCGGGGGTTGGCGGAGGGGGGCCCGGGCTGCCGGGACTTGGGGAAGAAGCGGTGAGGAAGGAGGTTCAGGAGAGTTGATCGGGACCAGTATGGAAATCTCGGTGAGGAAAAAAAAAAAGAGGATGAGCTGAAAGACATGGGCAGAAGCGTGTAAGATGGGGGCTGGGGGGGGTCCCTTTTATTTCTGAAAAAAGTATTTCAGTTGGACTTCTGCTGCGTACTTGGCTCTCCTGTTCCACTTCCTCAGTGGTATTTGGCGCTTTTGAAGGAGATAAGGGTTAGCCATTCTTTTTTTATTTTTTAAATCGTGTGTTTGACTTTTATGGCTATGTCAGTATGGGGGGGGGAGGGGGAATGTTAGCTGTTAGTTACAGCCCTAAATAATGTCGTTTTATGTGACAGCTTTTCTCTGACCTCGGTGAAATGCCGGAATTGTAGGGAGGGGAATGTGCCAACATGTAACCGCAGGGTTATCTGCCTTTTCAGTCTGTGAATCTTCTTGTAGCTCAGTAGTTACTGGAAGACCCTCTGGAGAAGTAGTTCAACATGTGAAATGTATATGACCTTTCAAGATACAGTAGAAATGCTCTGTCGTAGGTTGTTGTGTTGGGGAAAATCTTTATATATTTTTAATAGGCACTCTGTCCTTCTCGGAAGTTTCCAGGCAACTTGAATACTGCACTAAATCTAGATTTTACTGTTACTTTAGAAGTGCGTGTAAAACGTAATCAGGATATATATTCTCTGTATTTATAAACAATGGAGGTGACATTAACCCATGTCCTTCATTCCTTTTCTCTCATCTTTTTTTCTCCATGATGAAGTAGAAGTAAGTATATGATGCTGTTCATCGCAAAAGTTTGAGAGAACCACCCCCCGGGTTCATGTAGTTGACACTCTCTAATGGGCCGACGGGGAAGGCAAGTGGTGGTGCTGGGTCTCTTCGGTCGCGTTCAGCCTTCTGTCCCCCTGTCACTCGGGTCTAGGGGCTCAGCGGAGGTGCCCCAGCGGAACGTAGCTATCACTGCAGCTTAGGAAAAAAAAAAAAAAGGCGCTCTTCCTGATAGCTACGCAGAAACCAAAAGGACTGTAGTTTCCTTCTTATAAGAAGAAGCAAAAGAACTGGTGGAAAACATACTTGTCTCGTTGGGTGTTGCTAGATTTCAGTGTGCAGGAGAAAAACGGGTAAGGGGAAAGGAAGTGGAACACATTTATTCTATATATTTACCAAGCTGTGTCTAGATTTCTTTTACAAAAGTTGAGACAGCACATATCCCTGCAGGATAGTTATTTAAAGATAGTTTGAGGAATAAACACATTCATATAACCTAGACAAAGAGCTGTCTAATATAGCATAATAATCCATTTTCATTTTGATCCTGATCTTAAAGCTTTATAGATTTAGGAAGCACCGATACTCACTTTTAAATTAAAAATTCTCAACCTTGTTTGTGTCTCTTTAAGCTTCTGAAGTTCAGCTTAATAGTAATCAGTTGCTTCTCCCCTCCTTATTCTCTTCTCCTTATTAAGTATTTAGAAAACTCTGCTTTCTGAAAAATGCTTTCTAGCAATGGCTTGTCTATTTCTGGAGCGTTAGGGTGGAGGAGGGAGCTGCTCTGTCATGTACTCCTGGGAGACTCCTACTCCTTAAGGTGTCAATAGTGTCATCACTATGCAAGACATATCAAGATACTGTTTCAGAATTTGTCTCTACATAATGCACAGAGATATGATAATTTGAGGAGAAAAATTGCAGTCAGCTTCTGTTGATATAGAAATAAATAAATAATCTATAGGCTACTTTGGATATTTTTCTTAGTTTTTTGTACTGGGTCTGGCTGTGTGGGTGCCTAGCTGCTGGCTAGGGTCAACCCACCACAGTTTTAAAGCATGCAGCATGATTATTTACTTTTGCTTCATTTTGGGAAAGACAGTGAGGGGACGTGCAAGAAGTAGAACTGGAGCCAGAGGATCTTCGTTGCTCTTAAATACTGAGGTTGTATACCATGAATATCCTTTTAATATGTGATTTGTTTAGATTCTAGTGTTCCCCTCCTCTCTGTGTTCTTTCTTTGATGTTGCTAGCTCTGTGACTAATTGAATGATTTAGAATTACGTATCGAAAGTAGCTGTCAGTTGGCAGATGAAAAAGAGGTCAGTCTCCACAGTGCTTTGAAAGAATGTACTATTGTGGTAGAAATAGTGGCTTCTTTGAGAAGGGAGTGTCTCATTTTCATATTGTGGAAGCTGTTGCTTCAACCTCTTGATAACAAACAAAGTACAAAATTATATATTCAAATCAACTAAATGCAGGTGAACCTACAGTTATACTTCGCATTTGCAATTACTTGGGTCTTGGAATTGCTCTAAAAATATTAAACGAGTTAGAGACAGGCATTGATTATGGTCAATTGAGTAAGTGAACATACTATAAAACTTGAATTTAAGATGAAATTAGTATCTTCAAGAATGACACAGATGATTGTTGTTACCTTCAAGCAAGTATTGCCGCATATGAAAATGCACAGTTAGAGCATATGCAGTGCAATTAATACACAGCTCCCAGCTGATTGTTAACCCTATCATACCATGGTTTGACTTCTTTTAAACTTTGACTTTGAAAATACAGTGCTGGCTTTGATATGTAGGGTCAACCTTAATTTTAGCTCTATATCCCATATTCTTAGGGCCCTGAAACTCCTCTGTTACGTGACCAAAAAGCAATTGCTGAAAAAACATCACTTCATAGGCATGTAGATTGAGTCTGTGATAGGGAAGGAACTGTGGCGCAGAACACTTGAGTGCCTCTATGAGATGCCATGTGATTTGCTGTATTACAAATACTGGGCACTGATCTGTGTATATATATTTTATTGTAATGATGCAAAGAATCAGAATGTCCCCGTACTGCTGGGGAAACTAAGCAGCATATGCTTCAATGATTGTTCCTTCAGCTGGTTATTTTGCAGATTAGACACAGCAGTGACTTTTAGGACACGTTTCAGTTAATAATGATTTTCTCCTAATATATTTAGCAACTTTTTTCTTTTTCTTTTTTTTTTCTTTTCCTGTCACACAAGCCATTTCTTTCTCAATAGAAACCTCACAATTCAGCCACTTCAGAATAGTCACCATCTTTCTTTTCTCACTTTGGGAAGGAAATGAGTTTTTGGGGAAAGTGGAATCACCTCCTCTTTTCAGGAAGTGGAAGAAAAAATATGTCAAAGATCAAATGGTAGGAAGTGGTGACTATCTCCGATTCTCACTGAAGCTCTCCAGTGAAAGTAATGAGAAAATGAATTTTTCTGCAGCATCTGTTTCTGGAATCTTGTAAAGGAAAAGGTTTTATTTTTTGAAAGCTAACCTCAGAGTTAGTACAACTTCTGATCTTTTTGGAGACCTAAGAAATTAAGTATTATTTACAGTGAAAAAAGAATATTGTTGCCTTTTCACATTTTCTGTTTCCTGGTAATGCCATGGAACTGAACAGTGGCAAATGTAAAGCCTGTTAGGGAATAATTTTTGTGTGATAGGGAAGGCTACGGGCAGAGAGGGAAAGACTTGTGATGTAGGAAGGCAAGAAGGAGATAGAACTGTTAACAGTGAGATTTCCCCCCCCACCTCCTGTTGGCTTCTGTCATAGCTCTTGTTTTTGGGGAAAAAAATAAAGTAAGGATCAAGGGATCCTGAACCTTCAGTGTATGTGACTAGGTAGGAGGTTGGACATCTTGCAGTGTGCCTGTGCACTCCCTGCTTTGCCCAGTGAGAGGCAGAGATTAACAAAACTGGGATCTTGAAGGGAACTTCTGAGACATTCCATGAATATATGGGCGATAGGCTGTATATATGTTGTTTGTTTTGCTTTAAGATGTTGTTCTTTTCCTTTTGGCAAGTCTGTTTTGAAGAGGATACTGGATTCATTTTAATGCTATCAAAAACCTTGGGGTAAAGAACTTGCTTTAGTTTACAGTTTGTCTGACTGTAACACATTACATGGGAAAAGGCATGTGTAGCCCAGAAGTCAACGTAGCAATCGGCTGCAGGGCTCCAGAGGCAGAAGAATTTGGAACTTCCACTTGAGTCAAATAGTCTAACTTATAATTCAGTATGAAACTATAAAAGGCTTCAGACAATAAATACATGGACTATTTGAAGGGTTTAGTATTGCAAATTCTTAGTTACCCCTTCTTGAATGAGAACTTAAACTAGAATGGATTTATCTGTAAGCTGTAAGGTCCATGTTACATTATAAGGCATTGTGAAAATTCCTATGGATAAAAAACATGATGAATCATGCATTAAATAGAGTATTCAGCCTTCACTGTGGAGCTACACCTGGCACCTCTACAGTATTCTATTTTTTATTTTTAAAAGGCAACGTTCTTATGAAAGTTTAAAGATACTTTTTAAATTATATTTTCTCTAATACAGATTTTTTTTTATTTGACTCTGTGTACTAATTCTGTATATTGTTTAGAGATCAGGAGCTATTAATAGTTGAATATTTCAAAGCTTGGATTGCTTTTACTTCTACATTTTTTGTTTGAGCACTAAAATTTATGTGTTCTCATATTGCTGTGGGAAGCATAAAGAGTGTTTAAAGAGAGTAAGTTTATGAATCATCCTTAATACAACTTAAATCTCTGGATTTTACTCTTTACAGAATCAGTACTTTTTAAAAATATTTTGTAGTTTAGGAATTTATTGTTATTTATCTTCTGGTAACTTTGATTATGATAAGCTTTGATTATGAAGGAGCAGAATGACTCCTGATCTTCTGGTGTTTGTTTTTTTTTTTTTTCCCCCCAGGCTTTGGAATCTTAACAAACCTGGGTAAAATGATCTGTAAAAGGGTCTGGTACCATTGCTCATTTTGCTCTCATTGTTTCAGTGATATTCTATAAAATGTCCAATATAAATGAAGACTTAGTCGCAGTCTTCATTGTCAGCCTGTTGTTTAGCTTTGTTCCAATGTATTCTAAATGCAATGGTATAAAAGCTCATGCTGAATTCCACAAAAGAGTTAGGAGACTTAAATGCACTTCAGGATTTTATTCAGGAGGCAATTCAGAAAACACTTGCCAGAGTTGCTTAAACATATGAGAAGGCCTGGGTATCTGAGGGTGTGATTTGCAGCTATATTCTTCATGTAAATATTTCTGTTGGATCCCCTTCATTGCTTGGCATCATCTGATATCTTAGGGTAAACATTCTTTCTGTGTCTTTTTTTTTAACCATTATACAATCCTAATGATGAGGTGCAAGCTCTGCTAAGATTTCTTTGCTTTTGACTCATTCTGTAGATAGGCAGATGACCTGGTTTATGAAGGACTCACGTTAGACTCAGTCACTTTGTTTTTGTGTTTAGTTTTGGGATCTGTTGCGACTGTTTCCTCTTCCCATTTTTTGTTGATGTCCATAAATATTTTATGCTGGCTTGGGCAGATGGTTATAAAAGCTTTACCTGAGAGAGGATAATTCTGAAGATAATTCTTAAGTTTCCTGGTTAATGTCTACATAAACTAATATGTAAATACCTTCCATCAACATTTAAATTGTCAGTTGCCCTTCTTTTGTTGATAAATTAATCTATGTTCTATTACTTTTAATACTGTGTCCAAAGTGCCTGTGATTGAATAAAGTGTATTTTTTTAAGTGTTGTACTGATTTCTGATGATAGAGAAGACCAAAGTTGATTCATATCTTGTACTTGGATGTAATTTCTTGTTTGAAAAGGTATGCACCATCTTTAGATATCTGTTATTTTGATCTGACTGTTTCAACTCTGTTCAGCATTAGATTCTCTATAGCACCTTTATTCATTAGCATCTTTCCTAATTAAATTTTGGGGGTTTTGGCTATTATGTGATGTATAGTGTAACTGCACCTTAAGCTTCTAGCTAACCATGGAGGTGCTTCTGGGTTGAATCTTGGTGACCTCATAGTGATTCATCTCACAGTAATGACAAACCTCATAGCAAAATCACCTCTGTAATAGCAAAAGGGCTACTGCTGATTAATGCAAATGGATCTTAACATGGAGCACTTTCCAATTCAGACTGTTAGGAGTCTGGATCGTTAATCTCAGATGTCCGCAGTTTTATCTTTATTTCAGCTTCTGATGTGCAAATGATAACTTCGGTGGGATAGTCTTCTGCAGCTTCAGCCTATTTTCATAATGGTGATGATAGTTTCCTGTCCTGTTCCCCACGGCATTCCATGCTTCTGAATTTCCGCATACTGTATTCCACTTAGCTAGTACTTCAGAGGTCTTTGTCATCTTTGGCTCTGTAAAGTTTTGGCTTCCAGGCCTTCTAGAATGGAATCAGCAGCTTTGTGAGAGCTTGAATTTTTTTTCAGTTCAGATGGCCTTCTCCTTAAGCATCTAATATTATAGAGAATGGACAGTTGTCACCCCAGTTATCTTACTTGTGATCCTAGAGTTCAGAGTAACATGAATTGCATTTTCTCTTCTTGATGTGAGTTTGGAACTGTGTACGTGTTTTGTTTTTGCTCTAAATTCTTTTTTGGCCTAAGAAAAATGCAGGTAGTCCTTGTGATGGTATGCTTTTTAAATTCCATTTTAAGTTTGTGAGGTAGTTCCCTGTCCTGATTAAATGGTATTCTTTTTCAGTGACCTGACAATTATTAGTTGGTGATGGTCTGTCAGATTTGAAGGACAGGAATATTTTTCACTTCCCTTCACAAATAGTTCTCAGTTGCTGTAACCAATTACAATCAAAGTATAATTTTATATATAGCAGAAAAACAGTATAACATCCTAGATGCATTTTCTTCAGTGTCTAACAAGCAATAGTTGTGTGGTTTCTGTTACGTGGTGGGTTGTTTTTTTTTTTTTCCCCCAGAAAGGAATGTGCTAGTTTTGCTTAATTTCAAGGAAAAACACCCACTCCTCAGTCTGAGTAAGGGATAATCTCAAGTTTGTGTTCATATAACTTTGAAAACAGCATCTGTTCTTTGTTGCTGTGACTTAAAAAAGTAGATCTGTTAGGTGAGTGGAGATGAGCCATTCTCTGAAGTAACAGGTTAGAATCTAGTTGATCTTGGTACCAGCCGTTGGACGCCTAATAGTTTGAAATATTACAGAATGTCTCCTGTCCTGTTTTCCTTCTTGCTTTCTCTATTCTGCTTTAAATTGTCTGAGGTTCATTGTTCTGCAGAGTGGGTCTCACATTGCAGAGAATAGCAGGGACAAGTCGCAGCTTTCAGGCAGAGCTTGTATTTGAAGGTCGCTTGATCAGTTCAGTAGAGGAAGCTCTAGTTTTGTTTGTCTGCTTCAAAACCTGTATGCAACGGAGTCCAGAAAGAGAGGACACAGCACATTAACTTGAAAACAACCACTGGTGAAATATTATTTCTTAAGATCATAAAAGTACAAGTAAAAGCAAATAGTCATTACACAGTACCAGCTTGCACAGTTCTCAGTTCACGCTTGGCCATTTCAAAGTTCAGATATAGTGCAGGTGACAGTCCTGTCTCTGCCATCTGGAGATCCTCCATCAAGCAGAAATACTTTGTTCTGGTTCCCAGAGTTAAACAGACTGTCCTATTTCCAGGAGGCTGAGAACAATAATACTCATCTCCATGCATTGGTGTCCCTGCATGTGGAGGTTTGTCTTCGCAGTGGGAATATTTCTAGATATTTGCTTTCTTTTTGCCTTCGGAGGTGATAATTGCGAGCAGTACCACTATTTCATCTTTGTTTTTATGGATGCCATGATGTCTTGGCCTTTCCCTTTAGTCTTTGTTTCTGAGTTGATCTGTTGTATCTCGCTGTTGCCCTCAGTTGCATACTCTCCTTTGTACCATGTTGGTCCAATGCTGATTACTGTGGACTACAGTAGAATGGAAGCTTTTCCTAATCGTGCACCTATGCAGTTAGCTTGTCTCCTAGAAGGTGCTGTCAGCTTACTGCTTTTTTTTTCCACGATATGCCACCATCTTTATACTGCTGTGTCATGTGTAGCTTCAGATCATTGGAGAAACTCTCGTCCTGTTGACTTGGACAGTACTTTCTTCCTGTCCAAGCTTGGTTCCCTTCCTTGGTACTCTTCAGCTGATGCATCAACAGACTTGGAAAAAAAAGGGCATGGAGAAGTAAATTTTCTGTTTCCAAAACTGCTTTCCTTGTGCTCAATTCTTAATTTAAGAGCTTTCCCAAAGCCGCTGTTTCTGAATAGCATCTTTGCACACACTGAAATGTTATGATACTATTTGCTAGAAATACTGCTAGCTAGATGCTGGAGTGCACATCCTGTTGCACTCTTGACATAGGTTGTCTTCATGCAGGTTGCACAGGCAGTTGTTGGGTCAGGTTCTGATACCAACGCTAGCATGGTGATGTCTGCGAGGTGGGAGAAGCCTTTCACTCTTCTGTCAGTGGTGGTAGTAGTGGCCTTCTTGTTGGGATTCTTTAAAGCCTCTCAAACTTGGAACAGTTGTCTTGTAATTGCAGAAAGCATTACTTGTGAAGGGTCCTCCAGCAGTGCTCATTTGGGTTCCTGGGAGTGATTGGTGAATAGAATAACTGACCTTTGAGGATTTATGCTCTTGAAAGCAAGTTGAAGGAAATGTCGGTATGATGACTTCTGTCATGGAGAAACTGCACCTCACCTCAGCTAGAATGTTGAAAAGTGCTGTGCCTGGTTTCAGCAGATGAAGACAAAGACCTGCTCTAGCAGTGTCTTTGGAAAGAATGTGGCAAAGACACAATCTCTTCAGCTTGCTTTTCTTGGCGTATGACTTAAGAGATGGACTGAGTGCAGCAACTGAGGCTGTTGGAGCAAGCCATTGCCAGCCATGGCAACACTGGGAGAAGCACCTTCTGGGAATTGTTCATCTTTTCTTGTAGCTTTGAAGATTTGTTATTTGTATTTTTTTTAAATCAAGGATAATTCTTGCTTTATAGGGAGTAATTCTGAGAGAGAGTTTGTACGTCTCAAGTGTCCTATCATACCTCTGTGTTATGCAGCACCTTTTAGCTATATGATCTTGTGGGACAGCTTTTTTCCTCAGTATAATGCAAAAAGAATTAGGTGGGACTTATTTTATAGTGATCATATGCTTATTTGTGATGTTGCTTTCCCTTTATACTATGAAAATAATATTACAATAACCTTCAAGACAATCCTAAATGAAAGTAAAAATGTGATTAAGTGGATAGTGCAAAATTACAGCTCACATTGAAACAAGTACATAATGATTCAAGCTAGGTATCACTCAGCTTTTTACTGGAAGTGGGAAAGGTTTTACTAAAGTTATTGAATGTGGAATACAAGTTAAATTGAGTTTATGGTACAGTTTAGATTAATGGATTGAGTGTAGGACTTGATCTCTTTTTAGGACTGTAGCCAGCACTACAAACCTTCGTGTTACTGGAGATGCAGCGTTTCTGTGTTCTACTCTGTCTTCCTATTCAGTTCCAAGAATATGGCAGGATTAAATGACTGTTTTGCTTTCTAGAAGGGTGTTTAATTGAAAAGCCTTCTGCTGACAACTCTTAAAGGATGTGAGATGGTAAAACCTTTCTGGGGTACTTCATAATGGAAGATCCAAATCAGTGGATTTCTCAGTGAAAAATTTCTTCCCACTCTGAGTTCAGCACTTACTTAGCTAGTATCGAGAAAAGTTCTATGTCCTGAATCTCTTCAGTGTCCACAGTTTTAATGAAGCAGTGGATGTCACTCTAGCCCTGGTCTCTTTAGGATAGTCCCTGACTCCTGCTGTCCCTGGCAGGAAAGACATTGTTTTGAAACTGTATACATTGAGTACCATTCTCAGTACTTGTTAAGAAGAGTAATATGTAATACTATGTTGCTTCAAGACAGACTGCTTTCTCACTGTGACACAACGTACTGTAATTATATAGACACTAACTCAGTCTAGATTTGCCTTACCTGCTATTACTCCTTTCTTGGCACATGAGTGCATCTTCTTTACTGCTGACTTCAGCAATGACTGTGATGTAGCACTAGCAACAGTATTTGTTCTATTGGCAGTGAAAATAGTACAGCAAGCTTCAATTCAACTTGTGGTGCATATTGCCTCGTTGATTTGTTAAGGATTCTGGTACTGTTTTGCCTAGTACATGTTATTAAGATGGAACTGAGCACAAAAGTAATATTGCTCTAATAATTTCACTGTGCTCTGTTTTTGGTTTTTTTTACATGTACTATTAGGATAGCTTGTAGATTCCCTCAGACTTGCAAAAATCATTGTCATGTGTACTTCTGTTTGTACAAGAAAAAATCCTGAAAGCTCTTTTAGACTTTCTAATCTCCCAGTAATTTCAAGTGGTCTCTCTGCACTTATTCCAAGTTTGATTAATCCCTAGTAAAGATGAATGATAAGAATTGAAAATAATATTTTAGATGAGATTTCATCAGCGCCTTGCATGAGACACTAATGTTACCCTATTCCAACTAGATGCATTTTGTGTATGTGTACAGATTCCTAGGATTGTTGGAATAAGTCACAGAATCATAGAATCATTAAGGTTGGAAAAGATCTCTAAGATCATCGAGTCCAACCGTCAACCCAACACCACCATGCCCACTAAACCATGTCCCTAAGCGCCTTATCTACACATCTTTTAAATACTTCCAGGGATGGGGACTCAACCACTTCCCTGGGCAGCCTGGTCCAATGTTTAACCACTCTTTCAGTAAAGACATTTTTCCTCATGTCCAATCTAAACCTCCCCTGGCGCAACTTGAGGCCATTTCCTCTCGTCCTATTGCTTGTTACTTGGGAGAAGAGACCGACACCCACCTCGCTACAACCTCCTTTCAGGTAGTTGTAGAGCGCAATGAGGTCTCCCCTCAGCCTCCTTTTCTCCAGGCTAAACAACCCCAGTTCCCTCAGCCGCTCCTCATAAGCCTTGTTCTCCAGACCCTTCACCAGCCTCGTTGCCCTTCTCTGGACACGCTCCAGCACCTCAACGTCCTTCTTGTAGTGAGGGGCCCAAAACTGAACACAGTATTCAAGGTGTGGCCTCACCAGTGCCGAGTACAGGGGCACGATCACTTCCCTACTCCTGCTGGCCACACTCTTTCTGATACAGGCCAGGATGCCATTGGCCTTCTTGGCCGCCTGGGCACACTGCCGCCTCATGTTCAGCCGGCTGTCGACCAGCACCCCCAGGTCCTTTTCTGCCAGGCAGCTTTCCAGCCACTCTTCCCCAAGCCTGTAGCGCTGCATGGGGTTGTTGTGGCCGAAGTGCAGGACCCGGCACTTGGCCTTGTTGAACCTCATACAATTGGCCTGGGCCCATCGATCCAGCCTGTCCAGGTCCCTCTACAGAGCCTTCCTACCCTCGAGCAGATCAACACTCCCGCCCAACTTGGTGTCATCTGCAAACTTACTGAGGGTACACTCGATCCCCTCATCCAGATCATTGATAAAGATACTGAACAAGACTGTCCCCCAAAAAAGATACTGAATAAGACTGGCCCCAAGTCACGAATTTGCTTTTTCATTTATTTAGTGTTTGGAGTTATACTTGTTCCTCCTTTGCAGAGAGATGTCTTTCTGAAGCTTTAAGTGTTCTGTTTGCTTTGAGTTGCTGAGTTACTGCAGTTCTGTGAATGGAGATTAACTATACATTTTGATAATTAATTCAGAAAGCACACCGTATTGATAAAATTTCTTAGAAATATCAAGCCAAATGAGAATTTCTATTGAACAGAGTAAGTTAATCTTGATATTAATAGCATTAATCTTGATAGCATCTCCTATCAAAGAGCTTTCTCCTTTTGGTTAGGAGATCTTTGTACTTGAAATCTGTGGTGCTGCTGCTAAAAACTTCTTGCACATCTTTCCTAAGCCTCTTTTTTTTTTTAACTAGCCTTTAAACATACAGTTTGGCTTGAAGTTGCTCTTTGAGAGGCATTCTTTTAGCAGCCATGCCAGCTTATGCAGCTTCTGCTGCTTGATGCTGCATCCTTAATTGTGCTAGTAAAACTGCTTATACAGCTGCTCATTAAAGTGGATTAGGGAACTGAATTTGGTTAAGAATAATCAAACTTAGTTACTTTTTTGCCTTACTGCTTTTAACCTGGATCATTTCAATGAGCAGCTCTGCTGAATGGCCTGCAGTCATATTGATGCAAATGGATGGATAATATTATGATAGGAATGAAAGAGGGAAAAAATGGGAACTGCTTAAGGCTTTCTTTTAGCAGCTTATAAAAGGGAAAAACCCAAACCAACAACAAACCAACCCACCACAACTCCTTTTTTAAATAGGGCTCTTCACTTCCCTGCTTCGAAAAATGTCTGTTAGACAAAAAAAATACTCGCAGTGGTATAGATTTGTATAAACGTAGAACCTCTCTCTCCCAAACTCCCCAACAAATGAAACAACTTTGTAGCAGCTTAGATTTTTCTAGACTTGTTGGTTATGTAGACTCAAGCTCTTTCCTACTCGATAGTAGTGGAGAGTCTGTATAGGTTTATTAATCCTATGTTAAATGCATGAATAGTTATTCATTATAGTCTACTTATGTCATCCCAGGCGCCATATAATCCAAGAACATGAGAGTATTCAGGGTGCTAGGGCTAAGGGATGACCTGATTGCTGTCTATGACTATGTGATTAGAGATTACAGACAAGGTGGAACTGGACTCTCTTCAGAGGTGCCCAGTGATAGGGTGAAAGATGGTGTATACAAGCTAGATGGGCTTCAGTTATTATTCTGTGATTTTATACCTCCAGGAACACTGATGGCAGCAAGAAAATTGCTCTCCCTTGCTTTTCAAGTTAAAAGAATACAGTATGCAACTGGAATGTCCTTTTAGTGCTGCTTATGTGGTTCATCTGCTAACTTGTTTTTACTGAAGTTGTATGTCAGAATGATGTTTGTGTACTATATATCTGATGTGATTTTTTTTTTTTCCTTCAGCAAATTTGACAGGCCATGCAGAGAAAGTTGGCATTGAAAACTTCGAACTCCTGAAAGTTCTTGGAACAGGGGGTAAGATGCACTGTTTTTCTAAGTTGAATGTTGGAAGCACTACTCTTAAGTGTAGTTTTGTTTTCTAGCTGAGATTTTGGTAATTAGAACATTCTTTAGGAAGATATAGCACCCTTGTATTGCATAGCATAATTTTCTTCACTTTTTTTTCTCACAAATATTGTGCAAAATTGGAGGTCACATGTTCTAGCTTACAGCACTTTTGAAGATGCACTTTTTAAAAAAAAAGGAAAATAAATGAGTTGAGATTTATGACAATTTAATACAGTTTGTGAAAAATCTGATCTAAGTTAAGGCATGATCTTGATAATTTCATTAAATTTTCAGACTATGTTCTCATGAATTTCTGGAAAAACACAGTAATGTTAGTACATTATTGAATAGGATGCTCCACTCTAACTATATGTTTTAGAGTTGGCATTGGCTCTACTAGTCTTTTTCTGTCCTATTCAAATCCCAGTAATTTTTAAGATGGAAAATGTGCACTGCTGCATTGTGGATTCCAGCACAAGGTTGGGTATTTGTAGGATGTTGTAGGATTGCTGCCTGTAACCAAAAAAAAAAGCTTTGTTTCCCCTTTGTTAAAGGGGGATACACACAGGCCCGTACAAAGACCAAAAGTTAATGGCTTTTATTCTTCTCAGTGTGTTTATGCATTTTTTTGTCAGTATTAACATCAGATGCAGTGTTGAGTAGATTGGGATAATCATGAAGGTGGACTATCATCAAGGTCTGTAGACGTAAGTTAGTTATGATATTAAATTTTGGATGTTATCAGCCATTAACAGCTAGCAGTGAGGCTATAATTGCACAAGCTGCTATATCACTGAAAAGAGCAAAGGGTTTTGATTTTCACATTTAGCTGTCATACAGATTCTTTCAAAAATTCATTAAGCTGTTAAATCACCTGAGAGTACATTTTTCTGTTTCTGAAGTAATTTTTTTTAAATTTAACAGGCTTAACAATTCAACCCTTGCTGCTAAATTTCAGTAGTTAGTGGTAGAGGCAAGGAGGCTCTAATATTCGTAGATATATGTTGCCTGTTCATAGGTAGAAGCAGCTATGCTGTTCTGAAGTGGTCAGTATTGGTCTGAGTGGGGTTCACAAGTGAAATTACTTAATAATTATGCATTTATGTGAGGATGACTTTCTCTCCTGCTGATGGAAACATTGGCTGGATTTTTAATGTACGTGTGTGTATGTATATGAAAACCAGTCCCATACCTGAATTTCTTCCTCTTTCCTTACTACTGCCATTGGTCTGAGATCACCTTAATATTACAACTGTTGCATCTGGAATACAAAGTAAGTTTTGGTGGTTTCATAAGTGTTGGTCTTCAAGTTCAGACTAGTAGTAGCCTGACCTCCTCCTACTGTCTTTAGGCAGCACCTCTAAAATACCCCTTTTGCTGCTGTTAAACTGTTGTCTGTCATTCATTGCTACCTTCCACGCTCTCTCTTCTTCATGAACAGATTAGCCAAATTTCTTTTGGCCTGGGATACTCTGAATCATAGCAGGTAGTCCTTAGGCTCATAGTGCAAAGCTATCCTATTCACTCCAGTTAATAGGGTAATTTTTATGAGTGACCCCTTTCAGGAAGGGCTACTTCAATGGGCTGACAATGGGATTGACAGTATGTGTATGTGTGAAGAAAAAAAAGCTGAGGAAGCATGCCTGTCTGTCTTCATCGTGCTCTAGTGGTCGCGTTGCTCCAGAAACATCTTCTGTCTTAGTAGACTTCAAACTATTTCAAGAACTGACTAAAAGATTTCTGCAAGCTTTAGGAATCCAAGGACACCTTGGGTATCCTGGAATGGCATTTGTAGGAAGAGTATTTTTTTGTCAAGGAAATGCTAGTCGCACTTTTTTAATATGTGATTTCAATCATGGCCTGAGATTCTTGCTTCGATAATCTAGACCATCAGGCAGTCAAGAAGCTTTGTTCAGTCATAAGTGTATCACAGCTAAGACTAGTGCACTAGGTATATCAGAGGTTGTGGCTTGCCAATTACTGGACAGCATTAAATGCAAATGACCTGATCAGAATGGAGCTAGATCTGTTTGCTTTTGGGGAAGTGACCAGCTGTGAATTGTCAGTGTTTGCAGTAACGTGGAGTTACTGAGAACAGGACTGGAATGCACTTGAAGAGGTTCTCTAATTGCTTGGCCCAAGACACAATCAGTTATACCTGTATCATCCGCGATGATTCGTTCTTAAAAGCCTCCAGTAGTAGAGATTCTGCAACCTTCCTAGATGTTCTTGCTGAGGATGCTTAATTTCCTAGCTTGAGAAGCATTCTGGGGATTGCAATAAGGAAAATTCCCCTCTCATTCTTGCAAGAGATTTCTGAAAGAACATTATTTCACAATAGGATATACCTGTGTTAAGGCATTTCTTCTGTAAATATCATCCAACAAATTTTTGATGCAGTTCTGAACACCATCTTCACTTTCAGTGTATTTCTAATTGTTATGGTCAGAAGAGTTTGTATCCTTTTCATTGACTTGACAGAGCAGAACAGAAACTGAAGCAAGATGTTGGCCATTTGGCTAAGATGATCCTGAAATGTTCTACTGTGAAATACATTTTTGTGAGTATTGCGCCTGCTGTTACAGAACCACAGAGAACTTGTATGAATTGATTCTGGTGCTGTTAGCTTAATAACATACAAACTCCTTTGTAAAAACTTAGTTTTTAGAAAGTTCTAGAACGACCTTGTCAATAACAAGAATTATTGTGCAAGCCCTCCATCTTAAGTATGGAAAACCAACTTAAATGCCATAGACCTTGCAGTATCTGCTGCATGTGAAAAGTCTGGGGCTATACATTCAGTTATTTAGCTATCTTACTGACTGTATGTTTTTCCTGTGCAATGTACCTTGCTTAAATTTTCCCCACAACTTCCATAGCAAAGAGATGATTTTTCAAAAACTTTAGAAGATGCTAGCCGCCTGTTTGCATGCAAACTTTGCTAAAAGATCTTAGGTGTGTTGTGTCATGAGTTGTGGGGTCCTGTTTAGGCCTGCAACTTCTTGTTCTTATGCTTGAATTGAGGTTGGAGGAGTGAGTATGACTACTCTGACTTCTCAGTTCTTTGTACCAGAATATATGTTTACTTGGGGGAATGAGAAGAAACATAAAGAAAACTGTCTATAATCACAATAATGTAAGTCAGAAATATTTGGAATAGCAGGGTCTTATTGCAGACTTGTCTTAAATGATACTGTACAAGAGTAAGGCCTCATTTAGAACTTGTACTGTCTTGTACAAAACTACTCTTCTGCATTTCAGTTGTCCTTAGTCTTGCTCACAAAAAATGAAGAAAAAGTTCAGAAGATATTTGCACGCCTTCTGTATTGATAAGTAAGAGTGAATTATCTTGTTCTGTAGTTTTTATTTTATTAGAAAAAGAAAGGAGGATATTTTCTTCAATGTATATCTAACTAGGTTTTATCTATGTATAGTTGGCAATCTAATTATGGTGAAGCTAAATGTTATCCCTCTAAACAGTAACTGCCTGTTGGCTAGGTTGTAAGTTGCAGGTGCTTATTAGATGCCTTTTACCTTTCAGCCAGAAAAAAAAGCGATGATTTCATTATTTCAGAAATTTGAAGTATTTCAAGTATTTTTCAAGTGGGGGGTGTGTGTGTGTGTGGGGGTGTGTTGTTTTTTTTGTTTGTTTTCCCTTCGTTTTTAATCAGGGTCTGTGGGGAAGGCATGGTGATTCCTGGAACACCATGAGAGACCTCTCCAAACAGTCATTGTATCTCCATTAGTGACTTGCCACCAAATTATGGACAGGATGATAAGAACTATTTTTTTTTTTGTTTTGGGGTGTTGGGTTTTTTTTGACAATTCTGAGAACTTCTCTGTTCTCTTACACGAGTAAATTCTATGAAGTTGAAGATGGGGCTGGGGGTTGAGGTCATCTTAGACAAATTGATTCACAGAGACAAAAGGGATACTACTGCTTTTTGGGGAGCAATTTAAAGAAAAATGAGGAAGAGGGCATCTGATGGCTTCTGTTTACATGTTGCTGTATATTTTTAGGCAAGAGCTATCTTTACTCTGGGAGTGAAAGCCTTATCCTGGTGTGAGCTTCTAGGTATTACTGATATTACTGTAATATAGCTAATGCTAAATAAAAGCTGTGATGCTGTTTTAAAATTCTTCACTGTGGAGTTGAGGAGCATGCAAAGTGTTTTCAAACCATCTGATACTTAAATGATCTACAGTAATGCAAGGCAGAATATATTGAAACCTCATAGTCATATTAAGTGATGACCGTAGATGCTATTTTAACTAATTACAATATATTAAATATAGTCTGCTATGAAGCAACTGGAATAACTAAAGAAGATACTCAAAATGTGTTAAACTAAATGATACCTTGCTTAAGTATATGTAATTGTGGTAATTTCATATAGTTTTTTCAGGTAACAGCAGTGAAGGTTTGTTTAAATCTTCAGTTTTAAGTTTTATTTTTTAAAAAGACAAAGAAAATTAAGATTATTAGAAATAGTATCCTTCTCCTGTGGAAGTGATTTTTTTTTTTGTGATAACATTTTCTCCATGCTATGGCTTAGCATAATTTCATACTTATTATTGTCTTCAATTTGCATTTCTTTCTTTCTTGCATTCCTTTATGTCTGGTTTGTTCTTGTACACACTCTCTCAATTGGAAGCATGCTTGTTATGTTTTGCTTTTTGGTGTTAAAAGAATATCATAGTATGCACATTCCTCTTTTGACCCGAGTCTCACAGGAAAAGACAAGCAAAAAACTGAGTTAGTAGCCTTTTAATCTGAGTTGGATCCTTTTACGTTGCATTAAGAAGTTATTAATAGAATAAACTTCCCCACTGAAGAAATCAGTAACACTTTACATCAGTAAAACAAAATACATGACAGTATGCCACTGTTAATAAAGCTATTAATAATGTACTTGTTGCTCTGGGAGCAAATTATTGCTTATTTGACGACTTTGACTTGCCCATGTTCTACTCAGTATATACATTCTGAAATTCCAGTCTCTTTTTTTTTTCTTTTAAGTCCTTTTCTCCTGCTGTTACTGTATAGCCTTGCTAATTTGGAATTTTCAGATTTCCTGTCTACTGAATTCATGTTTCTAGCTGTCCGTCCTATCTAGTTAAAGCTTTTTTCCTGTGACGTAGAAAACTAGTGTCTATTCTATAGAACAAGGTTACTTTACAGCAAAGTAATCTAATTGCTTCCCAAAGCCACGAAAGGAACAACAAGAGAAGGTGGCTGTGTTGGTTTATGCACGCCCACTTGGCTTATTTGCTTCATTCTTTGTAAATATGTTTTTAAAATAAAAAAATTGTTAATGTAGAGTGCATTCTGGGTCATACATTTTTTCACACATAGATTATTCCATTTTTCCTGCTCCACTGTTGCTTCTTTTGATTTTAATAAATGCTGCTTTAGTTCAGTCTTCCAGCTGTGCTTAAGAGACAATACAAGTGGTTCCTGAGCATGTGCCCTAATAATCTGGTCTACTGCTTGAACCTCAGTCTGCTAATGAAGACAAAAAATAATTAGAAACAAGAGTATAACTGCCATATATAAAAAAATATTTTATACATTATCTTTTGGAATTAACTGCTTATATGGGAAGCATATTCTCCTTATATGTGGAAGATACTTAGAATCTGAAGGATATATTCATATGAAGGGAAGAAAATTGGTAGGATGAATGTCAGATTTAAATAATAGGTTCAAAAATCTTGTTACACAAGAAGGTATATTGAAATTCCATCTAAGAGGTCAGAAAGTATTCTGACAAAGTTAAGACTGAAATTAAGTTAGATCTTTCAAAGCATATTGAAGAAAATATAAAATATTCTTCTCTCAGGAGGAGAAAGAAAGAAGTGGGGTTACTATGCTCAGGAGAGTGAGCCAAAATTAGGGAGTGTCTAAAAATAATTCCAAACTCCAATTTTTTACTTCAGTTTCTGCTGAGGAAAGCTATGACGAATACTGAATGGAAGGTGGGATGGTTAATCAGAGACAGTTTGGAAATAGGAAATTATTTTTCTGTACGAAGAACAGACTGAAAAGAGGGGACTGTGTTCAGTCTAAGAACCTGGACACATTTGTGCCATTCATCCATCAGAGAATTCTGAAAGATTCTGGACATTAAATTGGAGATCAGTAGCAAAGATTCTTACTGGAACTAATGTCAGAGGTGGTTCAGTATGACCGGAGAGAAGAACAAATGCAATCCTACATTTAAGAAGGAAGTAAGAAGATGATCCAGGCAGCTATTGGTTAATTTTTCTGACTTCATCTGACTTCAGCAGTATGCAGTGCCTTCAAAGCAATTTTGAAGAAAATAATTTACCTTAATTTTTGTAATAATTAAAAATGAATGGCATGCTTATCCAGTGGTAGATTGTCTTGAGAGTCTTCTAAAAACTTACTTTTTTTAAAAAAGAAAAAAAGTTAGGCATGTATTGCCCGCCATACCTATTTCCTGTAATAACACTTTTTTTAAAAAGCTAAAGGTAGAAAAGCAAAAAAAGCACAAAAGCATAGTGCTGATAGAAAGTACATTTTAAGGTGCAACTTACCCTCTCCTGTCACTTTCTGCCTTTCTTATCATCTCTCACTCACTTGTTTAATGGGACAGGGAACTCGTTCTTGGGGAAATAATAATGTTGAAAAAAGCCAATTAAAGATTCTTGCTTATCTGATATTTAAGGGAAGATGACAGAGGATGCCTCATCTTTGACAGTTTGGTGGTGGACAATAAAAATTGGAAGTACGTGTTCAGAATGCTGTTATTTGATCTTTGTTAAGGTTTTTGCTTGGCTTTTTTTTCTGTTTTTAGCTGCTAGAGCTATATGCCTTTCTGACTTTGCCACATCCCAAATTTGAGTTTATATGGACAGATACCTGCACAGTGAGAGTTCTGCCTCCAAATTCTTTAGGAAGATTAAATCTAAAGACTATTTTAACAATAAAAAGTACAGGGGAAAGAGGTCATTAGGCATATATCATGCAAGAATACAGTGGAATTTATTCAAATCATTAAATATTTTGTACCTTCGAGCTTTTTCCTATTGTTCTCTCATGATTATGCTTACACTGATAGTAAAAAAAGTAACTTAAGAGAGGTATAGCTTATCTTAACACTTGAAAACTTTGCTTTAAAGCTGTCTATACAAATGTCAAGTTTTGATGGATTTAGAAGTCCGCATAAACCATCCTGTGTGCTATAAACAATAAGAATTGCTTGCCTTTTTCTCTGTAAGAATTAGCTGGCATGATGCAATGGCTTAGCATGCTTGCATTTATACAGAAAGAATAAAGAAGCAAAGAATACTCTTTTAAAATCCATTGTCTTTCAGCAAGCGTGTACTTTAGAATATTCTAATGACTTGCTGAATTGTTACTTATGATGATGTGTATTACTATGAATGTGTATGAAAAAGGCGGTAGTGAAAGGAAAGATTTAACCCCCAATTACATTTTTCTGCCTCACAAATTAAGTGGAAATTTGGTATAAATTGCTGGTATGAAATCTCTTATTCATCTTCCAGGCCTGATGTCCATATCAGTCTGCAACTAATAATTGCTTTTTTCTTTAACTTTCATTTTATTTCTCTTAACTGCAACGTCAGTCTAACATAGTTTGTGTTTGTGTATGTATATGTGTGTGTGTATATATATATAGTATGTATTATATAGTCTTTTAGTTCTTCCATCATTTAAAATATTTTTAATGAATTTGGGGGGTGAATATTTGGTGACTATGGTGAATATGTGTGTGTTTCTTTATGGGGGATATATTGCTGGCTAAATATTTCTGCCTTGGAAGTAGTTGAGATGTGCATCAGATTTTATGAGAATGAACATTAAAATGTGGCTCTTTGAGAAATTAAAAAAGCTTTTCTGAAGTAAGATTATCAGGTAAGGGTAGTCTTGGAATTAGCTTATGTGCCTTCTCCTTGCTGCCACTCAAATGAATTGCTTTTGCAGTGTTGTCTTTTAAGTAGATTTCTTGTGGTGATATCAGAGATTCTGGTGTTGAATATATCGTGAGTCATTTGATTAAAATAGTGCTACTTAAGATTTATTCTCATCAAAACTGCTGAGAATCCTCATCATTCTGTCAGTCCTTTCCAGATTTCTGAAGAAACAATTTGTACCGTGGTAAAGCTCTATGTTGCAAATTCTTTTATGATAACACTAGTATAGTTTCTAGAGATTTCCTTACAGCTATTACAGTTACAGCACAGGAGAAAATTATCTGGTATGTAAAGCTGTAGTTGGTGCTGTTAATATACTGTTAGCATTCTGCCACTGAAGATGCATTATTGTAGGTTTCTATAAAGTGTGATTAAAGATACAGGTAGCCAAGCGTTAAAATCTGCAGGCTTTTGTTTATTTTAATTTAGCTTAACTTAATGTTCTCCAACATTTCTGATAAAACCACTGTTTCCCGGGAACCTAAGGAAACTTCTCTTTAATGCTCTAGACTGGGCTTTTCAGAGAGGCACAAGGAAGTTCAGTGTCAAGCTCCAGCTGAAAATTGGTGAAAACTGGGGCTGTTCCCTTAAGCAGTTGAGAAATGCAAGCTAAGGCCATGCTCCGCACTGTTTTTGTTGTGTTAGTAGAATGCAGGAGTGTTAGCTACACTGTTTGAGAAGTAACTCCTTAAAAAGATATAAATACTACTTTTGGAAGCTCTCAGTAGTACGGGTCTGTTTTTCAGATGCTAAAAATTATTTAACATCCAATATTGGAAAAATAGGTGAATAATGTTAAAATTGTGCATATGCATAACAGTATTACTGTCGTTGCAATATTATGGTCTGTACAACCTTGATTCAGATCACTTGTGTCTGTACATCATGACAGGATTTATGGCCCATATCTATTTTACTACAGTAATCTTTTTACATCTGTGGTTATCAATTTCTTGATGACCAGCTGGTGACTATTGAGTCCCACTTAGATACACTTGAGATCTCATACCTACAATTAAAGTTGAGGAATACAATACTGAACATCTTGAAAAAGATTGTCCTGGGTATCTCACATTTGTCTCCCAAAATAGAAAGATACGTTTACACTAACCTGTTCTGACTCTATTTGTGATTCTTGACAGATAATGTTGTGAAAACTTATTTTATGAAAGCTCTTATTGAGAATAATGGGTTCTATAAAGAAGGCAAGCATGATTCCTTAGGGTGTGATGATTCAGGTAAAGAACTTCTTAAAAAAAGAATTGTTCATTATATGAGCGGTATCAGTTTTGTATACTGAATGAAGCAGAACTCGGTTGTAGGAAAAAAAACACGTCATTTGATAATTTAAAACTCTCTATTACCTGTCTGGTAAAAACAGGAAAAATCTTGAGTTACATGTAGTTACATACTAGGGGCAGTGTATGCTATAGCATTTTTAAAGACTAACTGAACTTGAGTGTCTCACATCAGGACAGTATACTCTGTCTAGTGTATTTACAGTTTTGAGATACTTGAGCATTCTCTTTGAGAAAGTAATGTGAAGATAATTATAGATGTTGGACAAAACACCCAGCTGGTTCAGTTTTCTGTGTCTCATGATGGCTTAAGGAGACCCTACAAGAACATGGAGAGGCATACGATAATGGTTTCCGTAGTGAACTTGTAGCAGCCTGCAGTTTGGGGTCTGCCTGAGACAGATTCTCTTCTGTGTTTAGCAACACTTGGTATACTTTTCTCTCCCTCAAGGGTTTATACAATCTTTTTGAACTCATCTACACTTCCGACATCTGCAGCATAACATAACAGTAGTTCCACAGCTTAACTACATATTTGTTTGTGTGTTTTGGGCAGTTCTTAATCTTGATACCTAATGATTTCATTTGTTACCTTAGTTATTTTATTTCTAGAAATAATGAAAAATTGTTCTTTACTTAACTTCATACAATTTTTGATTTTTAACTCTCTAGCATCTTCTTAAGTATTCTACTCTTTCAGGCTAAATAAAAAGTCTAAGTGTGTTTAGTTCCCTTCATAATTAAAAGAATTCTTTTTATACTTTTCTGTGGTTTTTTTTTAACATTCTCCTATACTTTTTGTTTCTGATGGAGGGAAGGGGAACTGGGGACAGAAGAGAGGGGAGCCCGAAATAGTGTGCATCAGTCAAGATATGGGCACATGAAGATTTCATACCACAGCATAAGGGATTTCTGGTTCTGTGTTGAAGGCTTGGGGGATGGTACATCTGTGTCATTTTTCCCCTTCAATACTTTCCTTGAAGTTCTAACATTCTATTTGCTTTTTGGATTACCACTGGTGTCTTCTCATAGGGTTGTCTGTGGTAACTCCAGGTATATATTTTTTTTTCCCTCAGTTGTAACACTATGCACAACTAATTATTATCATACTTGACATAGATTACTCATTTACGTCTTTGGAATTTTATCTGCCGCTTTATTTTTCAGCTACTTAATATTTTGATACTGTGGTACAGTTTTCAGCAGTCAGCTTCAATTTCTGTTGCAGTGGATAATTTACTAAACTAAGAAAATCAGCTTCCTCACTGTTCATATATGACTGAATCAGGCAGGATGAATTCTTGTGGTGACCTCCTTTCACTGAAAAAGCTGAATATTTTTAACCTTTTGGTTTTTTGTCTGCTAATATAATTCATTCATAAGAGGACCCCCCTCTTTGCACCCATGATTGTTCAGTGTTTTTAAGATGCTTTTGTAAGGGAACTTAAGTACCTTGGAAATCTAAATAAGTTAACCATATCATTGTTCCTTCCTCCTGATTCCTTTGAGTGATTATTAATAGAAATAATTATTACTATCTACAAAAGTAATACTCATTCTTTCACATAGTATCCTGTTTGTGTATCTGCTAATTCTAACCTTTATTGTTTCTACAGGTTTGCCTAGCAGAGGTATCAAATTTACCTGTGTCCAGTACCCAGGAGCCCTTTTTATTTAAAAAAAAAAAAGTCCGTGTTTGCCACTTATTACTCCAGTATGGAGTGTATTTTTAACCAAATATGTAAACAGAACACCTAGACTCCATAATTTAAAACTCTGGAAACACTCCATTTTGGTCCTGGTGACTTTTTTACTGTTTGTGTTCTTAAAACTTTCTTTTTGAGATAATCCCTCTAGCTTATTCTCATTTAAGTCCAGCATGGGAGCCTCAAAGTTCCTATGTACTAAATACTGATGGGAAGAATTCATTGGCTTTTCTATGGGTTTTTGGAACTTCACTGCTGTAAAGCCAGTAATGAAAGTGTATAAGGTGTGCAAATATGGGCAGACTATAGCATCTCTCTTACTCCAAACTCTTGCTAAATTCTAGGTATGGGAGTTTTAGGTTATTACAGAGAAAGAAATCATCAGCTTTTAAAATTGTTTTTAAATACTGAAACTGTTTGATTGTTTCTCCCACTCTTGCTGTGTTCAGTCACTAAGCTCATTTGGTTGAAATTTTGCTCAGAAAAGGTCAGTTTGAAACAAAAAGTGTTCTGGAAGATTTTAGCCTGAATGGTTACTGTTTGCCATAACAATGAGTAATTGAAAATAATATCAGCCAGACCTGTAGTATGAGTAGGTGACTTTTTTTTTTCTCTCCACTTTTTCTTTTTTAAGCCTATGGAAAAGTGTTCCTAGTAAGGAAAGTAAGTGGCCATGATGCTGGAAAGCTATATGCCATGAAAGTACTGAAGAAAGCGACAATAGTTCAAAAAGCCAAAACAACTGAGCACACAAGGACAGAACGACAAGTGTTGGAGCACATTAGGCAATCACCATTTTTGGTCACATTACATTATGCCTTCCAGACAGATACAAAGCTTCATCTCATTTTAGGTGAGTAGTTTTCAGGATTCAAGTCTTATGTTAAAGAAAAAAAAAAAATCTGCCCTTTTATCTCCTTAATGTTTTGTAGGGTTTTTTTTCATGTGGTCTTAAGTACTACTGTGTGTTTGGCGATTGTGTGAGAGACCATAGGAAGTAAAACACTGTTCATCTTCAACAGTGTCTGTGTTTGTGGTTTTCCTGTTTGAAGTTCAGTGTGCTACTCTGGCTTGAGGGTGGAGGGGGAAGTATTATCAGTGACTTAAATGCAGCAAAAATGTATATGACCATAAGTACCTAAACCAGAGAAATATTTTCTTGAACTTACCCAGAAGATGAAATTTTGATTGGCACTTTTTTAACCATTATTATATACATACTGCATTAGTTTTCATTCATGGTAGCAATTTGTCTGAAAATCTGTAGAAAAAGTTCTTAATCTGTATGAATATGGGCATTAAAGTGATTCAGTTTATTTTCTCTGCATGCTGCCTTTGTGTATGTGGCACAGAGGTTATTGGTGGGGTGGGATGACCAAACATGACTTTTGTTACTGGGATTAGTTGGTAGGAAAGAAGAAAAAAATTAAGGAAATATTTAAGCAGCAGAAAGCCTTCTAGTTCAAACATACTGCACATTTCACTGTGAGAACATGTTGTATATTGTCCTCAATGTCATCAGTGTTTTTGAAATGTTGTCATCTGTCTGAGAGGACAGGGCTACCTGTCACTATGCTGACCAGTTAGTACACTGTTTTAGCACTGAAATGCTACAAACTGAAAGATCGTATCAGGCAGGTCTCTTTTTCTGAACAAATGTGCTCCTAATGTGGGCGATGCCAGTTAAAGATGATTGTGCTTTCATTTATTTCTGGTCAAATTCGTTACAACACTGGAATCTACAAGTTGTTGGTACAGTTTCCTGCTGTAAAACCCTGGTGAAAATACTTGTATTGTGGATCAGCTTCTTGTTTTATATACTTCATTTTGGTAAGTTCTACCAGTAACTTTTGTAAATCTCCATTTACGAGAGATGCTTGATAATGAACTATTGTATAGCAAGCCTTACTAGAACATTCTTCGTTCCACTTCTGTCCTTGCCATTCTGCTTTCCATTTTGATGTGAAAAAACACATCTATTTCTGTAGCATTTGCAAGGTTGGCAGAAGACTGATCAGGAGCTTTCTTAGGGTTTTCAACTCCGATATAACTTCTGTATATGTGTGTCTCTCCATTTCCTACTGCTATCCTTTTTTTGGGACAGTAACGTTTTTGGGAAAGATGCGGAGATTAAGGAGTTAATTCCTTTTGCTTTATTCCCCAATTTCCTTGCCTTTGAAGAGTCCTGTCTTTCTCAGGAAGATGAAGGATTTTTCCTGATAATAAGGAACATCTACTTCAGGAGCTGGAAAAGAGTATTAAAATGGACTCTAAACCTTACTGCTTCAGGAAGCATTTGCTGCCAAAACTTTTTGTTATGAAACCATTTGATCTTTGAGTATTGAGATACTTGCATGTTTCAATTTTGGGGTGTTAAGAGGCAATCCAAAACCACACATTTCTGTGCTGAAAGTAGAGCTTGTTGATAAGGCTTGGTACCACTCTAAAATTAGAAATATTTCTACCTTTCAGATCAGCAGCAAATTTTGTGTTTGGAATGTAAGATGTATTTAAGAAAACTACAAGTAATTTTTAAAGACTGCTTACTTAGAGTATTTTAAAAGAACTGGAAAATGAATAATCAGGTTAATGCTTTGATGCAAAATACGTTTTTGTAGTGAATTATTTGAAGAAGTAAATGGTCCTTTTAATTGAAGTGAAGTTTTGCAATTCCTTTTAGCTCATAACTTCCATTTATTGAACCTTTATTAACAGGCTGATTTAGACATTAAACTAATAAAAATTTATTAATGTTATGAATCTACACCACTGGCTGTCAATTCTTAGGAAGGTGTTCTATGTGTATACCTTAGTTTCATATACTACAGTGAGATAATACAGGTATCTGAGGAGCTCAAGCTTAAATGGAGTATTCACTAGATTCCTTTTGAAAATGAGAGTTGAAAATTGTAATAAGGATTCTTACAAATTCTTCTGACTAGGACATTAAAGAAATATGTAAAATATTGTCACAGGTTGGAAAATGCTAAAGAGACAAAGAAAAAATTAGTAATACATTGATAGCTTTGTGATTCCTTGATGTTAACCTTTAATAATTAAGGCTGGGGGTTTTTTTAGTATTTAAGTTATTGATTAATAATTTGGAAAAAATGTTTGAAAGATTAAAGGAGACAAAATGTGAACATGTATTATAAATATTATAGTACCATTCTTTAAATCCAGATATTTTTTTGCTAGAATGCAGTTTAGATCCCATTAGAAACATTAAAAAAAGACAGCAAACCAAAACAAAAAACTTCACACCTGAGATGGATGTAGTTACCTAAAAATAAATAGATAGTAATGGAGAAATTTAGGTGACAAGGATAATTAGAAGGCCAGAAAATCCTCTTAAGTGAAGGAACAATTAAAAGCTTGACATTGTATTCTCATAAGAATCAAAGAGGAGGGAGCCCGGTAGTTCTGAAGAACGTTACATAGCAGATAGCAGGCATGTGCCCATTTTACACTATAACACAATGTTAAGGTGATGTTTAAAGCGAGAAATTCAAAGCTGATGTACAATTAAAGGCTTTTTGTTTTGTTTTTTTGCTTTCCCACAAAGTCTACATGAATACATTCTCAGAATATCAGTTGGGGCCAGAAAGGCCTGAATTTTTTGGGGAAACCAGTCTCTGCCTTTGTTTTTGTACCTAGCTGAACTTGGTGTATGAGCAACATGTCATTTCAGTTTCAAGAGGTTTTCGAATTGGAGTCTCAGTGCAATATTTAATACAGTTCTTTATGCCATCAGATTATATAACCATATGAATTTAGTCTGGATCAAGTGCAGACGTGCAGCTGCATTTCTGCCGAACTTCCAGAATACAGGGTTTGCAGTTGATTCCAGTTTTTAGGTTGACGTTAAACTATGATTGAAAGAACAAAGTATTGTATCGATGTGAGTACTGCTTCTACACAAAGCCTGTCACACAAGGTTAACCTACTACTACTTAAAAAAAATATCTGAACTGTCAGATGGAGTTTATATTGAAGTAATTGATAAGTATTTTTTTTTTCCCCATTGTGTTGGTGGTGTATTTGATCTAGCACCAAGGATTTGAAGGCTGGTTATTTCATTGGGCTGTGGTTAGTGTTATAACCTGAATAGAATTAGGCTTGTTCTGCCACTCCTGTGGCAGCTTTAGTTTGTATCTGTCACAGTCTTTAGAACAGTGCCTGGGAATTCAGTTCTTACCTTGTACTAAGTTAGTGGTTCTGATTAGAAATACTTAAAAATTTTTCTGTTATCTTTGTTTTCTTCATGATTAGAATGCTGAAGTTCTTTTGGAAGAAGGAAGCAATTGTAAAAAGTGGGTTATTTATACTTTATTATAATTTTTTTCATATGCTTACTGATCTAGATAAATAATCTTCCTCACATTGTTTGATTCCACTAATATTCCTTCCCAAACAGAGAACTGGAGAACCAAAAAGAATAGAGAGATCAGAATGTCTATCATTTGTATATATGCTTTCTCCTTTGAAGTAGTAACTTACTTATAATAGGATTGGACCTTTTCACAGATTTATGTATTATACCAATGAATCTATAGAAACAATATTCAAGAAAATCTTGAGTAAGATGTTGTGGGGCATGTTCCCTGCTCTGTATATGTAGACCTCAAATACAGTATGGGGACTGTGGGGTTGCAAATCAATGGCTTTAATGTACACTGCTAGCATAAACAGCTCTACCTCTAAAATGTGTTTGTGTTGCAGTGGAGCTCTGTTGTAATAATTACTTCTTTCCCCCCCTCCCTGACTGTGGGGAAAACCCTTGTGTCATAGCCTGCAAAGAATGAAAGTGTGGTTTCCGTGAGGGAATGTATGTGGAAATAATCTTCTCCAGTAAGTTTTGCCATCAAAGCTCCCCTTGCAAAGGTTAAAACTTGTAATTGCTCATAGTTGATTATTTCACCTAATACCTGTTTTCTGAATTGCCTTTCTTGATGTCAGTCTGCCTTGTTGCTCTTAAGTATTTCATAAGAGTGTACAAGTGTTCTGTTTGTAGATATCATTTGTACTCCTTTCTTTTCATATTCCTAGATAACTAAAAGACTGATTTTGAAAAAAAAAAAAATTAATCTTTATAATTTATGGATGTTTGAGGCTTATTTTATGGTTTTGCTGCTTATTTAAAAGTTGGTCATGTTCTTCCATCAGTCCTCTAAGAAGGAAATAGTATTGTACAACATGATGAAATATTACTAATTACAATAAAGTAAAAGCATCTGATCCCAGAAAATCTTATTAAATAACTTACAAAGTACCTATTAATATTCCAATAAGAAAATTAAGTTGTCAGAAAGTGAAATTATAAGGTTCTTTGTTCTACTTTTTAGACTATATAAATGGAGGAGAATTGTTTACTCACCTTTCACACAGAGAGAGATTCTCAGAAAATGAGGTGCAAATTTACATTGGGGAAATCGTTTTGGCACTTGAACATCTCCACAAGGTAAAGTAACTTTATCCTAGTGCTGATTTTGTGGAACTACAACTGTATTCTTTTCACTTCATATAAAGTTAGTAAGGAGAACTATTGTTTTAGATTGTTTGAAGCTCAAAGTAACTTTATCTAGCAATGGGACATTAGTTGTATAATCAGAAATACTTCTCAATGAAGTGTCTATTCATGCGCACCAGATTAAGGCAAATTTGTTATTTGCAAATGATTGCTAATTCTTAGTAATCCTTTATGAAATGGTGTATGTCACTAAAACTACTTAGTAGTCAACATGAACAGTGTTTGGGTTGCACTGTTGTTCAGTTGTCCTTGTTTTGATACAATTAAATAGAGTTCTGAAATTTTGGCACAACTGTAGGCATGAAAAGTGTTATAGTTTTCAGAGGTAATAAGTAGATTTGTAGGCATGTATGTTCTAGAACATATTACAGAAGCATCCATTTTCATTCGTAATGAAAGCTGAACTGAGTTTTGCACTCAACAGCAAGTATTCAGTCACTTTTAGATTGAAATGATATAGTATGACCTTTAAATTTTAAGACAATGCACAGTGTAATTTCTGAGAACTTAAGTTGCTCAAAGTTATTTCATCAAAGGCATTTTAAAATTGTCCTTTTTGAGGTGCAACTTTCAGGTGTCAGATTACCTTAATAATGGGAATTTTGCTAGCTTCGTATTTAAATGCATTCAACAGTGTCTCCATGATGCGGTTACACTGATTTGGAAATACTTTTTCTTATATTCTGTTTGCAGTTGGGGATTATATATCGGGATATAAAACTTGAGAATATTCTCCTTGATTCTGATGGCCATGTGGTGCTGACAGACTTTGGTCTGAGTAAGGAGTTTCTTGCTGATGAGGTGAGTATTTGAATCTCCAGTAAGTGTGGACAGAATCCAGCAAGATCACAAGGTCAAATTCTGTCTCACTGAAATCAAAAACACATTTGAGAGGGGAGAAAAACTGCCTCTAGACTCTTACTTCATAGAACAAAATCTAGTAGTCTGTTTTACTAGGTTTTGAGCTTTCAGCTCATTGGTCTTTGGCCTGCCAGTGTTGTCAGACATTTTTGTCTGTTCTGGTTTTCCGTGAAATGCCTTTATGCTCCCTCCTGCTGCCCTTTATGTGAAAAAGGAGAGATCCACATAAGTCTGAAAAGCCACTTACATTATAATTTTCTGATGCCTTTTTAAAAACGCTTGACTGTGCTAATACTTTGCAGTGACTAGGCAAATGGTATGCTATGACTCTTCTTTATGCTAATAATAATTAATGTATTATTATCTTGTCTCTTTCTCATGTCTTTGTGTCACTTTTGATAAGCTAAATTGCAAGCTTTTGGGATAAAAGCCTATCTCTTATTAAATATGTGCATAGTACCTAACATGGTGATCTCTGACTGTTGACGTTAGTTGTTAATTATTTGTAAGGTACAGTTTTATCTCCAAATATGCTTTTTAGATTTCAGAGTCAAAATTGCGCGGGATTTTACTTCTGAGAGAATTTAAAAATGGCTATTTTTTGGCTTTCACTTTAGGTATCAGAGGTATTGAAATCTGGGACTGTAGATCTAAAAGTCTTTGTTAGAAGCAGCAGAGGGGCTTTCTAAAAATAGATAACTGGTAGTTTCCTCTAGAATATTTGCATTTCAAATGGAGCCTGGTAGGATTTGGGAGGTACCATTTTTAGAGATACAAAATGTTACTTTCTGAAGCAGGGAAATAGTACAGATAATGTCAGTATATTCCTTTTAAATTATAGCTTGAAACCAAGGGGAGGTTCAACTGGCATGACAAGGGATTAGCAGCAGGTTGCCAGACCAGTGCAAGAGAGGAAGTAGAGATGCAGTTTTCAGCAGGAAGGAATGACAGTAAAAGGTGTGGCTAGGGAGAGTAGGACCTGCTTAGAGTTGTGAGAGAAGCTGTGCTGGGCACAAGAGACAAAAGTAAAGTATATGGAATGGTATTACTGCACCAATGGGAGGGGAAAAGGAGCAGTCCTCCAGCCTTTGAGCCAAAGTTGAACGAAGGCAAAATCTTCCCTGTGATAATGTCATAATGAATCAGGACCTTCTTTAAGTCTCAAAACAGATGGTTTTAGGAAATAGACTTATTTCTCATCTGTCATTTGCAAGCAGTGCAAGGAAAGGGGAGGACTTGGATAAGCATCAGAGATGCCTGCCCACTTTTCCCACACTCTGAATCGGATTTTGTTTCTACAGTCATTAAATAAAGCAGTCTTACTGCTTGGTCATTTAATGTTGGTTCCTCTGACTAATCCATTCTGTTTTCAGTTATATACCTCAGAAATCTCTTCATATTTTTTTCTCCTATTCTCCTTCACATTTTATATTTGTCTTCCCTGTCAGAAAAGCTCAACATTTCTAGTGTTTCTTTTAAGGAAAAAAGTAATTGCAATTGTATTGTTTGCTTTCAAAATCTAAGAAATTGTCTGCACTTGACTACAGTTTTCATGTGTACTATTGTAATTTAGCCACTGAACCTAAGCATGATTAGAATGACCCATTTACACATAGAAATTGACATTTCATATTGTATTCTCTGTAGACAATTCAGCTACTACTAGAACACTTACAATTCCCATTACAAAAGATACTTAACTTACACTTCTGAACCAATGTACTTACAAGAGGTAAAATTTGCCTGTATAACTGCATAGCTTTGTATCTGTTTTCATGCTAATTGGGTAGCACTTTTAAATAAAATTACACAACTGCATAAGTCAGGTGAAAGAGTGTAGCATTTGCAATTTAATCAGAGCAGTATGCTTTCCTTTCTCCCCCTTTCTTCACGCTTTTTCCCTGGCCCACCCTGCTTCTTGCAAGAACTTTGCCATTAAAAAAGTATACATATGCAAGTGGAATTTATTCTAGTAACCCCCCTCTTTGGATTGTATTTTCTGAAAGAAGATATATTTAGGTTATTAAGAATGTATAAGAACTATCAGCAATTACAAGCATGTACTATGTTTACAATTCTTAGAGAATTCTTTACCATGTATTTATGAATTTCGGATGGTTTTGTAGTTAGGGATACTTGCTAGGAAACATCATAGTTCAGTGTTTTCATTACCCCTGCTGTAATCTGATGGTTGTTAAATATTTCCAGGTACCTGAGCAAGTAAAGAATCTAACAGAAGTTGTTTTATAATAAAAAATGTACTATTTCTTGACTATAATAACTATAGCAGATTAATTGAGTATTCAGCAACGAAGAGATGGGAAGCTGCTTTTCCTAAGCATTGTTTGAGTGAAGGGAAGCAAATGCATGTGACTTCTAGGAAAACAGAAACCTATTGATTTCTGCCATGCAGCTACTGAAGCATGAGTGTGAGGAGTGCATTGTCAAGTATCCTCTTTGTTTTACAATTATGTGGAAGTGCTTATAACATGCAAGAATTACAAATCCAAGCTGAAAGCAGTGCAGTTTTAAGAGCTCTAAAGTGTTTTATACTACTTGTTTGCTAAAAACTGAAATTTGTCTTGTACAAGTGAAATGGCATTCTGGTTTTGCCTTTGTTTTATCTTTAAAATGAAGTCCATATGCTTGTATTTGCATGCAAAAAGAAGAAATAACCTGGCTGGAATAAAGTAGTCGAATAAAAATGAATTTTCACATAGGATAGGTCAGTATCACAAGGTATTTAGGTATGAAATGACTTCGGATACTCAAATTTTATTTAATATCTCATGAAGACCTACAGTTTGACTAACCTAACCATAGAATGGGATTAGGTAAGAGATTAAGAGATTGAAATGAATAGTACCTTTTTAGTATTAAGTTTTATGGCATTAGCATTCTTAGCCCTGTGATGAATTGAAGGCTAGTCTTTCTGATTTTTAACTCTCAACTGAATTGCAAAGAAAATTGGGGTAAAAAAAGACTTCTTAGCCTTATGCTTTCATGCATCTCAGTTGAGTTCCTATCTAACTGGGATATAGAATATATTTGCACATGACAAATTATTATCGGGGGTGCAGGGGATTGATAGGACTGACAGACTTTGTATTGAAACTTCTACAACACTGTTGTGTTCATTGCATAAGTGCAATCACTTTGGTGTTGCTGTTTTTTTCAAGTCTTGCATTTCATTTACCTTTTAAAAAACCAAAACCCCTAAGTTGGTATTGTTGCCATGTTATTTCTTGTGTAGTATCTTTATCTTCTGGATTTGTGGCTTAGGCATAGTTTTATCTTTTTATCTCATTAATAGCTCTACTTGTATGCTGGAATTGTTTTGATTTGGTTAATGTCAGTTTAACCTAATCATTAGGTCTGGTATTCATTTTAATGTTTATTGTTAAAATGCTACTTCATTTTTTAAATCTTTTTTTCCTATCACATTTCCTTTAGTTCTGTAACTACACTAAAAATCATACTTTAGTATATATGGAGACCTTTACGTCTCAGAAAAAATAATCTGAACACATTCATTGAATTATTGTAGTAGTAATCTATTCTATTGGACCATGCATAACAATTAACACTTTTCTTGTTAATTAAATCCCATAAAGTACACTTTCTTCCAGAGTACAGTGAAACGCTCAATTCTTCTGCATTGCATGTCTTCTGCATTAGCCTAAGTTTGCAGTTTTTGTGTTTGCTTAATGAAGTTTAAAAAAAATTATGTAGTAAATACTGAACATTGTCAGTCTTCAAACAATCTATCTGAGAGCATACAAGTGCCTTAATAAATAAGAGTAGATATTCTGTATGAGGGATGATTGAATTGTAATCTTAAGTCAGTTGGATGGGTATCTCTGTACTTCTGTCTGTGTAGAATGAATAGTTTAGATACATTATTGTTTTCCCATCTGAAAATCTCTTGGTCAGAGTTGCAAGTTTAGTTATAACTGTCAGATGCTTTTCACTGTTGAATTGTTGTTTGTTTTTGTTTATTAGCTGGTTGAGTGAACATTTTATTCTGGAAAGAAAATTAATATGTAATTTTAAGACTTCAAAGGAAATTTCATTAAAGGAAAAATGATAAACAGGTGGTTAGTCCACTATGGATTTTGGTAGATGAAGCAGGAAGAGATTCGTACACATTCTTAGAGCAGTTTAAAGGTAGTCCAGAACAGAGGGAAGTGACTACAACTTGACTCTTGTTTAGTGCTGTATGAACTGTCATCTCACTTGAGTGACCTGGTAGATTAGCTGTGCATTTAGCTTTAAAAGACCCTTTATAATTGTCTAATTAAAGTGATAATGTCTGATCATTGAAATTTGATAGTGCATCCTCTGAACATTGAGCATTCTCTTGTGAAGATGAGTTAGAATAATCCATGCTGTGGATGACTGTTACTAGCTCTGCTTGCGTTTTAGTTAATTGTCCAGTGATGTAGACATAGGACAGTTATAAGGAGTAGATTTACATTTCTGCAAAGAGGAAAAAGTAAGAAAGAGTAAACTGAATAGTGAAGCTTGTCCACAGAAGTTAACATTTGTTATAGATCTGTCTGGACAATGAGTTATTATTTCCCTTATTTTGGAAAAGGAAATGAAACAATGGCAAAAGCTTTTTGCTTTAATTGGTGTGCTTCTGTTGGTGTTTTAAGTGTCCTGAAATTGAATGTGGAGAGCATACCAAACACTCCAAAGGCATATAACTGAACTGGACTCATTTATTTGCAAAACCAGGTCATCGGTGATCAGATGACTGTGCCTTAGCCCAAGAGGTATCCCTTTTTCAGTGCTTATCACAAAAATGATTGTGCTTTCCCGGCATGGAGCAGTAGTGCAGAAGATTGGAGAACAAAATACATTCTGTCCAGATTTTGATGCCAAAAATCTCAAAGTGCCATTAAGAACTTTTGCAAGACAGATCATGATTTCTTACAGTGACTGCTCTAAGAATACCATTTTCTTATTGTAATATACCACTTAAAAATCACATTTTGGGGAGAAATACTGATCTGTGTGTTAAGTAGCCTGGTATCTTATAATGGATCTTAGAATAATATGTTACTAGTCAACTCGGGAAAATTCTGTTTCTGTTTTCGAAGGGGGAAAAAAAGTAACTTTTTGAGGCCAAACACTGCCATCCTCATTAATCTTTTTTTCTCATAGATTTTTTTTTTACCTCTTGAATTACTGTGAATACCTAACTTCAATGAAACTTGGACAACCAGGTGTGAAAAACTTACATGACCAGAGATTCATAGCCATATGAAAATTAATTTAGAACCAGATGGATTGCATTTCAGCAAAATTGTCTGCTCCTACTCCTCTACCTTTTACATCTGGTGCTCTCTCATACTATAAATGTTTATTTGGCATCTCCTGTGCATTTTTTCTTTACGTTCTCTTTTTAAAAATAAATTTTTGAAGGCTTGCAGTGGCAGCCAGTAGAATTCTTCCCAGAATTAGTACTCTTTTATACCTTATAATTTTGCCTCTATTTGAAGAAAGAGAATTTTTTTCAGGTTTTGCTTTGTATACCTTACTTCTCTTTTGGTACCATTACTTCTCATCAAAAGACAATGCTTTAGAAAAAAAGTCTTCCAAAAATTGGAATTTTGAGAAAAACCTAGTACAAAACGTTCATCTGGGACAACAGTGGTACATACTTGCATTCCTCCCACGCAATAATGTGCTGTTTCTGAATTTTTTTGCCTGCAGAACTGAGACTTTTGTTTTCTCTTAGTTATTTGCTTTACAAATCCATTATCAGGAACTGATTTAAAGAATTCCTTGCAGAATTGCAATTGCATTGTACTGCAAAAGCAAACATAGCCATTGTATAAATCTGTGAAAAGTGTTTCTTGAACCTCCACTCGACATTAGGTGAGGGCTTAGCCTTGCATTGAGTTATGTTTTGGGGCCACAGCTGTAGAGGTTGCATGTTTCTTGGCTGGCGTGCAGTACCAGGTTTAGCTGTTCTTGCTCTCCCTTTTACGTGCCTGTTCTGATGGTAGCTTCTGGCAGGCGAATCTCACTCTTGCTTGAAAAATTCAGTAGCCTGATTCCATGTCTGTTTTGGAAGCAGAAGTCATTAGTGTGTCTAGCTCTGGCATGAGGTATAGTAACCAACATGGTATTTTGACTTAATTGGCTTCTTCGGGTAGGAACAGCCACCAGGATAGGATTTTTAATTAATTTCAGATGACCTTATAAATTTATCTTTTTTAATTAATTCTTCTTGAGATGACATTTCAAACTAGTGGACCTTTGATCTGCCATATTGCAACCATTCTTGGTCTAGTCTAAACCTTTACTTTCGTACTACATTCTTCATTATGATTTTGTTGAATGCAGCAGAGCAGTCTAACTAGTGTACTACTAAACATTTTTCCTGTCTTTGTTCTTCCTCCTCTGTCTCCTACAGAGATCATAGTTTTGGTCCTGAATAGAAGTTATAGCTACAGAAGCAACAGCCTACAGCTGAGAGATCTTTTGGGTGAAGCTGTACTCTTTCTGATATGGACAGCTTAATTACCCAGTGTTATGTCTGGGTATTATGACCAAAAAGGCTCCCAAAACAATTAAAATGGGGAAAAAAAAAGTGAGAAAAAAGAAGCCAGTCAGTCTGGCATGTACTCTGTTGGAACAGGCTTTTTGTTTTTCATTTTAAATCTACATCACATCTTTGAACCATGAGAGGGCTTTTCTGTCAATTTTTGTATGCCTTCCTAGATTGAGACTACAATTACTGTTATTCTGGACAACTAAAATGATGGCGAAGAATGTTACAGGTCTGATTTCTATGGAAACAGTTTTTTTTTCTTGGTGCATTTCTATTTTTGAGGTAATATCAATAAAATCACTTTAAGATAGGATGACCTCTAAGGTTCACTGAAGGTACAAGGCCTGTTTCTGCATGGAATTTAGGCTTTTCATTCTTTACTTGTGATTTTCCTGAAATGCAAAATCCATTTAGCAGGTCAGCTTGTTAGTAGCACCTCTGCTATGTGGCCTCTACAGCACTGCAAGTAAATTTCCATTTATGACAGTATTCTTCTGATTTTATCCTATGGCCCTGTTTTTCTCATTATCCTTACAAGGGAACTGTTAATGGCTCACTTAATCAGTAGCTTATAGACAGTTTGCTGATAGCTGATGTATGAGATACTCTGTCACACTGCTGAACTCTTCAACTGCTTAAGTTCTTCGATCTTACAATCTGTTTCTAGAGGAACTGTGGTTCTTGACTAGTTTGTCAGGCAGCAGCAGGACGGGGAGACTGCTCCCCATGTTAGTGCGAGCTGGGAGCTGAGGGTGACAGCAAGGCAGGCATGGATCAGCATGCTCACTGTCCAGTGGCGCAATCCCACAGTTGCCAAACAAGAAGACCAGAGCAAGTCCAGTGGCAGTAAGACAGGCTCAGACAACAGTCCAGTGGTTATCAGACAAGCTTGTCATGAGGAGGGAGGCTTGAGGTCAAGCCAGGATTTGAAGCTGGTGGATCAGGATCACTGAGGTACACAGCCAAGTACAGGCATACCTGCAGCAGAGCTGACACAAGGATCAAGAATGGGAATTGAGCTTCAGCTCCCAGCTGAAGGTGGAGGGAGGCCCTTGACAAGGTTTCACACAAGTTTCTGAGCTGCATTGTGTCAGCGTTGGTCTTGAGCACAGATGCCTTAATGCCTAGGATTGGGGAAGGAGGTTGCAGAGCCTGTTGGTAAGCTCAGGGCCCTGACGTGGTTATCCTAGGAAAGTTTTCACTATTTATGCCTGTAGCCAAAACTTAAGTTATGGCTTTCAGAACTCTGATTACATCCACTCACAGCTGTACAAAATAGCAACAATAATGATACTTTCCCTTGTATTCTAGAAATTCTGCTATTTTTTTTTATTTCTGATTGATGTTATTTGCTACACTACTTTGCTACCTCAGTGAGGGTCTAATTAATGCATCCTGGAAGTTAACTTCGACTTTGAAGTTCTTTTAACAAAGGAAGAAAGACAACTTTAGACTTGAAACATTTGTTTAGAGGTATAAGCAGTTAAAGAAGGTAGTTTTATTCCATCATGTTTCCCTGGGTTAGTCAAATGAAAAGCAACAGTGAGACTTCTCTAGAACAGTACAAATACTGGCATCTGTTCATACCTAGAAATGATCTACCACTTTAGGCATTTGAGGAAATTAAGAAATGGATTATATGTTGCTGTTGAAAGGACAAGAAAATTATTTCATTTGATAACCTGTGAAACTCTTCAGGTGAGCCCATACCCCTAGTTAAGTCTGAGTCTTACTCCTGAATGCAGTGGCATAATATATCCTTTCTAGCCTTTACTGTCTGAATTTGCTTATTTCTCAACTAATTACATTTTTCTTCAATGACCTCATAAAAATAGTAGAATGAATGATGCTTCTGTCAACTTCCAAGTATGCATTGAATAAATTAAAATGATTAGAAGGGACCGTGTAGTGTGTATTGTTTAAAATGTTCTTCCTTGTTAACTAAGAAATTGGTAAAACCATAAAATAAAGGGTCATTTGCCATAATATTGTGGCTGAAGCTATTCCTATTATATTGATACCGATAAATATGCATGCTAAGAGATCGCAGGAACCTCACAGAAACACATTAGCATTATTCTTCAAGAGGATTCACTGCCTATTTAGCATGTTTCCAGTACTATTACCTCTTGCTGCCATTTCTAGTCCTGAATTGGAGTCTGCTTTTCTGCCTTACCCTCTTGAGTGAGACCTTCTGTGGAAGTGTAACATGCAGGTTTCATTTGGGATGACTTGTTCATCACTGGGTGAAGTGTTACAGTCCTAGCCAGGTATCAGTTACAAGTGTTTATGCAAAGAGCGTTGGGACTTCTGCACGTTCAATTTAAATTAGTGCTAGGAGCTGTTAAATACTCTAATACAAAGTTAGATACTCGGTACCTTTTGGGACAGCCTTGCTCTCCCAAGCAACTTTTTTGCTAAAGCCTTCATGAGAGCATACTAGGGTTGTTAGTTGCCATCATTAAACCTTCAAAACAGAATGATACAGTCTAGTGTATGTCTTTTGTTTGAGCAGACTGACTTTTCTTCTGCTAGACTCTTGTAGCTGATGCAAAAGAAAGAGCAGACTTCACCACACAAAGTTAAGATCATGTGAGAAGCGTATGAGAAGTCATAGAAATTGTTCTGTGGGTTTTCTGTTCAGAATTTGTATGAAGCACTACTTAAAAAATAGAATTTTTCTTAGGTACAGTTAGTATATTGGTAATCATACCACAAAAGGAAACAGTTATTTGAGGAGCTTTACAAGCAGTTCTGAATTTATCCAATATAACCTTGCAATCTGTGACAGTATCCAGAACAATTCACAGCAGTCTTTCTGCAGATACCAGAAATACCTGGCAAGGCCAAATCTTCTTGAAGAATCTGCTGTATTAAGTTCCCTTTCTTAGTTTTGTAAAGACTTGTGAAGCATTCTGTATACCTAAAGATTTTTGTACATCAGGGAAATGTTTCCTGGCACAATTGAAACATGCTATCCTCCAGTCTCATTGAATCACAGAATTTAGAATATCCTTATTTGGAAGGGGCCCTCAAGGATCATCAAGTCCAACTCCCGACTCCACAGAGGGCCATCTAAAAGTTAAATCATATATCTAAGACCATTTTCCAAACACTTTCTTGAACACTGACAGGCTTGGGGCCATGACCACTTCCCTGACAAGCTTGTTCCCATACTTAACCACCCTCTCAGTGAAGAATTTTTTTCCCAATATCCACTCTGAACTTCCCCTCATGCAGCCTTAAGCCATTCCCTTGCTTCCTATCACCGGACACCAGAGAGGAGAGATCAGCACCTCCCTCTCCGCTCCCCATCATGAGAACATTGTAGGCAGCAATAAGGTTACCCCTCCATCTCCTCTGCTCTTAGCTGAACAAACCTAGTATCCTTATCTGCTCCTCAAAAGTCATGCTCTCTAGTCCTTTCGCCATCTTTGCCCTCCTTTGGACACATTCTAATATTTTTATGTCCTTCTTATATAGTGGAGTCTAAAACTGCACACAGTACTTAAGGTGAGGCTGCACCAATGAAGTGTGTAGTGGGACGATCTTTTTTTTGGACTTGTTAGTTATAATGTGCTTAGTGCACCAGGATATGGTTGTTCCCTTTTTTCCACCTGGGCACACTGATGACTCATACTGAGCCTACCATTAACTGAAACCCCTAAATCCCTTTCTGTAGGGCTGTACTCTAGCCTCTTGTCCCCCAGCCTCTACATTGATCTCTCATTGCAGGAGAGATCAAATGCTTCTGGTTTCCTTCATTAGAGATTGGTTGATGTACCTAGGAAACATTAATGACTTCAAGGATGAAGGTTCTCTCTGTGTCTTTCTCCTCTTTGTAGTTTGTGGTATTCAGCAAGGATTCATCTCGGCTGAACTTCTTGTGAGCCAAAAGCACAGCATCCCTGCAGATCTTATTTACTCTAGAACAGAAGTTGAAAATGCACCACCTTGTGCAAGAATTACAATACTGTGGAGTCAAAGAAACTTTAACATCTGCCATTCATTTCTATTCCATGTGATCCCTTCCCCAGTTGTGAGTCTTATTCCTGTGTAAAGACATCTTTTTTTGGCATCTTTACTTCCCAAGAAGTTATGACATGCTATGCACCTGGTAATATAAGAAGACTTACCCTCTGTCAGAGAAGAAAACTTGGGTTGTAAATACTTATGAATAACCATCAAGATTACAGATTTTCATGTGCTAGAATGTTTATTTACTAAATAGAATTCAGAGCAAGGTCTTTATATTGATCATAACTTTACCAGTTCCAAAAGGTTGGTTTGAAAATTTAAATCTTCTGGAGACTGGCTTTCTTCTTGTCATATTACATGCAGACTGCTTCCAATTTATTGTAGGTGAGAGGCATTTTCACGGAAGAGTGGTGGATTTTACTTGTAGCCCTGAGTATTTTATAGAAGTTGGAAACACAGTAGTAGCTTACTTGATTTACATGGTGTACACATTCACATGAAGTATAACCTGTTAGGTGATTGCTTAAAGAGAAGACCCAAGATATGCAGAGTTTTAGCTAAACTATGATTTTCATCAGTTTGATTTTTCATCTGTATACCTGATCTGAAAGTTGGTATGGAGAATTTTACTACCCATGCAGTAAGAAGGAATTGTCCTTGACTTTAAGTAGAAAGACCATATCTGTATTAGATTAAAAACCTTCTTTGAACTTGCTATGTGATTTCAGAGTACCTCCAACAACAGTTAAGCATTCCTCTCGTCTTGCTAGATTGTAACATTTTGAAACCTTCATAATGATGAGGTCAGATTAAGTGAATGAAGCAATTTAATTTGCCAACTAACAAGTATGGACAAGCATAGGAATCTCATAAGAATGTTGCTGAAATCTGTGGAAGAACCCAGCCAAAACACGCATAGTAATTCTATTATTTCTCTGTAACAAAAATGTGACAAGAACCAGTAAGTAATTCTTGTCTGGATTAGAGAATTTTTCAGTGGACTTGTGGAGAGTCAGTCCTGAGAGCAGCCCTGAATCTCTTCAGTGAGCTTCTGTCTGGCTACCTGGTTCCCTTCTGTTCCATTGCACCCTCTTGCTCTGTGTCACTAGGTGCTACTCAGCCACAGAGTTGTTGCTGACAGATGAAATACATGCCATCAGGGACTGCAACTCTGACTCCCCAACTCTAGAGGTTGTCTTTGTGTTCTTCGGCCCAACAGCACTTAGTGTTTCTAGGTTTTGGTTTTGTTGTCATTTTTTTAATGTTGAATACACTAAAGGAGTAATTCTTAAGCTATTTGATTATGTTCCTAGAATATTTTATACAAATACAGAATGCAAGGAAATTAAGGTCCAAGCCAATTTAATACCTGAGAAGTGCCCTTTCCCTAATATTGTATAGTTTCCATTTCTTGAAATTCTTATGCTAGAAATGATGTGCTCTAGGATTTAACCAAGCATTTTGACTGTATCCTACCATCGCTTCTATTAGCAAGGAATTCTTATTAGAGAACACATACAGTATTAAAGAACATTTAGAGAAGAGTAGCTTTGTTTTTATTTATTTGTTTTTATTTATTTTTTTTAAATTTGCGAAATTCATTTAAGGAGTCAAATTTCATGGTTCAAAGGAATATGATAGTAGTACGGTTTCAGAATGTGTCATATCTGATGTTCAGGGTAGTAGTCCAGCTCAGTTAAGAACAAAGTATTTGTGCATTAAGTAGTTGGAGAACAGAAGCAGTCTGTTCTGTTTCAAAGGTGACCTTTCATGTAGTTGAAGTGGGTCTTAATTGTGAATGCTGAAAAGAATGGCTTCTGTGAATACTTGGCTAATCCTCTGGCTAAAATACATTTTCACAAAGACTGTTGTGAATAAAATAAGCTGTAGGATTGTAGGACCCAAGTGTCTGTTGGAGCAGTGGCACGTGTTGCTTGAATGCAATTCATCAAGTTGAAGAAGTACTTCAAAGGCCATATATTTAAACATTAAATAATATGTCTTCAAATGGCAGAATGACTGTTTTAAGACACTTGAGTGCCTTCCATATCTGCATTCACACTTTGGAGATAAAATCACAAATGCTCAAGCTCTGAAGCATTTTCCCAAAGCAGTATTTGTATGGCAAATAGATGCTCTCCTTAGGCTTGGTGCATATGGATAGAACAGTGTAGTTGGAGTATGCCTCGGTATTCTGAGCCAGATACTCTAGGTAGAGCATCTGGTTATTCTTTGCAGATGTGTTTTTCGTTTTGTTTTACCTATGTTAGTATTCTGTTAGCTAGCTTTATCTCAACTCACCCTTTCCAGCATTCATACCTCAGTAGTCTTCTTTCATGTTTTTGTTTGGGTGCTTTGCTTTGATGTGTGTTTGTTTTGTTCTCGAGGCCTCTGAAACAAAATCTTGTGGGTTCTTAAGACTTTGTTTGATCTTTTCCTTTGTTTTTGCTCCCATTTTTCCAATGGTCAAATGGCATGCTCCAGTTTGCTCAGTCTGTCTCTTGTACAAACAGCCAATTTGGCAACAGATGGGTGCATTTTGTGCTTAATGTTTGTATAGATTATATGTTTCTCTTGATGTAACTTCTAGTTACTTGCAGAAGTCTAAACAGAAATCTTATTTTCTTTAGTACTCAGCAGCAACATACTGATGACACCATTGACTCAAGAGGTACTCAGCACATCAGCCCTTGCTTGCTTGAGTCTTGAACCTTTCAATGTGGGTCATTGCTCGGGGGCTGCTTTGGAGCTCCAAGAGCTGTTCTCTGTATTTTTCTTCAGGCTGACTTGGATGCCCTGTCTGCCATGCTATGAGTAAGCATGACAATCGCAAGATGTGCTTTCCAATTATGCAGTTCTCAGTTTCCAGAGGGTATGATTAACTTGCTTTTTTTGAGTCCCTGAACTAATGATGTTCTCTGCTTATTGAAGGAGTTATAATACCATGTAACAGTCCCTTGGGATCTTGTCCTCTGCTCTAAGAAGACTTTCTTTGTGAACGCTAGTTTGGCCCTGACATTCAGACAGTTGTCTACCTGTGTCCTCCTAGCTGAAGATGTCTTCAGCCGAGTATTAAAACACTTTGTTTCTCAGATGCAGATCTTTGGGTGCATGTGATAAAATAATGCAGGCCTTCACCCGCTAGGTGCTGGGAAACACCTGTCGGGAATCTGTTGTCTCTCTTTCTTTGCCCAGTTTCCATGCCCTTTCGGACATGTTAGGACATTGAATCAGGCATTTTCAGTGCATCTGCACTGTGTGAGTTTTTTGTGGCACTGGAAACTAACACCATCCTTTCAGCACAGTAACTTCTTAAGTCGGACGTAATGGATGTCCAAATAGCTGACTACCAAAAGGCAGTTTGGCCCAGTAGGGATGAGCCTTTTAGGAGCATGTTGTGCATGTGTGATTCCTTGGCTCTCCTGAAGTCTCATGTAATTCCTGCGGTTTGCTTTGGAATTAACAGTTCTTGTCCCACATACCCTGTTATGACCTGTTGAACAGTTATGAGACTTAATAACTGTCTGAGCTGCCATTGCATATGTTGCTAAACTGAATTTGCATTGCTGTAGACTGGGATGTGTACTCTCAAGGACACATCCTTGTATTATAGTAGTGACTGTTTCTCTGTCAGTCAGGCTTTTCCTGTAGATGTGGTGAGTTTGATTAGTCCCTGCAGAGAAATGGAGTTTCTTCCTCTTGCTTTTTGTGCCACTGTTAATGTGCTTTTTTACTTGATGAGGGAGCTCATTAGAGAACTCTGAAGGCATAAGTCCTCTCTGAGGAGAAAAGTTTACACGTATACTTTCTACAACTTCAGGTAGTTTCAAATGCCTGCCTAGCATTCCTTGGTTATAAAGCAGGGCCAAGTGGTGATACCACAAGAGCATGATGGTGCAAGACCTCCATCCTGTCAGCACTTTTGATTGAATTCTGGAGCTAGGTTTTTTGATCTCTGGAAATGGTGTAATTGTGGTCAACCAGCCAAGGTCAGTGTACATAGTCTTAGCAAAGAAGACACTGCTCTGAGGTTTTTTTCTTTAGTGAAGTGACTGTCTTCCAGGGCGAATGCTAATCCACATTACACCTCTCCATCTTGGACAGTCACAGAATTCTCTGTCCTAAAGCTGCTTGGTGGCTAGGGCCTTTAAACATTTCCTGGTTGGAAGACAAATTATGCCCTTTCCTTTTTGATGAAGGAAAAGGAAAATGGGATGCTAAAATAGATAACCTGGAGAAAAGGTTGCAGGTATCGTATAGACATAGTATTGAAAGTGCCCTAGTGAGTTAAAGTAGTTACATTTCACTAGGATGCTCAGATCAGTCAGAATGATTGCAAGGAACTCAGAAAGAGGGCAGTGCACTATCTTTTTTATATTGCCATAAGTGGAGTGGGAAAAGTTAGAGGTCTACCTGATGTGTGGTACTAGAGTATTTATTAGACACGGTCTGATAATACATATAGGCACATCCACAGTGTCAGTGTGTAGCTCGTCTCAAAGAATAAGTGTTAAGGGAATATAACGTGTTTTTCTAATTTAACAAAGGGATGGTTTAACAAAGTGAACTGCCTGGCTGTCCAGGTGAACCTATCTATATTCACTGATCAGGACCTCTAACAAAATTCTCTTTGTTTCAGTGGCTTCATGAAAAGTTGTTGCACTCTTAAGCAGCTGACCAGTTTGAAGTAGCCACTTTGTATACTTTTACTAAAAACTATGCTATTGCATAAACATTCAGGAATGTTGCTGAACTTGGTAAAGAAAAAAACAGAAATCAAAACCAGCTGTTGTGTGCTAGAAGACTGAAGACTATCTCCAGATTATCTGTAAACATGGAAGCACTGCTGATTGGGAACAAACATAATGACACTCTTTCAAAGACAAGGTCAATATTGCCATACTGAGTTCCTAGAGATGGGTTAGCCATGCTTCTGTTTCCTTCTGTTAGTGTCTGATTGCTTGCTGTTCTGCAACTCAGAAGAGGGAACCACAATGTTTAAGGCATGCATGCTGAGTGAGGGAAGAAAATGAGCATTCTGCATTATGCAAAAAATTCTTACGGTTGAGTATTTGCAAGGTGTGCGTGCTCAGTGAGAATTCACCTGTAGGTAGTCCACGTTCAGTTGTTGTTTAATAACTTCCTTTCTTGTCTTACATCTCATAACATGAAAGTATTAATAATGTGGATTCTGGAATTTGGATTCATGTTATAAAGTTGAATGAAATGTAAATTTCGGGGGTAAAATACAAAATGGGGTTTGGTTGTGGTTTTTGAAATTTGGGGGGGGGCTGCATACTTGATTTGTGAGTGAAATGTGATTTCACAAATGAATGGTGAAATACAACTTACAGGGACTTTTTGTCACAGAATGGTTGAGGTTGAAAGGGATCTCTGGAGGTCATTTGGTCCAAGCCCCCTGCTCAGACATAGTCACCTAGAGCCAGTTGCCCACGACCATGTCCAGAAGCCTTTTGAATATCTCCAAGGAGGGAGACTCCACCACCTCCGTGGGCAGCCTGTGCCAGTGCTCAGTCACCCCCACAGTAAAAAAGTGTTTCCTGATGTTCAGAGGGAACCTTCTGTGTTTCAGTTTGTACCTGTTACCTCTGGTCCTGTCACTGGGCATCACTGAAAAGAGCCTGGCTCCCTCTTCTTTGTACTCTCCCTTCACGTATTTGTACACACTGATGAGATCCACCCTGAGCTTTCCCTTCTCCAGGTGGAACAGTCCCAGCCTTTCCTCATATGCTTCAGTACCTTAATCTTCTTAGTGGCCCTTCCTTGGGTTCTCTCCAGTATGTCCACTTCTCTCTTGTACTGGGGAGACCAGAAGAAGACAAAAAAGGAAACTGTTGTTGGAGGTAGCATTCTTTTGAAAATGGTTTTAAACGTACATGTAATGTGTAATAGTAAAGACTATTAGTGACTCCCTGTAAGAGGCATATTTAACAATGAAAAATTTATGTAAGTGCTCCTAGTGAAACTTGCTATAAAAACTGTGTTCTGTAAGTAACAGCTAAATGTAATTGGTGGGGCTTGTAATTTAGTAAAACACGACATAAATGGAGGTGTCTAACGAAGTATCTAGATTTTGTGACTTCAACTGTCTGAAGTCAGGACTTCCTACGGCATCTTATGAAGGCAAATCTGTGTCAATTTGTAGTAGTGTCAGAATGCTTTGCTTTCAGACAGTTGGCTTTATTAATGTTCTTGAGAGTGCTGTAGTCCTCTGAGCTTTTTTGTGTGGTTAAATAAGAAACTGTAAATAGTTGGTATCAGAGTGTTTTTTCTTAATGGTCACCCTGTAACAGTCATAAGCTGGTTCCAACAGGGCTTCTGGAATACGGTGCTTGTATATGTAATGGCAAATCAGTGTTGATTATGAAGAAAATGCTCAGTGGGTGCACTTTTTTTTTTTCCTACCTAATGCTGAGTTGCAATTTACCACTTAATTTCTTGCTGGGAACTCCACTTGTGATAATCATCTGCTTTCTTCTTCTTGGCTCTGTTCAGCCTTGAATTTCAGCAGTTAGACCGCTTCTAAACTGAAAAGGAAGCAAGAGGTAAAGGATACAAGTACTTACCTATGTGGATTAGAAGTTGGGGTTTTTATAACCTCATTACAAACATACCCCAGAGTGTTTTCAATTTATAAATGCCTGTTTGTGACTTACAGTATGAGTTTTTCATATTGAAATTTAATTATAAGAAATGATTTCAAATGATTCAATACCAATTTTCTTAAACCTCCAAAATTATTTTGGGGGTTTTAAACACTGAATTTTGCAAGGGACAAAAAAATACCTCAGACATGAATTTAAGAAAGAAATAAAACTAATTTTCAAATATTGTTTCAGAAATTCTTTCATATTAAAAGCTAAAATGATTGTAAAAGGTAAAAAGTAAATATAATTGAACATCAGAACCACCAATTATGTATAGTAAGGGTTGTAATTGTACCTCGAAAAAGCTACTACTAATAGTTCTGCATGTTTTGAAATGTTTTTAGCGGGCCTTCTCACCGGCAAAAGGTACCTGAGATCATGAGGGTTCTGCTGTACCACTGTATACATCCATATACAACTCCCCAGTCTGTTTCTTGTCACTGTAGTATCTTGTAGCCTAGCTTTATTACACAATGTGGAGACAAAAAAGACATAATTTTACAGATGATTTGCTGAATTTACAGCTAAGTAAGTGATAATAGCTTTCATCCATTTCTTTTGATGTATTAACATTATAAATTGTTTTAATAAATCTCAGCTTGGCTGCATTATCTTTACTCTTTGGAGAGGTAGCAAGCAAAGAACAGTTTCGTTTTGTATTTTTCATTCCCCTTCCTTTTCCTTCTTCCCCTTTTTCCCCCCTCCATCTCTCCCAGGTGAAGGAAAAACGAACAGAGGGATATATGAATAGCTTTAGATTAGCTGATGCCAGGATGGAGGGCTAGGAATTTCTGAATTTTTTTTGTTTTTGTTTTTGCTTTTTATCATACTATTTTTCTTTTAGATAACAGGTACTGGAAAAGATAATAAAAGAGAAACAATATCTGTGTCAAAAGAAAGTGGAATCATGAAGTTTATTTTATGGTTTTGTCTCAGAAGTTAATATTTCAAGTTAATATTTGAACAAAATGAGGCCTATAACTATTTTGAACTCAGAATTTTACCCCAAAAAACCAGTCACAGTATATGTATTTTATAAATACAGTTTAATAATATGCTGTTGGACTGTTTAATTTTTATGCCTCAGGGTAGCACTGAGCACTATTTCTACTTTTAGAAGCTTCTTCTGATTAGTGTAGTAAATTCTCTTATATAGTACCTGTTTTAAACTCCAAATCTGAATCTACAAATGTAAAACCTGACTTTTGAAATATTTGCTTTTTTGAACACTCTTCTTTAAAGGACCTATCAGGATCTCTCCCCAAAATGCTAGAAGCTTGAAGGATAAGGGAGGAACAATGTTGCATGGCCCAAACACATGTGCTTTCGTCATTAGCAAGGTACAGCATGACCTCATGTTGACCTCAAAGGTAAATCGCTAACAGGGAACAATTATACATGCCTGTGAAAGCAGCTTAGTTTTGAACATAATCAAGACAATAACTTCAGTGTGTAGAATAAAATTAAATTTACACTGTCTGCCTTTCTCTTTCTCTCCTGTCTCTCTCCAAGTCTCTTCTTGAGAGAATGTTGTGTTTTTTATATATGTGCGTGTTGCGAAAGAAAATCACTTTTCTAGAGGTCATAATAAATTCCTAAATATGGGGAACCCAAAGGATCTTGTATCCAATTTAGTCAAATTGTACATCTTACAATGAAATGCTCTTTTTGATGGAAAAGTTTCATTTGTTGTCTAGAGTATTGCAGCCTTCAGAATGTGTGTCTATATTACCCTGGGGAATCTTGTGTAGTTCTGAAACGTATAGATCATTTAGACTTACGGGAAAGTTTTTTAAATATCAATACATTAATTTTTGTGTGCTTATTGTAGACTGCCACACAAACCTATGACACTATTTTTTTTTGTAGATGACTGTAAATATTCTGTAGTGTTATGTGATACATCTCTACATATGATGGAATATGATTTAGCTAGCAGTTCTAAGCTATTTGGAGAAGAATTGCTGCCAGCATTTTGGAACTGTTAGCCATATCTGTCCCATATGATTTGTATAATATAATTGTTTGACATGAATTTTATTTCTTTTTTTTTTTTTTTGCTAGAATGAGAGAGCATATTCCTTCTGTGGAACAATAGAATACATGGCTCCAGATATTGTAAGAGGAGGAGATACAGGACATGATAAGGTATGTTCTATCTAAGTTTATTACTGAAAAGAAATTATTTCTTTAGGCAACCCTGTTGTTCAGCTTGAGGGGTTTTTGTAAAATGTGAATAGTGTCTTATTTAAACATGCCTTATTTCAGGTTGTCCTAAAATAGATTTTTGCCTATATTTAAAACCATCAGTATGATGTATTTTCAGTTTTTAATCTTAAGTAAAAGGCATATTTATAAAGGTATTGTGGCTCATTTATGTTCTATTCAAAATTTGTTCTAAACGTGCAGTGGGACAAAAAAACTTAGCTGACACTTACTTCCTTTTAAATAAAAAAAACAGTCTGGAGCAGAAAAATGACTGTTTTGTGGCTAACTGATATATTTTTTTAAATTGTACATCAGGGAAATCTATTATATTTCTTGAAGTATAGAGTGGGTTATTAATGTTATAAATGTTCTCAGATTGTAAAAATTAATTCTGTTTAGCTTGAGGCTCAAGTTTTATTATGAATTAAAGTGTCAGTAATTGATGGGAAAGATCAAGACAACCATAATTCACAGATAATATTTGAAACCAAAACAACCCTACTCCCCAAATGAATTCTACAATATTAGTAGATAAATTATTCTGATTGCTCACTGTACTGAGAAGTTTTGGAGAATATTCAATATCTGGGTTTTTTGCTGTAGATTGAGTTGACTTGTCTTTCTGTTGGGGGTCGTGGAATATAGTTGATCACAGTTCCTCTTATAACAGCCTTTTTAAGCACTGGAAAATGTTATGTCACCCTCCATCTCCTTTTTCTAGACTAACTGGACTCAGACTGACTTTGAAAAGGTTCTTTCTTCTCCTTCTCTATGCATTCTGCTTCTCTTTTGGTCTGAGTTTGCCTGTATATTTCTTCAGGTAGGGAGCATTGTAGTGGGCACAGTGTTTCAGCTAAGAGTTGGCAGTTTGATTTGCAGCAGAATGATTACCTCCCTGATTCTTCTATTAAACATAAAATAGAATGTACTTTGTCTTTTCACTTAGTCATTGTCTCACACCTACTTTGTATTCCACTATAACCTCTGCATCTTTTTCTACCGTACTGCTTGCCCAGTCATTATTAAAAATGGAATTTTACAAACTTATGAATTGAAGCTCTTTCCTGCACCCTATTTCTTAGAATCATAGAATCATTAAGGTTGGAAAAGACCTCTAAGATCATCGAGTCCAACCATCAACCCAACACCACCATGCCCACTAAACCATGTCCCTAAGCGCCTCATCTACATGTCTTTTAAATACTTCCAGGGATGGGGACTCAACCACTTCCCTGGGCAGCCTCTTCCAATGTTTCACCACTCTTTCAGTAAAGACATTTTTCCTCATGTCCAATCTAAACCTCCCCTGGCACAACTTGAGGCCATTTCCTCTCGTCCTATCGCTTGTTACTTGGGAGAAGAGACTGACACCCACCTCGCTACAACCTCCTTTCAGGTAGTTGTAGAGCGCAATGAGGTCTCCCCTCAGCCTCCTTTTCTCCAGGCTAAGCAACCCCAGTTCCCTCAGCCGCTCCTCATAAGACTTGTTCTCCAGACCCTCCACCAGCCTCGTTGCCCTTCTCTGGACACGCTCCAGCACCTCGACGTCCTTCTTGTAGTGAGGGGCCCAAAACTGAACACAGTAGTGTTCTTAGTGTTCTTAATTTAGTCTTGCCAGTTTCAGAGCATCTCTCCAATGTGTCAGTCACTTTGAATTGTGATTCTGTCTTCTCAAATGCTTACAAATTCAGTATCGTTGCTGATTTAAAGAGGAATCTCTGGTTATCTTTGGTTCTATCTGATACTTTCATTAGATGTTGTGCAGAGCCATGCAGTGTTCTGTAAGAAATAGCTTCACAGTTTGATACCAAATGTTAGCTGATAAATAAGGGTGATTTTTCAGTTACCTATGTTATGGTAATTGTTTACAGTAATTTCGGTTACCTATGTGATGGTAATTGTTTACACCACACGCTCTTTGCCTCACCATTGGCAATGTCATGTGATACAGTGTTAGAAGGTTTTTAGTGTATTTTGTTTTTACTGCATATCTAGGAATGCAAAGTTCTTATTTAAAAAAGAGGAAATGAGATTGCTTTAGTATTCTATGCTCTCATTAATCAATGTTTTTGATTTGTAATCTCCTATAGATAGCTGTATTTGTCTAAAAGATTTGCTCTAGTATTTCAGTATTTATTTTTTTAAAGTTTGATTTTTTTGATTCTGCAGATCCTCCTTTTCTTTTGGAAAAACACGTACCAAGAAAAAAATTATTCTTCTGGGATTTTCTCTGATCATTGTGTATTTGCAAAGATAATTGCTAACAGTACAGAGACTTCTTCAGCTAGTTATTCTAGGCCCTCTTGGCTGAATATATGAAACATCAGATTTTTGTGTCTCTTGAAGCAAAAAAACCTAAAATACGAGGTCAAATTGCCATCATTTCACTAATTGTCTTCCTGTATTGCATTAATGTTGTCAACATAAGTAAAGCAGAACCTCTTTGATTTGCAAATTTCATGGAAGTAAAACTGAGAAGTTCAAACACCTGTAGTTAAACAATTTTGTTGAAATGACTAAACTTTATTTTTCATAGTAGCATCTTTTCTTTTGAAAGAAATATTTTGCAAGTTATGAGGTATCAGAGACATGAATAATAATTAGTATATGCGAAGCCAAAGATCACATGTGTTACCAGGGAATGTAAGATAAAATTCCCTAGCATTTTCAGGTGCCCTGATTAATTGTGATGGGTACTCTTAAGTTGTGCTTTTTCAAAGTTCCTTAGTTTCATTCTCAAGGCCCTAAAAGCTCAGGTTGCACTACTTCTTAGCAAGGCTTAGGTTCCTCTGTTATTTCGAGTATGTTTTAGAATTCTTATCACTTCACAATGGTAAAAATAAAAATCAATTTGGGGGTAGGGGGGGAAGGAAATTTAGTAGTCAGTGGGAAGAGTTCAGCTTGAGAAATTAGTTGAAGCAGCTAAGTGGAGAGATTTCAAAATAAAATTAATTTATCATAGAAAATACCTCCAATCAGTACTGCAATTGTTTATGCTTTATTGTATCCAGGTTTGCCTTTATATGGATAGGTGGGCTCTTCCTTTGCTAGTTGCTTTCTGAGTGCATTGTTTTGTTCCTTCTTTTGTTAACAATTTTACGAAAGTGTATCATAACATACATAATTATTGTTGTTCTATAGGCTGTTGATTGGTGGAGTGTTGGTGTTCTTATGTATGAGTTACTAACTGGAGCATCACCATTTACAGTTGATGGAGAGAAGAATTCCCAAGCAGAGATTTCTAGGTAAGATTCAAAACAGTAAAGTATACGTGCTTGCCCACAAAGTGATGCTTATGCCATGATATATGTTTTGTGAGAGTTTTAATCTAAAATTTAGGAAGAAAGTGCTACCAGGGTGACATTTCAGGTGCTCCAGTTCTGTTTAACAGAATCATGTCTGGAAGCAGATAGGTTTTATTAACCTCAGCAGGTTATTGAAATAATAGAACTGACCTTTACAAAAGACCTGGTTTTTTTTTTTTTTAAACTACAGTGGAACCACAGCTTTGTAGATATTCAACCTGGTTGCATGTTTACTGTTGAAAAGGAAGTCAAATGAAATATGAAATTATATGTAAATAGAATTATCACATTCAAAATCTTGATACGTAATGAAACATATATTTAGCTAGAGGGATTTTTGTCAGCTCTTGCTAGATCACTCCATCAGACTACAGGTTTAAAGTGTCAGGATGTACCCTATTCCTGCCTTTTTGTCACAGGTAATATTTATTTTATTAGTGTATAAAGTGAAACAAAGAACAGCATCTTTTCTAGCCATACTTGCATATCTGAGAAGAAATGAATATACTTATGGAACTGAAATAACCTATACCATTCTTATACATGTAAACTTTTCCTGACTGTCAGCTTTGTTATGTTCAGTAATCTCTACACTTTAAAGGTTTGTTTTCAGTACTCATGTAAAAGCATTGGAGCATTTTAAAAAGACAAAGCAATAAGCTTTCCCAAAACACATTATTGAAATCTCCCCCCAAAATGAGCATTTCCTATTACTGTATTTCTCTTGGAGTGGGGAGTTGAGGGCTTAAATTGCACAAATTGGTAACTGCTGTCAAGCTCAGCTTGTAAGCCCAGTCCCCAAACTAAGAATAGTCTTGCTTCTATTGGAATGTATTACCATGGTTCTGACCCTCACCTGAAGCCACTTGATATTTAAGGTTATAATGGGCAACAGAACATACATCAATTATTTAGATAATTTATTTTACTTCTGTTATAAATTCAGGCAATTTCTTGGAAGGTTGAGACCTGTTTATTGATTTCTAGGTCTCTAACAGAACAGGAAACTTAGAGGGCCACTAGAAAAAATATGGGGCGGAGGGAGGGGAATCCATTAACAAAGCAAAATTCAGGACTTCACTCTCTTAGTCATTATGGTGGAGTTAAAACTTAAATTAACTCTTTCTGACCTATTTAAGGTTAGAAATTTTGTTGATTGCTTACTTATGCCATGTCTGAATTGGTAATTTTGACTCCCAAGATTTACTAAATGGAACTCTGAAGGAGTTACGAATTTTTTAGAGAGAACCTTGATGTGAATTTTACAGATAATAGTTTTTCCCCAAAACTGGGAAACTTTTTAGATATGTATTCTACAGGATTTGACTGTCTTTTGGTAGGTCCTTCTGTGCTCTTTAATATCTTAATCTTTCTGATAATTTAAGATTGAATTCAAAGCTGAGAAACCGCAAGGTTGTTAACATCCATCCTCTGATGGCTAATAACCTAATTTCTGATATAAATTTAGTTGTGGCAAGTATATTGTGTTGCTCAGTATGCTTTTGTTCTGTTTGGTATTTATGCTACGCATTTATAGACATTGATCCTGTGGTCTTTCAGCTTTTATTTTGATAAATTTAGAAGGTAAATTCTTAGTTTTCTTTAGATAAAGATGTTCCCAAGTCGTCTTGTTTCCTGAAAAAGCCTTTTCTTAACTCAGCTTGTGGTGTTCTTTCTTACATATGGACAGTTTATTCCTGTTGATGTTTCAAGAGGATCTTGTTTAAGGGAAGTAGTAATTCACCATCTGAACAAAAAGATTCCTTCCTTTTTTCTATGATTCCTCTTGTTGATGCCAATGGTGGACTGATAGATCTAATTCCTTTTCCTTTTCTATCACTTCCAACTGATAAGCCCCTAGTTTATAGCTGAAATCTCATTAGTCCCAACTGTATGACTGCATTTCAGACTTGATTTCATCTGTCTTCTGTTACTTCAGTACTCATAAGACCCATGGTTTCTGAATCCTTTCCATTGATAGCAATTTCTGTGCTGGATTACATCCATTTTGTGTGTTCGTAGTTTATTATGTAATGAATGTTATGCTCCTTTTAAGAGTGTGGCTGAGCATGTGAGAACATTGCTGTTTTCTCTGTCCTGGCTGCTGCACTGAGTCACGTGGAACCTTCTGGGGAATGGTGGTTGCTGCGTGCCTTGGGAAACAACGGGAGTGTGTTTGGGGCTTTCCCTGAGGGTAGAGTAGAGCAGGCAGAATGGATGTGAGATATCACAGGCTGTGGTGCTCCTGCAGCCCAGGCAGAGGGTGGGAAGTGTAGGGAGCAGAAGCACATCTCGGAGAAGAAGGAAAGAGAAACTTTTTTCTAAGGATTGAAGGGGACTGTGTAGAGTTTGCTGCAACTTGGGAAGCTGTTGAACTACTCGCTTGAGAGCATGCCTGAAAGAAATGATCTGCCCTTCCTGACATGCTAGCCTGTTAAATTTAGAAATTCTTGTTACCATATTCATGGCTTTTCAGAAATACTCTCCTTGTATTTACCTCTAGCGTGAATACACTGGGTTCTTTCAAGAAATAACAGCTGAATTTTCAGTACCTGTCTTTATCCTAAGCCTGTCTGGCCTAGGAGGTATGATCTTTATTTCATTTTTTCTTTGATAATTTTGTCACTGAAGATACATTTGCAGTTTACACTTAATGTCCTTTTTTTGATTGTTAATTCTTTTAATTATGTCTGCAGCCTTTTCTATAAAGTTTTCTGTTAAATTGGGATGCAGACTCTAGATAATTTTACACCTATAATTAAATAGGTTCCATATTATCTCAGTGACTATTTTTGATCTTTCTAGTTTCATTTCCTCTCTAAACTGATGAAAAATGAATTGCAGATAACTTCATCAGATATTTACAGTTGCCAGTGGTAATGAAATCACTAGCACTGGCACAGAGCTATGAGTTGGTACAAACTTCTTTCTGGGTGGCAAGTTTTTCTAAACAGAAATTGTATTCCCTAACCTAAATATGCTTTAACTTGCCAATTGCAGCAGACTTAGAGAATTCAGTTTTCTCTTCCTTAGTCACAATCCCTGAAAGCATAGTTTCCATGGCCTTTGATTTTTCTGAGTTTAAGGAAAAAAGTCTTCTAAATGAATCCAGGTCCTTCTTTTATTTTACCTAGGTGGGAAGTAATCTTAGATATTTTTAGATAATGTTATTCCCTTGTGTGGCACAATGGCTATCTGCTTATAAATTTGAGCATGAAGTTTTGTTCTGAAATCTCTCTCTAATGGACAGTTCAGTTCTTCTGTCAGAAATAGTTACTGTGTGGTTTGTATCTCTTTTTACTCCTTCTGATGAGACATTGTGTTCAGTTCTTTTATCATAACCGTTTTGACAACACTGTGGACTTCTCTTTCATGGCAAGTGCAACTTAAGTGCATACTTTAATTTCCCTTATGTCTCTGTGTCTCTGTCTCTGAAGATGCTTTTTGTTCACATGCTTGGTGTTATGGTTATTAAACTTGATTAAAAAAATTTCACAGAACTATTCAAGTATCTCTCCTTTTCTAGCATGCCCTCTCCCCTTTCTTCTCTCTTCTTCCCAAATCTTCCTTTCATTTTTGAGAATTCTGGACTTCCATTGCTGCAGAGCTGTGGATAGGACCCATCCTGCAAAAGCATAGGCAAGGGCTGGGTTTGATTACACACCCAGTATTTTCAGTTTGACCATGAGTGATTTGTAGTGCTGGTTTGAAAGACAGACAAATCCATTTTAGGGTGTTGACTTTTGAGGGTCTCGTCATACATACAGGGATTTAAAATGAGCATGAAGTTTTTGGAGTATTATTTTGCTGCTCTGCAGCAGCTTAGAAAATCTTATCAGCTTTGGGGTTATGAATAGAGAGATATCTATCTTTTTCCATTTTTATACATATATACATCTATAAAATAATCTGTAGAAGCACATAATGCCATATTAGCATACAAATGCTAATAGCAGCCTATGCTCTTTATTTGATATAGTTGGTTAGACTTTATTTAAACTTCATGGAGGATGGCTGAAATTTGACCATCCATTAGATGCTATCAAGTTATTTTGTCCACAATTCTGCAAGAAACCTTTTCTTGATAAAACTGTTGGGAAGATTCATAGCAGGCATACACTGGGATAATCCCTTCTTTATTCTCTGCCTGTGAAGACTCCAGTGATTGCTAGATCTTTTAAAGGACAGAGCAGTCATTAAATCCAACTTGTAATTTGCATGGTGTCTTCTAGAATTTTGTCCTAGAGCGTATAGCTGTCTACCTAGAATATACAGCATTTATATGCCTAGACAGGGAGTCCAGAGTCCAAGAGCTGATAGACAATAATGTAGTGATGCTTTTCTAACAGATAGCAATGAGTTAGGAAATCCCTGCCACATGAAGGAAACCATTTGATGCTAGACTTAATGTGAATCACATCACATCAGCGACTGCCTACAGATCAGTTCAACCTTTCAGTAAAGCAGATGGTTTTAAGAAAGTCATAAGTATTGCATCAAAGTCTCTGACTTGCCTAGAACTGGGGATGCGCATGTAGATCTGGCTGCTCAAAGCTGGAGCAAAAGTACCTGGCATTAGTAGTTCTGAGATGACAGGGTATTCAGTAGAGTCATTCTCAAATGTGAAGGTGAAAACAGTGCTTTGGGAGCTTGTCCCTCTGCCCTTTAACAGGGTTGCAACTTGGGATTGCTTTCTCTTACTCCCTGAACATCAGGATGGATATGTATCTTTTTGGTGATGCTTACAATACAGTTCTGAGGGCACTGATAATAGACTATAGTAACAGTTCTAGTATAAGCCTAATGTTTCTGTTGGTCAGCTATGGTGATCCTTTCAGTTTTTTGTGATCTGATCGTGTCTTTTACCTGGTGGAAGCAGAAAAAGCTTCCAGGTTCTGCACTTTTGATGTTTTATTATCATCTCTTCCACAGTCAGGTTCAGGCATGTGCTTTCAGGCTAATCACAGTGGAGGGTGAAAGGTGGCTTCCATCCAGTAGCACATATTTTTATGTCTGTATCTTGACCAAGATAGTTGGGTTTTGTTTTTTTTTCTCTGTCTATAAAATCTTTCTTTGGTTGGCACCTAATGGTTACCACTTCCTAAACTTTTTCATCCTCCTTCCTGGCAATTAGTTTTGTTTCTCACTGTTGCTATTTTAAACAAGTTACATAGTTATGGTTTCCAATAATGAATTGGCATTAGTTTGTTCAAGCATGCCATCTTCAGTTAGTTTTCCATAGCTTATGCTTTACTTCTCAAAATGATCACTCAGTGGATATATTTAATAGTAATTTTTGCAATAGAGTTTATAGATTGGTCAATCGAATGCTAAAAGATAAATTGGTCAAATTGATCAATAAGTCAAATTGCCAAATTGGTCCTGTTGTCAATAGATGTTTTCATATTCTTTGACGTAAATTGGATTTTCTCAGCTACACAGTGCATCAGAATTTTGACTAGTTTAGCTGTTTACAGAGTTAATTAAAATGAAAAATTAAGAAAATATCTTTCAGATTCTGGCTAACAGCATATTTTCCCCTTTCATTTTATCTTAATCACTGGGAGCAATCTGCTGTCCATGTTGGGAAAACTCCCAATGACACTGTCTTTATAAGGCCTTTACTGAGCATTGCAAGGGCATTCCTGCTTAAGTCCTTAAGACTGTCACCCTGGAATGAACGAGGTCAGAATCCTCTTCAAATTCTCTTTAGACTGACATCGTAGTATAAGCCTTTGGCACGTTTTTTGCATTTCTGGTTGGTTTTAAATACTATGCCTTCTGTAGAAGGATGTTTTACTCAGCTAGCAAACACGTATCCCATCTCTACTGCTTTGGTAAAGAACAGATAAGAAACCTGTGGTCAGTCTATGTAACTTTTAAACTATGAGCTAGCATAGATCAGTGGTGGCAACTCTATGAATTTTTCATAATAAAATCAGTGAGTTCCTTGGCTGATTTGTCAGGCTCAGCAGCCTGCACCTGTTAAATAGGAGTGGCTCTGAAGATGCTGATAAAGAGGAGGAGCATCTAAAGGTCAAGGTGTCATTTCCCTACTGTATCATCCACTCACTGAAGATTAAGCATCTCCTTCTCCTCCTTATCATTCTTAGCACGTCCTTCACGTTATCATGTATGCTCTTGGTCTGTAGTATTTATGGGAGAAGCTCATCAGAGCTTAAGTTCCTGAAAAACAATACCAGTGGGGTTAACTCCTAGCTCTGCGTAGTCTGCCATAGAGAAGGGTAAGATGGAAACGATCCAGGATTTCAAAGTGATAACCTCCTTGACTTATGCAAGGGATAGTTTCTCTCAAAGTGTTTTCAGTACAGCCAGAGTGCTCTCATCAGCAGGGGCAATCTCAGCTCATCCCAGCTCAGAGGCGTTGTACTAGGCTAGGAGAAGCAGAAAATACGGCAGAGTAGTCCTTCAGCAGCTTTGACCACAGTTGCCACTTGGGATACTTAATTCTTCCTGCTTACTTCTGTCACTGTTATTGGACCAGATAAACATGAAATGTACAAGAGGATGGAGGTGATTCAGAAAAGGAAAGGAAGGTTGATGCTAAAGGCTGTAGCTTCTTTTCAGAAGCACAGACATCACGGGAAGGACTCTGACACACGCAGCTTCCTTCCTCTGAACACTTTATGGGCTACTGTTATAGCCTTGAGTGACTTATCCTTCTCTTTACTTGATCAAGCTACTTGATTAGTCTTCACCAATTTCTGCTCTCTCACATGTTGATTCCAGATGGTCTTTCTTTTCTGGCAGCTTGCTTTCCATCCTAACTGATGCGTGTACAGCTTCACGTACTTCAATTCCATGATAATTGCAAGTAGTTCCTGGAACTTCTAAAGAAACTACCTTCATTCTTCACTACTTCTGTAGCGTGCTTCTGTGAACCAGTCCAGAGCATCATGAATATCTTATAGTATCAGTCAACCTCAAAAGTATTTCTGAACGAGTGCCGCTGGCATGTATAAATGCAGCTTACATGGAGTCTGCTTGTACAGCATGGCAAAATGCTGCCTTCTCTGCAGTGGGCTCTAGGAGCATCAACAGATAGAAGATATCCCTCAATATAATCATAGCTTGCTTTTCACATAGCTAAATACCACTTCATTGTTAATTCTGCCTATAAAAAGAAATAATTTAAAACAGTAATCTTGGCAAAAGGCAGGAATTACTGATGCTGTTGCCACAGAAGTTTTCCATTAGGTAAAATACAGTGTTATACCAAACTATTATTGGCAAAATATGTATGCTAATTGTTTTGACAGATCTAATCTTTATAGCGGATTCCTTCCCCCAAGAATTTAAGGAGTGGTTTCTACCCAAAGAGCAGAATGTCAGGTAATACGAAAAGTTAGTTTATAAACTGTCTCAGCTTCAGCTGGGACTCTCTGCTCAGTTACCACATCAATGGCACAATCAATTGCAGTTCGCAGGCTGACCGAAGACATGCAATATGTCACTGGAAATTTGCAATTAGAAGGATTAGACTTACTAGTGTTGTTACTGTGGAAGTACTTCTTTTGGCTAAGAATTTTCCGGTAACTTTGCAGTGCAGGGTTCTATAAAAGCCTTTCCACTGCTTATATTTGTTTCACTCTCTTTTTCTTATGTGAATGTTTGTATTTGCATCAGAAGCCTGAGACATGGGCAATAATCTTATTGCTAGCACTTATCAGCATCACTATTACAGAGACTGATCTTCTGAGGCTGCACAGAGAAATTGCACTCATTTATTCTCTTTGTTACCCATGTTACCAATCATCCCAGTTCAGCATCTTTTTTCAGATTTTTATCTGACTTGGCCATCTGTAGTCTCTGACATTTTTCAGATGGGAAAATGCTCTAGAATTTCTCTTTTGGATTCTAAGGACATCCCAGATTCACAATCCCATTGCTTTAGAAATCAATTAAAATACTGACTTAGGTTCCCCCCCGCCACCCCCACCCCGCTTCTGAGAGCCCAAAGAGAACTTGTCTCTTTCCAGGATCTTTGTTATACCTTTCTGATTCTCTCATCAGAAAGGTTGATAAATACATTTCCTTGGACTCCTCTAACTGAAGTGATTTTCAAGCTAAGAAGTCATTGTAGATTTTGTTGGCCCTCCTGTAAATCAAGAAATTTTGCTATTAAGATGTTCTGTCTCCTGTCTTACAATAGGAAGGTCTTCTTACTTCCTTACCCACTTCCCCTTTCTGAAACTGGATGACTTCTGAAGAGGCTGAATCTTTACTTCTCCACCAGTCCTACAGTGAAAGAATCCTCTTCTTTAGTGATGTTTAAATTTGGTATTAACATCCCTAATTAAGAAATCATTTGGAAATACTGTGCTTTCTTCTCCTTTTCTGTAAAGTGAAGTGTGTCCAGAAGTTGAAGACAAGGCTTATGGTTGCTGTTACTTCTGCTAGCAGAGTGGCTGTGATTTAGACCCTTATTGGCAGATCATCCTTACCTCATTTAAAGAAACAATCCATCTTAAAACTCAGACTGTATTTTCCTAACTCATTTCAGTGCTACTTAAACCAAGAGATTAGCTTCCTTTGTCTTTTTGTTTGCTTGAAATTGGATACTACGTCAGTAGAAACAACCCCTGGGATATGTGCATATTGAACTTGTTTTTGTCCTTCCACATTGGTGGGACAAGATTATTTAGGAAACAATCTGTTTGCATCTATTTTTGGAGTAATCCAAGAAGTTACGTATTTCAAGATAAAAAATTTCCCATGGGATAGCTGACTCTAAGGATATGTCATGCAGTAACTTTAAACAAAATTTAGAAATGTCCTGCAGTGATCAACTTAAGCGCTTATCAGAGACATATAACAATTGAGATTTTAGTGCTGCCACAACTTCATATAATTTCAGCCTCACAGCCTCTTATAGCTTCAAAATCTTTCAGTCTGTGTTTAGTGGAGGCACTGTAAGACCTTCTGCTATGTATCGTGCTTCTGGAAGTCAGCACAGTGAGAGTATGCATATAGATATATAGACACCAAGTTGAACATGAGCCAGCAATGTGCCCTTGTGGCAAAGGCAGCAAATGGTATCCTGGGCTGCATTAGACAAAGTATCAGCAGGTTGAGGCAGGTGATCCTTCCTTTCTACTCAGCAATGGTGAGGCCACGCCTGGAGTACTGGGTCCAGTTCTGGTCTCCCCAGTACAAGAGAGAAGTGGACATACTGGAGAGAACCCAAGGAAGGGCCACTAAGAAGATTAAGGTACTGAAGCATATGAGGAAAGGCTGGGACTGTTCCACCTGGAGAAGGGAAAGCTCAGGGTGGATCTCATCAGTGTGTACAAATACGTGAAGGGAGAGTACAAAGAAGAGGGAGCCAGGCTCTTTTCAGTGATGCCCAGTGACAGGACCAGAGGTAACAGGTACAAACTGAAACACAGAAGGTTCCCTCTGAACATCAGGAAACACTTTTTTACTGTGGGGGTGACTGAGCACTGGCACAGGCTGCCCACGGAGGTGGTGGAGTCTCCCTCCTTGGAGATATTCAAAAGGCTTCTGGACATGGTCGTGGGCAACTGGCTCTAGGTGACTATGTCTGAGCAGGGGGCTTGGACCAAATGACCTCCAGAGATCCCTTTCAACCTCAACCATTCTGTGATTCTGTATGCTAAAGGGTTTTGTGTGTGTATCTCTTTAAACCTGTTGACGTGTCTTTGGTATGTGTTGTCTGTGTATGCATTCTCAATTTTCCTTCAGAGTCCTTAGCTTCAATATCTACAGTTGGAGTAACTGAAGGAAAACTTGCCTTTCTCTTTATATAAAACTGTGGGAGCTACACATATAAAAGACGAGTATTGAAATGTGATTCTACTTAGGCTTCCAAGATTTTGAACTTCAACTAGCTTTATTTGATGGCTCCTAGTTCTTGTATTGAAAGAGACAGTGAGGTCCTTATCCACTTTCTCTTTACCGTTTGTCATTTTGAGGGGAACACTACGCCCAGTCCCCTTAAGTCCCCTTTTCCACTAAGCTGGATAGTCCTAGCCTTTTTTGTAGCTTTTCATATGAAACACATTCTGTATTTCTGATTAATCTTGTTACTCTTCTCTAAAACTTTTCCAGTTATAGTGCCTCTTTTTGAGAGTAGGGCATGAGCACTGCACGCAATATACAAGGTGCAGGCAAACCTCAAATGGCCCAAGTGTGGGTTTTTTCCTCTTTATTTTCTAATAGTTTTTAACATTGGAGTTGTTTTTGGTTTTTTGACTGCTGTTAGGCATCAAGTTGATGTTTTTGTGGAGCTATCTGTTGTAGCTATGAGATTTCTTTTAAATAGTAAGCTCAGTATGTATGAAATGAGGATTGTTTCTCTTTTGTGGATTAAGTTACATAACTTATCTCCTACAGATGTCATGTTTCATGTCTGCATTTCTTCAAACCTTTCTTTATTAAAAAAAAAAGTTGGTTTCACGTTTGTCATCCTCCTGCCTTTGGGTACAATAGAAGTTTAAGTGAAATGTTAAACGCTGCCATTAGTGTGGTAACTATTTGATATAACACTCCACATGTTAAGTAATTACCAAATAATTGTTATTTTTTTGTTTTATAGGAGAATATTAAAAAGTGAGCCACCTTATCCACAAGAAATGAGTGCACTGTCTAAGGATATAATTCAGCGTCTTTTGATGAAAGACCCCAAGAAGAGGCTAGGTTGTGGTCCCACTGATGCTGATGAAATCAAACAGCATCCCTTTTTCCAGGTAAAACAAACAACAAAACTCCCCAGATACCACTTACCTTTGAAGTGCCTTTGAAATCCAAGTCTAAAGAAATTCTGTTGTTTTGTTAACAGAATAGCTTAGAGGTGTGTTAATTGCATGAACAATTGTGTGGAAGTTAGTAAGAATATCCATGTGGTTATGTATACGGATACTGTGCATACTACAAGAAGGGCATGGTAGATTTTAATATATTCTGTCTGTTTCTAACAGTTACTTGAAGCAGCCAAAAGACACACTACTTAAACCAGAGGGTTTAATGGAAAACACTTAAATTATACGTTGTGTGTTGTTTTTTTAAAAGAAAGTTTGCCACTAACATTATTAGTAAAATTTGAATATTGATAAAATTCACCATTAGTGATAAATGCCTCTTCTGTGTTTTCCTTTGCCTAATTAAATCTTTAGTCTTGTTTAGTAGATTTTAATTCTGTTCAGATTTCAGTCTATTAACATTTGGTTTCAAACAATGACGAAGACTGGATTTGCATACAACATCTGTACTGTTCCATCCATTGCGGTTAAAATTGTTTCTGTGCTTTCTTTGAAAAAACTATGTATTTCCAGTGCTTCTGAAGTTAAATATATTTTTAATTAGTATAAATTTTGGAGTATTTAAAGTTGGTAGTATAAATTAAACCTTTCAAATAAATATTTTCAATGTAATTATCATAACATTCAGCATGGGCAATATCTTGGCTTTTTAACGTCTGAATTTCTTCTCATCCCTTCTGTATTTCCTTCCTCTTATAAGAGAGTCTGACAAAGTAGAGTTAAACTTCCTTTATTCAGTGTTTGTTTTGGAAGATACATTTTTTCCTCATACGCTATTTTCTAATCTTGACTTCATTTCAGTTCCACTCTTTTACAGTAATAGGGCCATTTTCTCATAACTACCATGTCTATGCTTCCTACTTCTAGCCAAGCATTTAAGTAAGAATCCAGAGGCGTTATGCTCTCAGGGCTCTGGAAGCTGGGATTAGTAATTGAGCATAGAAATCAGCAATGAAAAGTTGAAGATACTGCATGCATGCACTATGGCTTACAAAAATAGAAATGTTGTTTCCTCTGAAATAGAGGAAGAAATTTAAGGGCTGTCACGCTAATTTTTTGGCTTATCTCCACTGTTAAATTTTTGTGTTGATTTTTTTTAACTGGATTCTGTCTACTTGCAAATAAGTATGATACTTCTTGCCTTCACCTAAGCAAATTAGTAGGGCATAATTTGAATGCTTTTCATCTGCCTGTGGAAAATAGGAAATGGAGTTAGGACTGTTTGTTTCTGGGCAAGTCTGTCTTTCCAATATCTGCTTCTGTTAAATTTTCATTTGATTCAAACTTATTTTCCTGGTTTTGGTTTAGAATATGAATTGGGATGATTTAGCTGCCAAAAAAGTATCAGCTCCATTTAAACCGGTAATCAGAGATGAGTTGGATGTCAGTAATTTTGCAGAAGAGTTTACAGAAATGGATCCGACATATTCTCCTGCAGCAACCCCTCAGACTTCAGAAAGAATATTTCAGGTATTTTAAGAATTCACATTAATTTAAAAAAAATCATTTATTGAACAGTTCCACGTGTATAACTAGTTTGTTCAGCAATTGCAAAATGAGAAAGGTGGAAATAGTCCTACTGCAAACATAAAATTCCATGTGTCTCCATTCCCAGCTGAATGTCCTACCTGCTGGACTAAAGTCAGTCTGTCCTTTATTGATTCTTCATACCTTATGAGTCTTGTCATCTTGACTCCATCAGCCTGAGCTACCAGCTTCGACAACAGCAATGTAGTTTGCCCATGTCCACATTATGCTCTAGTTGAGGTATTCCTTTGGGAAGTGGGAGCTAACTGCGGAGTTGAATGTAGGCCTTCCACATCCTTTAGGAGTGCTCTAATTGTTAGACTACTATATACAGACCAGTAACAAAGCTTTCCTTACCATCTCCTCTATGCTATTAAAGAATGATCTTTTCTTGGACTGCACAGTCTGGATGTCAAATGTGCAGCCTTGAACTTGGTACCAAAGCTGCAGTGGTGAACAGCAGTTCAGACTGCTTTGTCTCCTCCCCCTCCTTGTGCTTTGTTGGTTTTTTTTATTGGCTGTTTTTAAGCAGCTTAGTGTACAGGAATGTAGCATCGTATTTTGGAAGTTTAGGTTTGTAGTGACTGTAGCAAGCAATTTATGCATGTCATAATACAATCTGATTCATCCTGCAGTGGTAGTCACAGCTGTTCTTGTTACGATACCCAAACTGGGCACGTCATTAATACGAAGTTTATTTTGTTTTACCATTTAAAATGGTTTGCTTACATCACAACATAAAAACTATTTCATGCCTTAACTTAAAGGTGTTCTGGGAAGCTAGCCAGTTTGAAGTATAAGCCGTTATCACTGTTGCAAAACAATTGAAGCTGAGCCAGATTTTTAGCATTATTTACCAGAATTTTTGTATTGTTGTCATCATTTTATCTGTAACTGTGGAGAATCATATAACTAATTCCAGGAAGATACCTGTTCGCATTGAACAGAGTAATATCTATCCATCAATGAGCCAGTTACAGTTTCTGTATTATGTTATGAAAATTCTGATTTCTTTGAAAAATTCTGCTGAAACTTCTGATGTTTTGTATGCGGTATGATAGTTTGTGTGCAACAATTTCAAGCCATGCCCTTTTCTGATGTCTTAATTTCACAGGGATATTCTTTCGTTGCACCTTCTATTTTGTTTAAACGCAATGCAGCTACAGTAGATCCTCTTCAGTTTTATATGGGGGATGAGCGGCCTGGAACTACAACTATTGCCAGAAGTGCTATGATGAAGGTAATAATAATATCAAGAGCTGAATTAATTTGGTTAATTTGGAACTGCATATAACTTTCAAAGCAGCAATCACAAGCTAGGCTACAGATTACAAAGTAGTGATTATTCATTTATCTGTTCTCTGTAATGGCTCCTCAGATGATCCAAGCATATAATTTGCATGTGGCACTGTTAAGAAGTGGTTGAAGTTTAATCTGAAAAATGAGATGATTGTCTAGTTTTCCAGAGGACTGAAGTATAGTAGTAATAGTAATTTGACTCCTGATAGTTCTTATTCAGCCAACCATTGTAGATATTTTTGAAGCTACTTTAGTATATCAGAATTCCTTCTATGATGTATTTGCCCGAAAGTATGTATAGTTGTGTGAAGCCTTATAAGAACACATGCTATTGTGATGTCTTCGAACGAGCACATAGTTTTGTGGATAAATGTATGTACAGCCATCTTTGATCCTGTTTGTCTGAATATTTTGTATCTTAAGTTATTGTAGTAGTAATGATTTATTTAGTGATTGTTTAATGTAACATAAGATTTACTCTTTGATTGTTAGAATAAAGTCTGTGCATATTATTAAATAGAAGTTAAGATTATATTTTATCAGAAAGAGAGCTCTTTTGCAATTTTAAATGTAGATGAAAGATTCTCACGAAACTTTACTCTTTGTCTTTGACTGTGTATACTAAAAGTATTCTGCAGAACTAAATACAGACAGTTTCCTAACAGGACTCTCCATTTTATCATCATTATGAACTGGATCTGAAAGAGAAACCATTGGGAGAAGGAAGTTTTTCCATTTGTCGAAAGTGCTTACACAAGAAAACTAGCCAAGAGTATGCAGTAAAAATAATTAGCAAAAGGTATAAATATTCTATAAGACAATAAAAATATTTTCTTTGCTTACTGTCACCCATGGATTAGAATAATGTTCGCTACATTTTTGGAAGTGGAAAAATAACTTTAAAATAATTTCCTATTTGAAGAGTCTACAGAAACTTATAGTAACCTTATGACCTTTAAAAGATTCTGAGAGTCTTTTGAAACAAAATGTTGTTCTTGTTGGGGAGGACACAAGAAGAAACCTAAAGGGTACTTTTCTGGTTCCTAGTTGTATTCTACCCTAATTCCCCCTAATTTTGCTCCTAACCAGAGTAAGGTATAAGGCCCTCCTATCTTTAGACTTAAGTGAACTGAATGTAGGCTTATGCCAGCTCCCTTTCCTAAGCAGCCCAGGTGATTAGCTAGGACATTGCTTTTAAGAAGGATCTATAGTGTGGGTTGCCTCAGATCTAATTAAGTGTGTGTGTGTAAAATGGAATTAGACTATGGAGTTGTAAGTTGCATCTTGTTTCCTGGATGTTCTGAAGAGAACACCAGAATGGAGGCAGCTGACTTGCTTTGTACGTGGGGACCATCTGGTCCTCTTCCAGAATAGATACCTCTGGCAGTTTCTGCCCAGAGAAAAATGAAGATAAGGGATTCTTTGAGGGGTGGATGGATTTTTAGCTTCGTTTTGCAATGTTCATTAGTAAATATGTCCCTAGCATGTTGTAGAATGCTGGCAGGAAAGGAAAGGGGAAGTATAAATGTTCTATCAGAATGATAGTTCACAGTGATCTCTTCTCCAAGACATTTGGCTGTACCTCTGTTTTTCTAGACTCTAGAAGTAACTGTCCACCAGACTTAAGTGTTTCATCACAGGCTTTTTGGATAGGATAAGTTCAAGAATAAGACACCTAAATATAGGTGTCTGAGTCAGTTTTCTGAGGTCTGCTATGATTAATGGAGGCCTACTCAAAACTGTTAGCGGAGCCTACAGAGACACTCGAATGACCAGGCACTCGTAGTGGGATTCAGTAACTTAAACATAGGCATCTACGTAGTGCCATTTTAGCATCTGTTGGTTCCTCTCTGTTCTCCAATTCCCATCAGTCTTGTGACTACTACCTTTATGTAGATGTCTTCCAGGCTTTCCTATGCTTAGGCCACTGAATCCTACTCTAGGTATGTATTTTACGGTGAACTAGTTCACCCTGTAATATTCACGAACTAGGATTTCACTCATTATAATGAGACCTTAGACAAGTAGTACACAGTAGATACCTACATAGGGTATTTTAAGCTGGCAATTTCTGCCTTGTGTCTACATTCAAAATTTTTTCCTGTGGTGCACGCAGAGCTGTAGATCAGTACTCCCATCTCATCTTAAGCTAATGGATTTTTTTGTTTCTGGATAACAGTGAGCAAACTAGTATTGACTTTTCCCATAGAAATAAACTTTTAGAAATTATGTCCCTAAATGATATTACTCACAGGTTCGTTTGCTCTTTCTCTTTCATCCTTGTGGACCAGGCTAAATGAAGGTAAGAAGTGGTCTGTATACAGAGACTTTTTTTTTTTTTGAGGATTGCAGGCTGTGAGTATGTTTGTGTAGTATTTAGGGGTAGCAATAAACCCACACTCTGAATGGCTGGACACAAACCAGCCCTGAATAAGAAACTGTTAAACTGTAAATAATATTGCTCTGAGGACCACACTATAACTCTTGCTAAAAGGAAAAGTATAATAGGTTTCTAGTAACTTCTTTGCCTCAAAGTCAGACGGTCTTTCACTCCTACCCATCAAAGGTGCCAAAAAAATGAATCCTTCACCTAGGCAAACCTTTTCATGATACGTGAGGTGAAAGCTCAGATCAAGAGTTCCTCTGTGGTGTTGCTTTGTTAGTAGTGCTGGACCTGCCTCCATCCAACAATGAGGTTTATCTGTGTGTCTGAAGGCCAATGAAACATGGGAGTCTTGTAAACTTGCTTGAGTTACTGTTTTAGAGCTTCCCATTTGTTTTTTCACAATATTTTCTGTTTAAAATCTGAGATGGTAACTATTTATAGAGGGAAAATACTCAGAAAAGTCCACGCACAAATTTCAAAGGTTTTTCATGATACTGAACCTTTTTCATCTGTTTCCTAGGTCCACCTTCTCCTGATAGTAGTTTAGGGAGGAAAGACTATCTGAGTCAGTTTTTTTAATTTCTTAAGGACCTGAAGTAATTTTCAGTTTAAACAACATAATCAGCAGTGATGCAGGTGGAACAGCTTAGTTTACTTGTTGATTATATGAAGCCTGCAGAAAAACAGAATTCTCCAGCACAAAATTCTCATCACAGTTCCTAATTAAGAAGAAAAAAAAAAAAGGCAACCAAAACTCAAGAACACGTGTGGTGAGAGAGATTCTATCTGTGTTGTTGTCATAAGGCCATTCTCTTAAGTCAGTACAGGATTAGCCTTTCTTGGAGAGAGTTTTGGCAAAAACTTTCAGGCATTATTTGCCCAAAACAAATCAACATACATATTTAGTGGAAAATAAAATGTTCTGCTCTGTACCCGTTCACATAGTTTTTATAATGTTCACTGTGTTCACTTTTTTGGCTATGGATTTCAGTACTTGAAAGAGAATTTGTGCGATGATTTTTGCTCTGGAGCTAGTATCTTCTTACCTCTTCCATTTCAGATTTTTAAAATGGCCTGTTTAGGGGTTCATTTGTATAACACAGTTCATATCTAGATGATGTTGCTCTTTTTTCTAGTAGGATCTCATAGTTTCCATACAACTTTGGAAGTACTTGCCTCCTATAAGAATGGAAAAGGACTGGGCCAATAATTTCAATCTTGAATATAAAGCTGAACTAACATACTTGTAGGAACAGAGGTGAAGTCAAATTGCCCTGGACTAGAGGAAAGGTTTGTTTTAGATAGAAACTATTCTATAATATCATTTCAGCTTTTGCTGTAGCAAGTTGCAGTTGCATCAGAAACGTTGTTTGATTTGGGTGTGGTTTTTTAATGTCCTAACTTGCAGGGTTACGTGGAGAGTTTTGCTCAGCTTACTTTGAATATGCTTTTAATTGTGTTCAAGCGGTTGTAATATTAAAAAAATCTGGATTGCAAGCAATTAAAAAAAATAGGTGTAACACTTTGAATGTGCAATTTGCTCAGTAAAATTGGTACAAAATGACTGCCCAATTTTTTCAGAATGGAAGCCAACACCCAGAGAGAAATAACAGCTCTGAAACTCTGCGAAGGACACCCGAATGTAGTGAAGTTACATGAAGTTTATCATGACCAGGTATTTTGAAGAAACTATAATCAGCACTTGCCAAACACATTGCTATGTCTTTTTCCAAGACCTTTTAGGAGTTAAGCATACTGTTACTGCGGAGGCAACTTTTTTCCTACGGCTTTTGTCTAGTCAGTATAGAAGATGAAAGAAGTTCTGCATTCAAGGGAACCTGCAGTTACTATAGCAAATCAAAAAGTATTTGGAAGAATTAGAGTCCTGGATTCTGTTTCTGGTTCTGTCCTTGATCTGCTTTGTTAATCATCATACAATATATTCATGGCCCAGTTTCCATATCTATGAAACTGAGGTACCTTCTCTCAGGGTTGTCATGAATCTTCCAAATTATTTCACAAATATTATTTTAAGTCTTGCATATGAAGATTACATATCTAGTGTTTTTTCCTTACATATCAGTAACTTAATGGAGATAACCAATAGCTTGCTAAATTACCAAATGTGAAAGTAGAGCTTCTATTTGAAAATATATTGAGATCAGTTTAGGGTTTATTTAGAGACCTTAGTTGTCTTTTTCCTTAGTGTAATGCAAGTTCCACAGCATATAATAAGCCATAATTTGATCTAATTTGGAGGTTGGCCCTGGTTTGAGCTAGGGGTTTGGACCAAATGTCCTGCAGAGGTCTCTTCCAACCTAAACTAATCTGTTTCTAGTCTATGATTTTGTAACAGAACATGGGCCCTCTTGCCTCCCCACGTATCCCAGTCTATCCCCATTATGCTGTTTATACAAGGTACAGGAGAGTGGAGCACTTCTAAAATGAGCTGAGAGGATGAAAAATCTGTACTGTAAGCTTTAATGATAAGGAAGCCCTTTTTTGCATTTATGTACAGTATGAGTACATGTGTGTAGAAATGACTACAGTCATTTACATTTACATTTTACATTTACATAGTAAAATGACTATACTCAGGAATACCTAAAAAAAAATGTTCTTCAGATTGCTGTGCAACTGAATAGGCTACTCTCAACCAGCCAAATCATTGTCTTTTTAGTTGCTCCTTGTAGCTGCCAGGTGTTACCTTCTAGATTACTCATGCACAATATTCTGAAGACCAGAACTGATCAAAATTTTCTAGTTTTGATACTTGTGTGGTTTGTCTTAAAAAAAGTTCCAATTTTTAACTTGCTCTAATATCTGTTTGATCATTTGAATTTCATTTTTGACCTCTTCCCAGAGCTCTTTATTTGCTTGCAAATATTACTTTTGTTACTGTCATTCAGGGGAAAGAAATGCTAGAAGCCATCACATGCCTACATCCATTGCCTTTTGACAATGCTAACTCACTTTCCTGTCCTGAGAAGTCTACTGTTTGTTTAATGGCAAGACATTTGAATTGCAGTTGATTGTGTGCTAATGTTGTCTTATAATCAAGGAAGTCACTGCTTATTGTCTTGAAAAGAACAACCATCTAAACAACCATTACTTTTTTAATTAAAAAAATACTGTGTAATGTTTGGGAAGATGTCTGTTGTGATTCTAATGATAGAGTAGCTTTGGCTACTACTTTTGTAGGGGATTATCTATAATTTCTTCTGATTTTATCTTTGATTTCACAGTAAAGTTTCAGGGTGTTTTTAAAGGATTTGGTAACATTAAATGCCTAACTCCTTATGCATATTAATAGAAATGTATCCCTACATCACAACAAGCTTAAACAGCAAAAGTCTAGCTTTTTCCAGCTTTATTTGTTAGCCTACAGAAAGGCATTTCGTCTCCCTACACACTTACCGGTTTACCTGGCGGCATTGCATTTTTGTAAATAAACATGGGTGGACATGGGGAAGACATCAACATTCTTCCATCTCAGTGAGCTTGATGGGGGGAAAAATGTCATCTGAGATGCAATTTGGTGCTTCTTATTGGCCTTCCGAATTGCTATGAGCAGCAGTGTTATTTCTTCAAAATTTGAGAAACTGTCGGAATAGCACCTAGCTCCTGAATGAATATTGGTTTGTAATGTTGAATTTCTAACATCCCATATTTTTCTTTATTGTTTCAGCTTCACACATTTCTAGTAATGGAATTGCTGAAGGGAGGAGAATTGCTTGAACGTATTCAGAAAAAGAAACATTTCAGTGAGACTGAAGCCAGTCATATCATGCGCAGGCTTGTGTCAGCGGTGAGCCATATGCATGATGTAGGAGTAGTCCACAGAGATCTGAAACCTGAGGTATAGTGACTTGCTTATGTATGTTTAGACATTGTTATTAAATATCTGGAATGTGACATATTTCTGTTCCTCCAGCTTTTTCTACTTCTATATTTTTAATAAAATGTTCTCACTTTTACTTAGCAAATTCTGTAGATATTTTTCTGTTCATAGGTAAAAGTAACTGTTAGGAAACATTTTTAAATTTGTAAGCAATTTACAGTCTAACTTGTTCAAAAACATTCTTTGCCTATTTGGAGACAGTTTTTATTAGTGGTAAGTATATATTTATTGTATGAAACAGTTCACAAGCAGAGCTAGGTGAACTAGCTATTTGCCTGTACATTTCCACCTTTTGTTTGATCTTAATTCCCTTGGTAGGGCTTCTTTTGGACGTAGCTGTGACACCCTTGTACTGTCCTCTGTCCCAGTTAAACACAAAATGAACCATAAACTAACAGAGCTGACTAATAAAGATAAGAGATTTGAGTTCAGTAAGTTTAGTTTCCCAAAAGAAACAATTATACATATTTTTCAATAATTACTTGTTCTGGTATTGTGCAGCAACATCTTGCCTTCCAGACAATTCAGTTTACTATGGTAAGGTTGACTACCGGCTTTGTTCTGCTTCCTGGAGCCAATATTTGCTCCTTTTTCTTTGCTGACAGTGGGCCTGGATATGTTAGTTTTCTTTAGCCCAAGAATAGTGTAGATTGATGTTAGTTCATCCAGTAAGGATGTTATGTTGTATTAGTGATTACAGCCATCATACCTCAGGAAATAGCTACTCCTTTTGTATCTGGAGTTTAAAATGATCCACCATTCCTACCGATGTTTCATCCTTTTGTAACACACCTTCTGGTATATTACAAACTTACTTCTTTTATAGTAATTCCAATTCAACAGGTAAAGAAGTCTGCTAGGTGTTGGTATGAAACTGTTCTTGAAAATTGGACCAAAATAAGTTGCAAAAAGTCTCTGTACTAAATAAACAATTAAATAAAGAAGGGCTATTGTTGAAATTCTAATGTGTCAGTTGAAAATATGACTCTCGGAAAAAGTTTCTCTGCTGACATCAAGGAAAGAAAACGGCTTTTGAAACAAGTCATTATTAAAAGGACAAAACCCAGAAATCCCTTCTCTTTTTCTATTCTCATCATTTTAGTCCTATTGCCGTCTTGAATATAAAGGCCAGATTCTGTAAAGCAGAGCTTCAGCTGCATGGTAAATTAGGAAGTCTTTAATTCTACATGATGTTCAAGAACAGAAGTCTGGGAAGTCCAAGTAATGAAGGGTTAGCAAACAGCTTGCAGAATGCATTGCCCCCACAAAGTTGGACTTAACCAGCCTGTCTCCTTCCTGCTTGTTGTTTTGAAAGTTACTATTTTAGGTTCAGACATGAACTTAGGATGGGATATGCAGGCTTCCCAATATAGATGTGGTTAGTGCACCTTTCTGTAAAAAGATATATAGGAAATTCTGTTGCTTTTCTAACAATTCCAGTCAGATTTGTTTGATGTTCAACTTAGACTTATCAGTATCACATTAGATGTCAATTTTAAAAAACATGGCTGGTTACATGTCACTAAGGATGAGGCTCTTTTTAACTGCATGGAGTGGAAGACTCTTCTGTTTAAGCAATAGTAATTAGATCACACATATTGCTCTGCAAAATAGAGGAAAAGTACTGCATAGAAAATAGAGAATTCACAGAAATAAAGAATTCATGTAGCATATGTGACCAATTGGAGCCTCTCAGTAGAGAATTGGAGGACTGTTCCTGTGAAGTGATCGTTAATCTATAAACTGGGTTCTAAAGATATTAGAAAAAACATACCAAGGCAGAGATAATGTTGTTTTTCTATATATCCTTAAAATATATGTGGAATATAGCTTTAAGTGTGGGTTTTTATGAAACACGCTTTATTTACCTAATCAACAAAGTAGTCTGAACCCAACTGAGGACGTATGGACTGTACCTTTTTTCTGTTACATAGCCAATTTCATTTGTTTTAAGAAAGGAGGTCTTTTTAAACTAATGTTACTGCAGTACTTTATTTACTTGTTGGCTATATAACATCACCATAGAAAAAAGATGATTGTATTAATCACCTATTCTCATTATACATTATATTAATATTTTTGCTGAAATTAGGCTTCCTTCAGATCCATTTTGCACAACATTTTCATATGGAAAACTGACTTTTCTGATTGTGCATTAAGCTATAACAGCAGTACAGAATGCAAAAATACTGTTTTGTAGCAGCTATTCTCTTCTATCTATAATGAATGCTCTCAGGTTCTCCTCATTGATCTGCTTGCGGTCTAGCAGTCTTTTTTCCATTCTTAATGAGTTTGAAATTCATTACTTTGAGTCATTCACCTTTTGTATTACAAAATTACATAGGGCTATAGGATTTCTAATATTGAGACTTTTTCTAGCATTGCATAGATTAAACATCAAAGGCAACAGCAAAAATTTTGCGCTCTCTTCTCTCAGAAGTTCCAGGGGGGAGTAGAAATAATTTATAATTCATCTTGTATCTTTCTTGACAAATATAAATACTCAGGGAAAAGAAGAACAGATTATCTTAAATCTTCTGAACTGATAACAACTTGTCTGTCTTCAAGTCCGAGATGCCACATTCCAGTTTGTAAAGCTGGAATTCTCAGGGACTACTCTATCAAAATTTCTTTACCTTGGTGAAAGGAGTAGGCCATTGGTTTGAGATTGGACTGCAATGTGACCTTCAGTGCTTGAATGCCGTTGGTCCCAGGTCTCTTCCAGAAAGCATACCTATACTGACTTTGAGCTCCATGCCAGGCAGCAGTCAGTACAACTACTGAGCTATTGGTGCACTTCCTAGTCCACCATCCTTTGCTTTCAAATTATTCTTTTGCATTACTGTGCTCATGGCAATATGGCTTCAGTGTGTTACCACTTGAGGACCAAAGACTATTCAGTCAGAAGACAAGACATGCAACAAGAGTTCCACACACAAGGAAGCTGTCATTCGCAACATGCCAGAAGGAAACGGAAGCTTAAGAAAATTTACTTTTGTTTGAGGAAGAAGGCAGTTCTCCGTTTATGTTGATGTCTTTGCTTTTTTTTTGTCATTGTTCCCTGAATTATTTTCCCCGCTGTTCTCTGCTAAATATCCATTTTTCACTAATAATCTCAGACAGAACTATCCTAACTTGCAGATATACAGGAGGCAGATAAACGCATCACATTTTCTTATATCCCAAAGTACTGTTATTTTTACTTTTCCATTTTTTTCCCAGTGTCTCCCAGTTCCCCTTTTCTCTAGGTAATGGGAAGTTTTCTGTAGTAATAAATGTAAGAAAAATAACTATTAAGTATTCTAACCAATTTTCTAACTAGTGCTGGTATTGATTTTGTCTTTGCTTTTCAGAATTTATTGTTTACAGATGAAACTGATAATTCAGAAATAAAAATAATTGATTTTGGCTTTGCTCGTTTAAAACCACCTGATAATCAGCCTCTTAAGACTCCATGCTTTACTCTTCATTATGCTGCCCCAGAGCTCTTGAATCATAATGGCTATGATGAATCTTGTGATCTATGGAGTTTGGGGGTCATTTTGGTGAGTGATAGAGGTTTTTAATTGTAACTTTATTGTATGTATTTACTTTTTGTTAAAATGCAAAAGACTCGGCACAGTTTCAGACTTGAATTGCGTAGATGCTGAATTCAAGTGAGGTGAAAATACTGCTGCACAAATAATAGGTTCCGAAGACACATGTTTTCCAGGGGTGGAGATTTTTTTTTCCCTAAGCAGTAAATTAAATTCAACATTTCTGGGAATGGAAAAAATACTTGATGCAGTCTGGTTCTTAAAAAGAGGTGTTCTTGTTAGGAAATTCTACAGGCATCCATATAATCTTCCTACAGTTTCAATTCAGAGAAGGAATCGGCCTGCATTCTGATTTACAGAAAATGAATTTCAATAGATATAAACTGGGTAGACATACCATTTTGTTTTGTGTATAGTTTCCTGAAACATATGAATGTGTTTTCTCACAAGGACTCCAGAGAAAGTCTTGCATATGTTAAATTTTCTACAGCCTTGAAGTTACGCTAGTCAAAGTTTTATTGTATAGCACTGGTGATGGAAACAACAGCACTCCATATTTAGTAATAGGGTTGTCAATAAATATATTGTGTTTGTTAATACTGCTTTTGTTCTCATGACAGTATACAATGCTATCAGGACAGGTACCATTTCAGTCTCAAGACAAAAGTTTAACATGTACCAGTGCATTGGAAATTATGAAGAAAATTAAAAAGGGAGAATTTTCCTTTGAAGGAGAAGCTTGGAAAAATGTTTCTGCAGAAGCTAAAGAGTTAATTCAAGGTATGTATTCACAAATATTTCATATACCTTATATTTTTATCTCAAAAGATAAAATTTTGAGAACTACACAATATCTGGATGCTGTGATCGGCATCAGAGTGCCTAACCTGACAGAGTAGTATCCACAGCTTGAGCTATGTGCTGACCCCCTAATGCAAGTTATGGGTAAAGGTGGACACATCAGAATGGCTTTACAAATTAGTTGTATGCCTAGCAGAGAGCTTTCTAATGTAGTGAGATGCTGATAGAAGGTTATCAGGGTTAGAAGTAACTGAAGAGCTTCAGAAAAAGTGAAGTCACTCTTTAAAAACCTATTTAAAAGCAGTTTTTCTTTTATGTTATTTTTACTTTTGTAAAAACACCAGGTTATGAGATAAATGTTTTAAAAGCTGAGCTTTTGCAGAAAATTAATGTATTACTATCACTTTTTCCTCAGACTGTTTTTGAATGCGTGTACCAAGACTACTGTATTTCTTAACTGCTTCATTCACATTTGCCATGCTTTGATTCCCCTTAAGCTTTTGAGCATCTAATTGTGTTTTCAGCATGAGAGAGACACCAGTCTTAGTAGAATTAAGATGGAGTTCTGAATTTCTGTAGAAGCAGGCTTGTAAGGAATTTTTCTGCCAAAAATGTAGGCATCTCCAGATTCAGACTTCAGGGGATCACTCAGAGAATCTGAGGCTTACTCTCTTGAACTTCATCCTAGACAGGTTTTAAGTGAAGAAATCATTTGGTAGTTCTGAGTTTGTGTGAGAAGAGATGAGAGTTATCAAACAGTTAAATAGTAATTTCTTGCATTTGATGATTCTTCTGGAGAGGATGATAGTATAACATTGTGAGTCTTATCTAGGATAAATATTGTCATTACTTATTTATCAAAGCAATGCGTGAGATTTTCTTAAAAAAAATTGCATTTTTTATTAAAAGAAGATAAACAGCTCACAATTTAAGATAATGTAATATATTTCTATTAGGACTTCTAACAGTGGATCCAAACAAAAGAATAAAAATGTCCAGCCTGAGATACAACGAATGGCTTCAGGATGGCAGCCAGCTGTCATCCAACCCTCTAATGACTCCTGATAACTTAGGCTCTTCAGGAGCTGCGGTGCATACATATGTCAAGGCCACTTTTCATGTAAGTTCTAAGAAATCTTATGTTGTGCTAAATTTTGTAATGTGTTAATCTAGATTTTTGTATGTTTTCTCTTAATTAAAAATACGTATTTGTCCTTATAATTCAGTGATTGCTTATAGCTGCAATTTTTTCCTCCATACCTAACATCTATGATTGGGTACAGTGAAAACATGAATGATGAGGCAAGAATAAATTTCTTGAAGACATTTCTACTAATGGGGTTTGGGGGACTGAGAGACAGCTATTCATGAAATAGCTAGTATAAATATTCTGTTTCTTAGAGAAATCTATTAAAAGGTCTTCAAACTTTTATAAAAAAAGAGAAGAAACTTTCTGTGTAACTTAAGTAACTGACTTTTTGTCCTTATGGTACAAAATCAAGGTAAAATTTCTGGAACATATCTAATTCATGTCTTTCATATCATGGATATCGTTTTTTAATGGACTTGCTTGTCTACCATTGTATATTTACTAAAAATGTTTGAACTGCAACTGTATTATACAAATATAGTGTTGATTCTTATGATTCCTTCTACAGAGAATAAACTGAAATTGAGCAGATTAATGCTGAAATACTTCTAGACACTTACTACCAAGAAGAGAAAAAGAAAGGAATTGTTACTTGGAGAGGTCCTGATAATGCAGCATAATTTGGGCTGAAAGAAAAACTGTAATTTAACTAAGTGTAGTTTCTGAAAATGTAGTCTTAAATAGGTTTAAGGCTTAATAAAAAATACTTCTAAATTAAAAAGAACAAGGGGGGGAAGATGCCAATTAATGTTATGTATTGGCTCTTAAATATGTGTAAAGGCTAGTAAAGTTATTGTTACAGCTACAATAAGAAGTAGTAGGGATCTGTCAAGAGATTACAGTTTATCTTATGACTTACCATAACATTATGAACATTCATAATAAGCTGCGAGCCATAAAATGTCTTAAACCTCTTGAAAAGCTTAGAATTACCTTTTATTTTTAAACAGGCCTTTAACAAGTACAAAAGGGAAGGATTTTGTCTCCAGAATGTTGACAAGGCACCTCTTGCAAAGAGAAGGAAAATGAAAAAAACAAGTACAAGCACAGAGACACGTAGCAGCTCCAGTGAAAGTTCACATTCTTCTTCCTCTCATTCTCATGGTAAAACTACACCTACAAAGACACTGCAGCCAACAAACCCTACAGACAGCAATAACCCAGAAACCATCTTCCAGTTCTCTGACTGAAAAGCAGAGAATATCCTGTCTTGAAGATTTAGGTGGTTATAAACTTGGTAGTACCTATATTGTCTTCTCCCACCCTTCCCTCCCTGTGGCTTACAGGCTACAGGAATATGTCTGTCGCTTTAAAAATGTATTTCAATCATACCTTTTTAGCTTTGTATTTCAATACATTTCTTTTTAGCATTAAGTTTGATATCACTGGATATGGTATAATACTATTATACAACCAACATTGTATGCTCTTAGGGCTAAATTACTAGTGTGCAGTCAAGCTCAAGGTAAGGAGCTATGCTGCTCGTGGTACAGCTTGGAGGAAGACTGTTTCTCAGTGTCAGAACCTTCCTCCCAGTTTCTTTGAACAGTGGGGGAGAAAGGAAAGCTCTGTAACACATATAGAACTCTTGGATCTTCTGCTTTTACCCAGCTCTGTGAAGAATGTCATAGAATTTGATTCTTCACGCATGTAAGGAATCATTGGTACAATGCACCAAAGCAGTATAGTACTTCAAGGCCTTTTAAATTTGTGGATACGTTCTATCCCATTTATTTAAATTTTAAGAGCAAAATGAAGTGTTATGGAACTCTTATGTTTTAAAAAGTAACTCCATGTATCTTGTTCTAAACAACTGGGAATACAAGTCTTAGATTTTTTTTTTTAATTTATTTATTTTTTTTTTAAAACCTAGGGTAAAAGATGTCTGATAAGGTGAGGTGTCTAGTACTGTGATACAATAATTTTTATTTCTACTTTTTGAAGTTACTAACTTTTAAAATGTTTTACAGATTCTAAAATGTAATGCTATAAGAGAAAAATTTCATACTGAATGCTTTGGAAAATGGTCACGTTAAAATATCTATTTCAAGAATTAATTATAATTTATATTTTCTTTTTATATTTACACAATAACTTTAAAATACTAAGATTTTCTTAAAGATGCAGAAACTCCAGTTTCAACATTTGTTATTATAGGGTCCATACAAAATGTATACCAAGTTATTTTAATTTTGCATTGTGCAAATATGGCAGTTTAATAGTGACTGTAAAATATTAGAATATATGTTTTCTTTTTTGCACTTTATAACGTCAAAAGGAGATGTTTTATAATAAAGTGCACTCAGATCTCTCTTCCTACAAGGTGCTGAGCACTGTTTTACTGGGTTGAATGACCTGAAATCCACCTTATTTGGTGGTTGTGATCATTGTGAAGGAGAATTCTGTACTTTGCAGGAGTGAATCCCTGTATATTACCCACTGTTTTCATTCCTTACTTTCAACTGCAAAGCTCTTTCTATCTTGCTTTTACATTGTATATAACAAATACTAGACCTGGGCACCTTGTGTAGTGTAGATGTTAACAACTTATGCACTGGGAATACTAAAGGGAAATTATATTGAACACTGTGCTTCACAACTTGTTCACTGTGGTGTTCTACAGTGAAGTATTTCCTACTGTGATAGTATAGTATGTACATAACTGTTTGGAATCATAAATGTGACTTACAGAAACATCAGCATAAACTTTTAAATCAGCGTATTTTATAAATTTATGGAGAGCTCTTTTATTGCTCATATTCTCAATGACTAGGGGTAACTTAAGTGCTAAAGATGACTCCAGTTTTGCAAATGCTTACATGTGTAAGTTTCCACTGAAGTCAGAGAGACTCCTTGTGTAAAGTTAATCATATGCCTAAATTTGTGATGGAAGACTAATTGACTAGGGGATTTTGTTAACAGCTTGCTCTATCTTAAAGTAACCTTTATCCAAACCCTATGCAAAAAAGGTTATAGGAATTGTTTATATCAGTGGTTTTATTTATAGAATTATATCAGATATCAGTATTGACAAATACAATACATCCATGTTTACAGGGATTGTGTGTATCAAAACAAGGCTTTGAAGCCCAACATGTTTGTTCTGTGTTTCTTTACTATTAATAATGGCATTCTGAGGTTTTGGAATTGCTCATGTGAAATAGTTTACTACTTTCTTGATGTGAATGTCAACAGTAATTGCAGCATTAATTTCAGGTTGATGTGAATATTGAGATTTGCACTGTTTATGTAGAAGTAGTATATTTAAAGATCAGTATATGTGCTAATAACACAACCAATTTTAAGTGGCCAATGTTAAAATATTGAAAAATAATTGTCAATGTAATATATTCAGGTTTGCTTTCTGAATGCTCTCTTTGGAAGTAATCTCAATAGTGAACATGGCTCATTTGTAACAGAATACTTTTCCTCTCCCCAATAAACTTGCTGTAAATACAACAAACAATCCACCATTAATACTTGTTACACAGACAGTACAAGTAAATTGAGGGCTTGGAGAACAGGTTGCTTGTAAAGTTTGCACTTTGAGGAGTTCTTGGGATTTGTTGTCTTCAGGGTGAGGACAAAAAAGCAGGTTTTGGTTTGATTTCATTTAAGTGTAAGAAACGTTTGGATACCAGGTGGATTTGGAATATTGTGAACCAGTTGAAATAACTTCTTAAAGTTAGGAACACAGTACAGTTGTTTCCCTGTTGGGAAATTTAAACTGTTGCTTGACAAACTGATGAAACAAGAAAAAAGAATGCTTGCACAAGGTACTAAATGCTAGAGATAATGGCTGTATTGTCAGAGGTTTTTTCACACAGGTTTTGAGAGACTGTTGTGAGACTAAAATCATTAGAATACATGACTTGTATCAAAGACAACTTTTACAGATGAATATTTCTGTGTCCTCTTTGTGCTCTAACAGTAGTTATTAAATAAAATTTTAAAAACAGGGTAGTACTTTTTGGCAGGGGTAAGTACATTTAGGTGTCGCCTTGCATTTGCTTTGAACCAGTTAACCTGGGGTAGCTGAAATGTTTATCATCTCTGACTTCCTGCTGCCTCCAGGTAACAGCTCTTGAGGAGGTATGTTTGACGCTAAGCTGTCTGAATTTTTAGATTAGCATCTTTACATAAACAACTGCTGATCTCCATTTACACTGATAAAACTGAGTTGCAAACTAGGCAGCTCAAGAGGTTCACTTCTTGTTCAGATGTCCCTGCAGGAGACTAGTTACTCTTGGCAGAACGATCTTGTCTCACCTTAATCTGTTGCCCAACCTGGCACTCTAGGTCATATAAAGACTGTGGGCCAAATTTTTCATACTCATACCACTATTTCAAATCTGAAGTGTACGAGCCAATCTTCATTAGTACTATAAATACTTTATATTGCCGTGGTAAAGAGGTGTTAGACTGTAAATTATGTTTATACTCAGATTATGTTTCCTTCACAGTGCTCCTATGCGTCAAGCAACTTTAATGTCTAGTAATGATATCTTTCTACTGTCAGAAATATAATGCGGTCAGCAATATTGTGGGCAGATTTGTTTGAAAAATCAAATTTCTTATCAGTAAAGATTTAAGTAACTAGTGTGGTTATTAATCTAATCTTTAACGTACTCGATATACTGTAAAGCATTTCTTTGTAATACTTTTAGAAACACAAATATTAGTAATTAAGAGGTAATTCTGCTAAAGGATTTAGAGGAGTACAAAGGAAGTAATGTGACTTACTGTTCCTCCGGCTTAGTGAAATGTCTACACTTTTACGTAAGGAAAAGCAGCTGAAATATTTATTGTTTCTTAATAGAAGGGTCAGTGCATTTGGCATATGTATTGTTTACTGCTATGAAAAAAACTTTATTGAAATGCTTTATTAAACAGTTTGGGAGGGTAACAAAAATACAGTGTTGCATCAGAATGGATTGAGGCTTCAAGTTGGCATTGCTGATGTACATATTTTTTCAGCCCTTTACCATGGCTACTTTTCTGAACAAGGTAACGGTACCTGCACAGCCATGTTCCCTAGCGCTCATCCAGGAACAGAATAATTCTTGGCAGAAAATAGTCACAGAATGATGATGTATGTTTATTGGTTGTGATGAAGTGTTGCACAAGTGTCTTACATTTTTAATATGTGCATGTATTATGTGCATGTATGTCGATACATGCTGTACTGCACGTCTAGGCCTCAATTTAAAATAATATGCTTTGTTTAAGAGAACCTGTACTTAAAAATGAGTTCTCGACTCTCACAGATTCAGAGGACCAGACAAGGGGGCTACCACAGAAGAGGAAGGTTATGGGAAGTCAGAGATGAGAGGCTTCTGGGAAGATGTTTTCAGGGGTAAATTTCTCCCCTCGCTATCTCCATGTGCGTGTAATATTCACTGACACTGAATTGCAAGCTTTCTTGCCAGTCACCCAGCATCAACACATTTCCTAACTCTGCAGGTCTGTGAGTATGTGTGTGTATCTACACACATATGTGTATCTTTATACGACATTTTGGTCTTCAGTTGGAATTTTTTGTTATTTCTCAAGTATCGTTCCAGGTATTTTTACCAAGTTGGTGGTCTTCATTCTTTTCCCCCATATATGATAGTCTTTCTCAGCACCAATTTTTACATTGTGACACATGACCTTGCCTTCCTTCAGTCGAGATAGTTGACTGAATATTCTGGATTGAGAGAACAGGAAATAACATGGCTGTTTCTGCTGTAAAGAGATAAAAGTGCTTTGATCTTTGTCTGCCTGTGAGAAACACTTCTCAGTTTGCTCCTTTGACCCACAGGGCACTGGATTCTATAAAAAATAAGAAATGCAGAGCTGTTGGCTAGCTCTCACCTGCCATCCTGCATTTTTATATATCACTCGTTCAGTGGATTCTGGATGTTCAGAACACCTATGTAGAAAAGAAAACTGAGGATGATTCCTGTAGTCTGTACTAAGTAAATAAAGTGATGCTTTGAATTACATAGACCAGCTGGAGCAGTCTTGTTTGTTGTGCCCGGAAGCAGCAAGAGCGGAGAAATGTAAGACACCTGCAATAATGTAAATTTGAAGAAAACCCGTGTGTTTTGACAGCCTTTGTGTTCTGCACGATGGAAAGGGAAGTCCACAACTGCCTGGGAATCAGTGGTAAGTGTTTAGGTAGATGAGATAGTACGGGCTGGTCTGACAGCTTACTGTCACCCACAGGGCCATTCCTGAGCCTTTCTTCTGGCCACATGCTCTACCTTTCGTTGGTTCTGGTGTTTGTATCATCTCAGCCAGCAGAGACAGGGGGAAATAAAAGTGTTCTATTAACTTAGTTAAGGCATTTTGGTTAACACTGGATTAATTGATTTCATAGTTAATCCAAAGTAAAAGTAGTACAGAAGCATCACAAAATGTAACATGCTATAATGCTATGATTTTTGAAAACTAGTATTTTATTCAGAGGTAGAAAGGAATCCATACTATTCACGCATAAAATCACTTTTTAAAATTGGCAGCCAATCTGGCTGTATTCACAAAATTCATGCAGAATTCCTTTGAAATGCTAATAATAAAGCAGAGAAAACTAGAACTCTTCTTTAATTGCTCAGGAACTGCTCAGCCTATCACAGATGAAACTGGAAACTGATTGCAAATTTGCTGCATTTTTCTTAATACAAAGATAATTCTACTTTGTCAACAAATCAAGCTTCAAATCTTAAAATTGGCATCTCATTTATGTTCATCTGATTTTCCTTTGTGTTTTTGGGGTTTTTTTTAAATATGTAATTGTCTTAGTATGATTGTGACCAAAGGTTTATTTTCATAAATAAGAGAAAATCTAAGGAATTAGGGTAAGGCCTTGTGAATAACAAAAAGAAGTCTGCTGGGAAAGGTAATCACTATCTTTAGCTAGTTTAGTTCAAAATACATATTACTGATATTTGCTGATATAACTACATCTACCCAAGTACATTTTACATCAGTTATGGGTGTGATTGTGTGACGCATTCAGCTATGCTAAAAAAGCTTTCAAGTGTAAACTAGTCTTTGGAATTACAGCAAAGTGAGAAGAAAGGGGGGGAGTTGTATTTAAAGATGATGATGCAAAGAGGGGACAATGTTCAAGGTTTGTCTCCAAGTTACGTTGACAGAGGTGACTAGACGATAGTATCCTATTGTCTGAAGGAGCTTACTCATTAATAACAGTATGTACCCTTTTTTCCCTTTAAAATCAATATACAGTGGAGAAGAGAAACTAAATTAATTCACAAAAGCAGCAAGTACGTCAAAGCTTTTCTCAGTTGTCTCCTTAATGAGTTCTCATCCTTTAAATATATAGCTCAGCTGTACATAATACTTACTCTGTTGAAGCTATGCCTACTTGAGGGAACAGGATCCCACTGTCTGGTGATGCGTTCACTGTACAGTGATTGTACAAATTAGAACTCAAGGTGCTATATCCCTGCTGCGTTTAAGTTCAAGTGTTAATACTACTCTCCTTAATATGTATCACCATGTCAGTCTATCCGTATGCAGCCCTGGCAGGTCACTTAGTTCAATTTTAAAGCTGTCAGATTAAAAGGAAAACTTGAGATCTACTCAACACCAAAGTGGGAACAGGCCTTTAATTTTAACCTACATCTGGACTACAAAAATGAATAAAAGCTTGGCATTGGCTTTCAACCTTGACAGTCTTATTAGGATACTACTGCAGCAAATTTTGATGCTTACAGATATCTTGACTGTACTGATCTTTCACCTGTAGAGACAGAAACCTGCAAGATTATTTCCTATCAGAAAAAAATTTCTTTTGCTGGAGTCCCAGTAGAAGAGATCATCTGTAATTTCTGCCTTTACCTCTGAAGCTGTAAAGGCAAGAAATTAATTGGTGACAGATTCTGACAGCTGGTTATAAAGGAGCAGGCTGTGTTAATTTGCAAAAAGTGGAACAGGGTGTGCTGTTTCTTGTGTCGGTGTGGGCAGGGAAGGGGAAGAGGGAAAGAAATGGGAAGAAGGGAATGCTGAGCGCTTTGCCTCACCGTCATGTACAGGACATTCTGGTTGTACACCATGGCTTTTGAAGAAGCAATGGTCTCCACATTTAACTTAAAATCTTTAAGGAAAAAATCAGATTCACCTGTCAACTTTTTTCTTGGAGGGAAATGGTGCCATCTTCAAATGGTAAAGGCGGCGACACGGACATTGATTTCCTTAACTCGCTATATGCCAGTTATCAACAGATTACAGCGAAGATTTTCTCACAAGTATGAATTTCACTTCTCTGAAATTCTTAGTCACATCAACAAAGTGCAAAACCTTGTGGCAGAAGTTTACCAAAAAGCAAGATAAATAATTGTAATGATTTATTTTAACCAATATCAGGATATTCAGAAAATGAATGAGGATAGGGTTCTGATTTTGCAGGTAGAAAAGCACTAGGAGAGGATCATTTTGCGAATGCAGTGGTGGAAGAAATACAAGTAAGCTCTTTTCTGGAAGACTGCTCAGAACTCATTGAAGATTTGCAGAACCAGATGTCAGCTGAATGCTCCTGTCTCTAGAGCTGTTAAAGCCTAACTGTGCTGATCTGGAGGATGGTAAACCCAGCCTGTTGTTGGCCAGTTCTGTCAGAGCCACTAGTTTATGAAAATCTGTTGTTGGGGCTTCTGTCTTGGAGGTACTTGCCCTTATTTGTAAGTCGTGCTAACCACCAGGGAATGAACAGCATTTGGGAAATCAGGTTCTTGAGCTGTGTTGGAATGATAACTGTAAGGAAGGTTTTGATCTTCAGTCAGCCCGTTTTCTTCTCCAGGCTATGGTGTTCAGAAATAGGAAGAGATTTTTTGTTGCCCGAAATTGTGTGGTTAACCACTGTGATGGCTTCAAAGTTAATGCAAAGCAATGTGGAGACGTACATCATGTCAATATTAGCAAGTCAACCTTGATTTCCTTTAGGAGAGATTCTTGCCAGAGCCGTGCGCAGCGTAGCGCAGCAGCGTGGGTATTTCCCTTGGATAGCTAGTGATCTGCGTGTCCATTGTTTCTCCAACTCTTGAAGTCGTGCTGGGAACTCTTCTCACAAAGATGAATTAAAAAACATAAGCTGAACATCTGAATGCTAGGCAGATGATATTTGGGTGAAGGCAGTTTTGTAGGTAATAACCAAAGATGTTTATTGGCTGTTGCATTATGCACATCTTTTATGGCAGTAGGGAGAAGTATCTGAACAAGTCTCTAAGACAGACTGATTGTATTTGAGCTATTACTGATCTCCAGCATTGTCAGGAGCTTGTTTTTGGAGAAAAATGTGTGAATATGTGTATGTGTTTAAGTCCTATGGTATAATGCTATCAGTACACCTAAAGAATCCCACATTCTTCTAGGGTACATTTGGGTTAAGTAGTTTATGCAGGTTTTGTTTGTGGTTTTTTTAATTATTATTATTTATTTTTACCCCCATATTGTATACTTGGCTCTGTTCCTTTCCTGAGCTTTCGATTTATGTTAACCCTCTTATCTCTGACTTCTCTAGCCTTTCTGCTTGTCCTGAAAGGCAATGCATGGATCTTTTTGTCCAAAAAGAACTGTAGAGTCAAATGTCCAATATATAGAAGGAATAAAAATACGAAGGAAGGCTATGCAACAAATCCTTCCCTTTATCAGAAGCGTAGAAATACCTAGCTTAAAATACATTGGTCAATGAATAAGTATCTTACTCTTCAGACAACTGTTACATTTGATAAACGGAATGAATAGTGTTGGAAGCACAAAAAGAATAGTTTTAAAAATACCAAAAAAAAAAAAAATTTTTTTTTGAGAATGAGTGCAAACCAGAAGGTACAAACTCAAATAGCACCTTCAAACTCAGATCTAAACATACTCTGAACAACAGGTGTCCGATCTGGCTGGCTGATTTGCCTTTTACACTTTGAAGTAGGGTTGGGTCAGAATCATGCAGGAGAAATATGCTTTGTCCTACATATGTGAAACTTCAGATTTTCAGGAACCTGTACTTGGACCCAGCAGGAGCACTAAGCGGCTGAAAGCTGGCAGTTATTCCCCAGAAACTTTGTTCATGAATCATCTTTGTGAACTGAAGATAGATAAAGCCCACAGAACGATAGTTCACATCTATCCCCATCCAACTGTAGTCACAGTAACATTATTGCTTTCTGCTTTAATTTTTATCAAGCAGCTAAGAAAACCACATATGTTCTGCTGTCACCTGGTCTGTGCTGATAGGTAGAATGATCTCCAGGGCAGTGAAGCAGACTGGAAATGATCCGTTCTGTGGTTTCAGGCAAATGCTAGACCTTTCAGAGTCGTCTTTGATCATGTTACTGTATTTTAAATAAACTGCAGCTCAGTCCTAATTGTCCCTGGAAATATCTAGTTGAACTTTTCATAGAAAGGAGCTACGACATGGCGGAGTATGTGAAGAGGAAAAATTTTGATTTCTGGAGAATCTCAGAAGACACAAGCAGAATTTGTCTTTCTGCCAATGAGAGCAAGTGCCAGGCAATAGAGTTCTGAAAGGTTGAATAGGGCGAGAGAGAATAAGTTGCAGTGTGTAAAGCCAACTGAATATTGCAAGAACTAAGAAATGTCCTACTGTGTCAAACCAATGAGACCAGAAATGCATGCAGCACTCAAGATACAGGTGTGCCACAGTTTACAGAGTGGCAGAATGATGTCTGCTGCTTTGTTCTCAGTAGCCTTCCTGGTGACGCCTGATGTTTTGTAGGCTGCCACTGCACAATGCAGCAAGGATTTCAGGGAATTGTCTGTGAATTCCTATCTGATGTCCTGTGTAGAACAGGGTATCAAATGTAAATCAGTTAGTCTTCTGTAGAGCAAATAACTTGTGTTTGACCAATTCATGTTACCCAAAAAGCATGCAGTCTTGTTTTGGAGACATCAGGACTTAAAGAATCCACTGCCTCTTTGGTATTTGACCAAATAGTTAATTATCCTGATAGTCTTTAAAAAGATCTAATTTCTTATATAAATTTGTCACAGGTCTCCAGCTTTGTGTTCTTATTTTATTTTCTCTATTAACCTATTTGTAAATGCTGTTTTCTTTACATGAAGTTTAATTTCCAAAACACAGAACCAGCATTTTGTTGGTTCTGCTAATTATTATTGCAGAGAGAGACTGTTGATCGGCCGGGTCTCTTAAATCATATTTGCTGTGCAGAAATGGCAGCTAACACTTCTGTTATTGGGTCCACATTTTGCCAGTTCTTGGTGTTTCTGCCCATTTGGAGTACAGGTCTCTTGGAATTTGCCCCAGCTGATCCTAGGAAGTCTCCTTCTCCCCTCTCTGCTTGAGGACCTTGCTTTTGGAACATCGTAATGTAACTTTGTATGCAAATTTCCAGGTTTTCCTCTTAGGGTCAAATCAGGCTAGGCAGGCTATACCCTACCACTGTCTTCTGCCTTCCTTTGGCACATAGTTACAAGCCCAGCGTCCTCATGGATGTCTCTGGCATTCCATGAGCTATTCAGAGGGACGTGATGAGACCGAAGGGGGCAACCCTTTGTTTAAGGACTGTTGTGTACTAATTCTGGATCTACTGATTTTTAAGACTTCTCTCCAGTTATTAACGTCATTGAAAAATCTAATTTATATGCACGATTTTCATTCTTTCCAAATACAGAACAAAAATAGTTGTTGAAAACTCCTTTATCTGTATCACAAACATTTTTCTTATTTCTGGATAGTAATGAACTGATGAGGTTGCTAGAATTTTTTCATTATCTTTATCCTCAGCAAATCCCGATCTCCATGGACTCCTCCAATTTATTCTGTTTTTCTTATCCATTTGTCGTAGTACTCACAACATACAGCAATTTCTGTTAATGTTTTGAACTGTAGCCTACAGGTTTAGAAACGTTCAGAAATTATATGTAGTTTTCGACTCCCTCTGGTGGTCTGACAATGTAGTTGGCAAATTGTTTAACTGCTAATACTGACGGTAGCAAGGAAAATGTTTGAATGCACTATGACACTGTAGATGCTTCAAATTTAACCATCGTTTGTCCCAGATGCATTTAAATAGCAATGGGGAAGATACTGATGTTTATTAATAAATAAAAATAATTTTATTACTAATGAGTGGCTAGGAACATTGCAAAAAAAAAAAAGTGAAAATTCAAAGCTTTTCTTCTATGTAACAATTGAATTTATTTAAAAGGATTGAACTTAGGAACTGAAGAAGAGATATAACTCAACTGCTGCACTCTGCTGTATCAGTAAATTCAATGTGAGAAACACTTGATCTTCATCTTCTCTTAAGTGGTCAGAGAAGTGAAGTTTGAAACAGCAATTTTGTGAAGACAGTGATTCCTGTGTAGATAGAAACTGATCTGGGAATAAAACCTAAGTATGATTTTAGCCAAAAATATAATTAAATCAAACAATTGTACTACAGAGAGAAGAGCTGCCACTATTGCTTTGCTAGTTAAAGAGACTTCATTCAGATTTAAGAAGAGGTTCATATTTACTAAAATCTAGTTTTCTAATTTCCTAACATGTAATAGGTATCTTATTTTTACCCTTAAGAGAGAGTTAAAAATGGTACATGGCTTATTTTCTGTGCTGGATAGAACAAAAGGAACTGAAAAGCAGTGGGCTAATTGAAGTGTAAGAAGTTTGCATCTTTCTAAAAATACATAATTATTATTTTTTTAAATCCAGAATAGTTCTATCCTGGACACTTTTTGCATAAAGTCAAAAGACTGAGGACATGAGTCAAAAGAATAGGAAAATGTCTTTGCCACTGAGGTTCAGTTTGTCTAGGAAGATATTTTTTTGAGCTCAAGTGAGAGATTAAGGTACAATCTGGATCACATCTAGAATTTAGCTGAACTGTGTCTATCAGTTTTGTTATTGTGCAAAGACAGTGCGGAAACCCTCTTTACCTGCTGCCCTACGAGCATCCCTGTGTGGGACAACAGTTTGAAATACAGCAGGAAAGAAGCTTACTGTGAGTGTAACACAATGGAAGACCCATGATTAGACCTTACCTTGGCTCTTCCCTGAACTTAAAAGTAGCCAAACCATTTATTTGAAATCCTTAGACCTTTGAAGAAGGCTGAAAAGTTTTACACTGGCACAATAAATGTGAGAAACAAACTATGGTATTTTTCTTCCCATTTTGCTTCCTGTTAGTTACTACATGTTAACATATGATAACAACTTTACTGGCAATATAGCTTTAAAAATACAGTTGTGGAACAAGTAGCAATTCAGATATAAACACTCATATCTATGCAGCCTATAAACATTAGTGAAGTGCTTTTTTTTTAATTCTGAGAGGTAACATTTTTTTAGGTTTTTTTTGTATGTGTAAATATATGCATTTGTGATGCGGAGGATATTTCCAGAAACAGTATGACAGGTTTAAAATGCAGCATGAAACATTGGGCCAAAACAGTATGATTTTAATATATATTGCCAGTTGAGTGATACTCTTTGTTGCTCTTTCATTGGCAATGCCAGTTCCCATTTAGCATGAAAGGGCTTGGAAAAGGATCTCTTTTGGAGTCTGACTCTTTATCTTTTGCAGCACAACTAGTAATTAAACTTCAGATTCAGCCTATCAATAGCAATGACTGTTAGGCCTGTCATTTATTAAAGACTAAGAATTGACATCAAGGGATTTCATAAATAGTGAAAAATAAGTATTTGCCTGATTGTACAGGCATACATTCCTTTTTAAGTCTCAATGGTACTGCCCATTATTTGACAAGTGCAGTATGAATTGAATCGGTTCAAAAGCAACAAACTACAAAATCAAAACTCCATTGTGAAGAAAAAAAAAATGCTTTCCAGGTTCCTAGGTTTTCCTGAATTGTTTTGTGTATGATTTTAACTTTCAAAGAGCAGTAAGGGCTTAATGGTTTACAAAATAATGTACATTCACAGATGTAACGCTTTCATCTTTAAGAAAATAAACTCATCTAAGTACAAAACCTTGAAATGTTGAAATATTTTGATAAAGCATATTTCACTACTTATATGACTGTGTTCCTTGCTATGAGGTGGGGGTGGCAGGTTTTATAATGTGCATGTTGTCAAACTGTTGATTTTGCGGATGTTGTTCAGTCTCACTTTACTTCCCTTTAAATTGCGTTTTGATACTCTCAAAAAGGAACAAAGTGTCACTGTGAAATTATTTTCTCTAACAATTTTCATATGGTCTGTTCTAAATTTCATAGAGATTATTGGCTTCAGTAGGAATGGAGAACTCTGCAGTTACCTCGTTTCACTAACAGTGTTATGCTAACTGAAAAAAAAAAAAGACTTAGAAGCAAAAATTTTACTGGCATCTATAATGCTTGTGAGTTGTGCTCTTCATTGTAGAGAAATTACTTCTCACATTAATGCATTTTGGCCTGAAAATTTCTGCACTTCACATTTGAGAAAATGGCAGATGGTGGTAGGAGTTGAATACGATTGCTTTAAAATACAAATAATATTTGAATTGCATCTCTGATCACTTGCAATAGAATACATTTAACATCTTAATAGACATTAAAATGTTGATTTGAATTGGAAGAGAAGAAATTGGTAAAAAGGATTTGTGCTGAGGAAAAGCTTCTTTTTAATATTAACTTTTAAATGCTATTTTACATTTTGGAGATAAAATAAGGACTTTCGTGCTGTCTTCTGTAATATATTTCCCTCAAAATCGCCATCTTTCTGTAATGTATGCTATAGAAACTCTGAGGAAGAAAATAGTTTTAATAATCAGCACTTTGATTAGCAGCTTCAGACAAACTCTACCTGGAAAAAAAAAAAAAACCCACTGGTCAGTGTGCCAGACTGAAACCAGAGTAGTAAACTTGCATATTAAACACTTTTTTTCTGTAAATAATGAAACAACACATGCCATTAAGCATTGATAGCCTTTGACACAAATTGGATGTTAAGCTTTGATTAGCCTGTTATTTCAAGGCCCTCCACACCAGTGAGCTGACTTCAGCAAAGCTGTCATGAAAATAGTATTTTCAACTTTTTTTTCTTTGTTCTTGTTTTAGAATAAAGGAAAGCTAGAACAAAGGTGGGTTTGGTTCCTCCCCTGCCACTTCAGTGAATAGTATTTTCATAAGAAGCCAGAAGAAACTCAGTCTAGAATAAAACCCAACGATCTTGTAATTTTGCTTGCTTTTCTTTTTTTGCTCCTGTGAGTTACTAGCATTCTATTTGAATATGCTACCTTTAAAAATGCAAGTACTTTTTGAATTGGTTTTTCTGATTCCTTGTTATAGAATGTTTAATATCTTAGTAGAGATTAAAATGTTACTTTATTTAAGTCAGTATTCTCCATAACTTTTACATTTTTACCAGTTTAAACCCCCATCACTTCTGTTTCTCATAGTTCTGTAAGGAGTACTAGTGCAGAAAACTTCTTTGAGGTTTATTTTCAGGTTACCAGAAGTATCACAGTACCATATCGGTGTGTTCCTGTTTCTTCATACCAAGCTCATGAAATTGCACTGAACAATCCATTATTTCTCTCATTGCCCTGTGTTTGGGGGATTGGAGTGGGAGAGGTGGCATAAGGCAAAATGGTTGACCAATATGTCTTAGTTACTTTTCCTGCATTTTAATTTTCCATCGTTTTCAGAAACCCAGTGTATCTCTAGATCTTCTAGTTAGCCAGCTACCTGACCTTGCAAGCAGACTTCCTTTTTCTAGCAGAGTGCATGTATGCTTCAGTCTGTGCTAAGTTTACTAAATAGACCACTTCCAGAAAACAACACTTTGTTTCAGTTTGAAAAAATAAGTGGCAATTGACAAAATATGCAGGATCAGACTTTTCTGTATCACTTTTATGCTATTCATTCCATACCCATTATTGTATATGATTATGGGTCATCTACAATGGAGTCTTCTCAGAGCAGTCTTAGGTATATGGAAGTTTCATTAATGTTAAAGCAGATGTTCCAATGCATTTCAAAATACATAATTCCTTTTGCATAGATGTCTCACTTCATAAATAGTAGCTGTTGAGATAATAAGCCTGATGAACTGTTATGTAAATATTTTAATACTATTCTTTTGCTGGTAGCTTTTACTGAAATGATGTGATCAGTGCCTACAAAATGTGTTAAAATTGTTATGAATAAATATGAATAATCTTCATAAGCAAATTAACTGTTTTCAAAAGTTGAAATTTTAGTTTTCATAGTCTTATGTGTAAAAGAACTAGTAGTTATGATATCAAAGATTTTGAATTATCATTCCTTTTCTGCCTCATTTTTAATTTAATCATCTTATCTCTCCAGTAAAACACCATGCTATAATCAGTTTAATGTTCTCTGGATCTTCTGAAACCTCGCTTAAGCAAAAAATGCTTTATCACATCTTTCTCCTTTTGCTTTTGTTGAAGTATTAAATCTTCTTTCTACTCCTGCAGTACTCCACTGTATTTCTTAAATGCTGTTATGTTCTGCTGATGTTTCTATTTCACTTTTTAAAATCTGAAGTATACTTTGTTTGAAATTGGACTGGAGCCTGAAAGTGCTATAACAGCAACTCAATAAAAAGGCAGACTACAATATCTGAATTTTGTGCTATTATGCTTTCAATAGCTCTGGGAATGAAAAGTAAATTAGTTGAAACACTGAGAAAGACATCTGGTCCTGTCATAGAGTTGCAATAGCTGTGATGGTCGCAGGATAGAAGCAAAGCAAGGTTCGTAGGAAGTGGATATTTGTTACATTGAGGATACAGCTGGGGAACACATGGACAAGCTTTCAGTCACACAAGCCTGGGTCCGTTCCTGATCAATTAATGATTCGATGGCAATCGTTGATTTCCCGTCTTTGGAAAGATGCATCCTTTTTCTGATCTTTCGGTTGACGATCAAAGCCAAGCAAAACTTCAGAAAGCACCTATCTCTAGTATATGCAACACACACACACAAACTAGAAAAATTGCTTAGAAATTCTGTTATGTGGACAATGACTCTACCAATGCCCATAGGCATGTCATGTTTACATTTAACGGATCTATTTCTATAACAGCACATAAACGTGGCTGGTGATAGTATTGTTCCCCAAGAGTTTGAAGATCATAATTCACAGGGTTTGGGGAATAAGATACATTGTTCTTAACAGTTATGAAACAATGACTGACTTGTCTCAGGCTGGTTTGCCCAAATTTGACTTCAGAGTTTGTGATCTTGACATTTCTGAAGACTACAATGTGCTAGACCCAGGGGAGTGCAATGTGTGTAACAGCAATAATAGCATCCATCCTGTATTTTGAATCTTCAAACCTGCAGACAGATGGTCATCCTCACAAACTCAGCCAAATAGCTTTTGGCCTCACTGACTTCTCCTTTCTGGGGATAAAGAGTATTAATTGTGCAAGTCTGCACTATAACCCGAGGATGTGGAACAAGACATTTAAATTATGTAAATTCATATTGTGTCTAATGTAGCAGATTAGACTGCATCTCTGCACAGCCTGTTCTTTCTGTCAGTGGGCTGTATCCTTATTTTGGGAAAAGTAAATAGCAATTTGCAAGATTTATCTTCAATGCAGTCTTGGTCTTTTTGCTATGTTTTCCAGTGAAAAAGCAGTCATGGCAGTTGTTTTCTGAGGTGTATGTAAGTTTGTGGAACTGATGTGTCACATATGTGTGATGTAGCATTTGAGAAAGATACTGAGACAACTTCAATAAATACTATGTATTTTTATTCTACCCAAATGTTGGAAATATATTTGTTTTCTCAAAACATAGGGCGGAATCTATGTACAGTGCAGATCTTTGTTACATAGGCGCTGCTCTACCCTCTGCTGTTTAACTAAGGAGCAGGTGAGTACTGAGCCGGTGGGCCATGCTCAGGTCCACCTTGCTGTGGGACACGATGGGAAAGAGAAAAGAGAGAAAGCGTGGTGTGAGAAGACAAAAAGGAGAACGCCTTTCAATGGATTAGAAACCCTAGCGCGCGTGTGGATGAGTGGGTTCAAGGTGGGGAAAGAGGAGGTTTTGTTCTTAGAAAGAACTAATTTTGTGTTACATTTTGTGGAAGTGTTAGAGTATAGCGAGGGGGCGATGCTGCATGTTCATCGTTAGCCTGTGGAAGAATGAGATTAGATGAGTTTTCCTTCCCCCCCTCCCCCCCATGTGTTAATTAGGCAAATGGTTTTAAAGGAGCAGTTCCACCTGCCGGTGGCCGCAGAAGCCCGGCTGTACCGGCCCTGCAACCAGCGGCACCTTCAGCAGCGCGGCTATCTCGTTAGGCCGCCTCCCTCCCTCTCCTCTGGGTGTCAGGGCAGCCACGGCAGCGCCCCGGCCCTTGCCGGGAGGGCGGCAGGCAGGCAGGCACTGCCGCCCCCGCGGCCGCGCAGCCCGGGCCGCGCTCCCCGGGCGGGCTCCGGGACGCCCGCGGCCCCGCCCCGCCGCCCCGCCACTGCCCGGCAGGTGGCGCCGCTCCCGCCGCTCGGCCGCCAGCGCGGCGCGGGCCGCAGCCCTCAAGTTCCGCCGCTCCAGTCGCCGCTGCCGCTGCCGCCGCCCAGGCGCCCGGTGCCGCCGCCGTCCTTTCCCCGCCTCCTCCTTCCCGCCCGCTCCTGCTGCCCCGGCCCCTTCCCCCGCCGGGGCCCATCGGCCCGGCCCGGCCATGGCCACCAAGAAGGCGGGCTCGCGGCTGGAGACGGAGATCGAGCGGTGCCGCTCGGAGTGCCAGTGGGAGCGGATCCCCGAGCTCGTCAAGCAGCTCTCGGCCAAGCTCATCGCTAACGGTGCGGAGCCGGGCGGCGCAGGGCGGGAGGCGGCAGGCCGCGGCGGAGGGCCCGCGGGAGGCACGGGGAGGCCGGCGGGGCTCCCGGACGCCGGGCCCGGCAGGTGCAGCCGGGCGGGCCGGCGTGAGGGGCCTGCGGGCCGCCCCGCGGTGCCCGGCGAGGTGGCGGGGCGTGAGGGGCCGCTGGAGGGGCGGGGAGCGGGTCGGGGCGGCCCGGCCGGCGCGGCCCCGCGGAGCGGGAGCCCCGAGGAGGGCGGCGGGGAGGCGGGTGCCGCTGGGGCCTGACCCCGGCGTGCGGGCGCCTCGGAAATCGCCCCCGGGCGGCGAGCTGGGGCGCTCAGCCCCCGCTTGAGCACCCCTCTGAAGTCCGAGGGAGGCCGCGTTTCGTCTCGCCGGCAGCGGGGCCCTGCGGATTACGTCCTGAACTGCTGAGCAGTCTGATGGTTTATCATGGGTGTTGCAGTTTTGCAGGCACGCATGTTGACCGTGTGCATGAAGCCCTAATGTCCTTCTGCCTTCTGTGCACAGCCAGAGTATCTGTACACAGTGTGTCGTATGAAGGCTTCTGTCCTTTTACTTAAAAACATACCTCAGCAATGTAGTGCTGCTTCATTTATTTTCTTTTAAAAACTATGAATGGTTTGCTTGGTCACAAGCTTGTAAGTTTGCTTACATCACAAACTTTTAAATATTTAGCTGAAGGAGGTGAAAAGCAGTGCTTCATTCTGAGGTATGGAAGTGCCTAATGAACAAGGGAGATGCAGGGAAGTTCTTCTCTTTGGCATGGATGCCTTCATTCTGTGTGTGAGAAAAGGCATGGGGATAGTGTCTGTCTCTCTGGGCTCACTCATTTGCTTGAGGTGGACCTGGAGGTATTGTTAGAGAAAAATCAAGTCTGCAGAGACAGAACTTGGGGAGAATTCAGAGGTGGTAAGTTGAGAGGATGAGGCGTAAGGTTGGTGTCACCGGCAGTGTGTTGCGAAGGCAGTGATAGCTTTGCACGTTTAGGCAGAGAAGAAAACTGCATGATTCAGGTTTATAGAAATAAAAATAAAGGAGGAAAAGATCTGAATCAAAGTAAAGAGAAGAGAGAGAATTTAAGAATAGATGGATGGGTAGTAGATAACCTTACATGTGTTGGCCTAAAAACAACTGGGTGACGATCCTGAAACACACTGGTATTATACTAACTAAAAATAAACACAAGTGAAAAGGTGGAAAGTATTATGTTTAGTTTAAGGACATGCTTTATTGAGTTATAGGCTATGGACTACTTAGAGATCAGTTCAAGCAAAGGGAAATGTTTTTTGGCTGTCTGGTTGAGAAGAACGATCCTTCATAGTTTTAAGATGTACTAAGGTGTTTCAGACAGGTAGGGAGAGGTAGGCAGATGTTGTTGACAGTTTGACTTAAATTTCTCTGACCTGGGTACTTTTTACCTAACTGAAGCATATCAGTCTGCATAGTGTTACACTTCAGTGATTTTCCTAATATGGTATCTTCTAGATTCTGTACCAGTCAAAATACAAATTATTGGAGCATTTCCTGATCTTTAAAACATGGGAAAGTATCATACATAGATTTTGTCTCTTTCTGACAGCACAGGAATGATTAAATCAATGTCCACGGCTTCCAAGTTCTAGCTAACTGACAACATCAAGTCTGTAAGCTAAGTGATCGTAAGGGACTCTCCTTGTGTAGTGGAGTAAGACAGGAAGAGAGTAATTTATTTAATGAAATACATGCCCCTGCTGTTGAGAGTATCTAAAACTGTAAGTTTGTGTTCTAGGTCCTGGTGTACGTAACAGGTTGTAGGCCAAGGTTATGAGCTAGTGAGACTAAGAAGGAGAGGCAATGCCTCTGTTCCACTCCTGACGACAGATATGAACTGAAAGGCACTCCAACGCCTATCCCTGTTGTTAGTTAATCTGAAGCAATTAATTTAAGAAAAAGTACTCAGAACTTCACTGCTTCCTTCTGTAATAATGTTCGGTTTTACAAATCAGCTAGGGAATGGATAACAAAAGATCTATGTTTTGGCTGAATGTGGAACAATATGTCATAGGAATGATTTAAAAGTGTGAGAGAAGGAAAAACAGGGGAGAGGATCTTCATTCTGTCCATATATTGGTGTGGAGGGAATTGGCTCTGACTCTTGAATGCTGGAGCATTTTAGCTGAGGATATCAGCATTGCTAGGTTTATTGCTCTTTGAACACAGATGGGAAGGGATCCTTTGGGGAAGCCCTCTTGTAATCTCTTCAGTCTTGCACTATTGCAAAATAATAGACTGTTACTTTACCAGGACTTAATTACACCTCCTGTTTGGAAATGGGGATTAGAGAACTTGACAGAAATTTTAATAGGTCAGATTATTATTTGGGCTGTCTCGCATTGATATAGTATTTCCTATTATCAAGTTCCCATCCCTTGAAGCTTGCAACTCAAATTAGATGAAGGAAGAAATAGCAATAACAGCTCTCAGGATGAAGGTCTGTGTGGATGCATAAGACAATAATATATACTTCTGGAGAAGCGCAGCATTTAAGAAGTGCAGTATTTTGAATGGACTCGATTATCATATTGTTTATTCTGTTTTGTTCTGCTGATGGATCCTATCTACTCCCTCACAGAATTAGGAGTCTGTATAAACCCTGACAGTGGATCAAATATAAATGGCAGTTTATGTAGGATTTTGGATGCACAAAAATGGCACTTACTGGAACCTATTTCTGTATCTGATGGATTGTATTTGAAAGGCTTTGTGAGCTTACTGAGCTTTAAGATAAAGAGGGAAGAGAAATGTTAATGGATTGGTCACTGCCTTTGCTATTCTATAAGTAATAATCACAATTTGGATCATGGAAAACGTGTGCTCTGTGTCAAGCCTGTGACTTGCATTGTTTTTCACAAAGGATAGATAGATGAAAGAAGTGTCTTTAACCTAACTCAGAATTGTTAGGCACTTATCCAGTTTGTATTACACTTCTCTCCTTCAGAACCAGGACTCAGCAGCAGTAATAAGATTCATGCCATGTAACACAAATCTCCGTTTGAGCTCTTGCTTCATCAGCAGTCCTGTAAAAGATTGGGTCAAAACTGTTACGTGTGGGTGTGGCGGGTTAGCCTTGGCTAACAGCAAATGCCCACCCAGCTGTTCGGTCTCTCCCCTTCCTTAGTGGGGCAGGGGCAGAAAATAGGATGTGAAGACTTGTAGCTTGAGATAAAGACAGGGACATCACTTACTAATTATTGTCACAGGCAAAACAGGCTCGACTTGGGGAAAATTGATTTAACTTGTTGCCAGTTAAAATAGATTCAGATAGTAAGAAACAGAAAGACAGACATGAAAGCAACACTTTTCCTCCCCCCTTTCCCAGGCTCAACTTCACTCCTGTGCCCCTCCCTGTGTGGTGCAGGGGGCAGAGGGGTTACAGTTTGTGCGAGCTGGTTTCTTTCTGCTGCTCCTTCCTTCTCACGTTACTCCTCTGCTCTGGCGTGGGCTCCCCGCAGGCTGCAGGCCTTCAGGAAAAAAATCTGTTCTGGCATAGGCTCTCCATGTGCCTCAGTTCCTTCAGCACATATCCACCTGCTCCAGCTTCAGTCCTTCCCAGGCTGCAGTGGTGGATATCTGCTCTGGCACCTGGAGCACCTCCTCCCCCTCATTCTCTGACCTTGGTGTTCCCTCTGCTGTTTCTCACTCCTTTTGTTCCCTCCTCCTCTCTGTGGCATTTTCTGTCCTTTCTGAAATACTCTTGCACAGAGGTGCCACCAGCTTCGCTGAGGGGCTCAGCTGTGTCTTGCTGTGGGTCTGTTGGAGCCAGCTGGGCCCGGGACAGGGCAGTCCCTGGCCTCTTCCCACAGGGGCCACCCCTGCAGCCCCCCCGCTGCCAGCACGTTGCCGTTTACACCCAGCAGGATTTACAACAACTGTAGCAGCTGGCATAGAAATCATCGTGCTACTCTGAGGTTCATGAAGATGTGGTCCTTGGCTAGTCTGTAGGCTGTTTGGGTGCAAGAAAGGTGCCGTCCTCAACTGTTCAGATCCTGAGTATCACTTCTCAGATGGAACTGAGACAAACCCCATGTCATTAGAAATAAAATCTTAAAGCAGTTTTCACTAATGAAACTTTGTGAGTGTTCCCAAGTAGTTTAACTAACTGAAAAAGGTTCCTTCTAAGAAAACGATCTGAAGAAATTTTGATTCCGTTTGTTGAATTTTGTCTAACATTGTGGTGGTGAAGTGCGGTCATGAGAGTTAGCAAAAGCTCCAAGTACAAAATTACTTGTTCACAGATTATTGGAAGAGGTAAAATAGTAAATGTTGAATAACTGAAATTAATGAGAACGTATTTTAAAGTGCGCCCAGAATTGGGAAGCATTGGTTATAGGATTCTTTTCTATTTTAAGCCAGTCTGAATGGGCTACTTTATTTAATAAAGGCCTTAATCTGTAGGAGAACCATATACAACTTTGTCTTGGAAAACTTGGTTGGCATCAAAAACACAGTTGTGTGAATGAAATGCAACATGCCATAAGAGGGAGATTTTCTCTAAGATCACAGTTTAGTGTAGCAGTCCCCAAAATAACTAGTGATGACCACAACACTTTGATGTTAATGATCACATGTATTTGAAATCCCCTTTTTTTTCATTAAAAGCTTTTATTTTTTAAGATATCTGTAAAGTTGCTCTTCTCAAATATTGAAAAATAAGACATGAATTATCAGTGATGATTCATTTTCAGTAAGTTTATCCTAACATGTTGGTCTTACAGATGACTCCTGTATTTTATTGAAGTGTTCAGGTTTATGAGGATTGTGTTTTGAAACCTCTCTGCAACAGTTTTAATGAGAGTATTGTATCATTCATAGCTTTGAGAATTGGGATTCTCAAGGTGCCTGGAATTTTGTGGTGTTTGAATGATAATTTTGGAAGCTAGCAATCACATTTCAAAGCCGATTTCAAGGCCGTCATGAATTTTTGATGAAACAGTAGCGTCTCGAAGCAGCTACAATGGACTTCAGTATGAAGGTTGTGTCTGCTCAGAACGTTCTCAGGACATCAGTGCTCTAATGTTTTCTTTCCTTCCTTTGGAAACACAGTGAGGAAACCTTAGGTCAGTTCAGTGGCAAGCTGAATGGATAAAATAAAGGATCCATGAATTTCCACGGGTATTTCCGGCCATTCGTTGTTGCTGCAATTGGAACGTGACCTTGCGCAAGTTCAGTGAGATGCATGGCTCTGTCTGGAAAAGCACTGAGGTGGTGAATTTTTACAGTTCAAGTGAGGTAGAATGATGTAGTTCTGTAGAAACCTTAGCCGGTGTGAAATACTGCATTACTGTGGGGAGAGAATGCACGTCCCGGAAGTTCGTGGATCTATACGCTACCAAAGGCATTGTGACATTGCCATGAAAATAGAACACTGTCTACAGGTATCAAGTTTGCTGATGGAAATACACCAGCCTTTTAACACACTGCTTTCTTACCAATTGAATTTCTTACTACCATTACTCTCCCATTTCTGTTTGTTGTTGTTTTGTTCCATGTGTGATCTTTGCTCTGACTACCTTTCCTCTCAACACCTTGTTTCTATAGTTTCTTATTATATCTTTCTACACATTTAGCCTTGCAGAATAAGGGAGCAGAGAGGAGTTAGGAGCAGAGTAGCAAAACCAAAGGATCAGGAAGTATTTTCTATGCTGCTTCTTTTTCTGGATATAAGTAGGACATAAAAATAGAAACATCTTATCAGTTTTCATTTGTTTTGCTCCCTTGTGAAATACAAGACCTCAAATGTATGGTTAAAGCTTATCCTCAGAGTAAACCAGGGATTTCTAAACCTCTTAGGACCCATGCCCTACTTAGAAGGTGTTTATCAAATTTGTTTGGTTTTTATACATACAACTTGTAATGCAATTTATATATGCAAAACTTTCTGAAGAGATCTACATCTCTACCAGAAAAGTTTGCAGACCATGATGTGATATGCCTTTTTGCATTTCCACATAAGCAGAAATGAAGCTCTCTCTTCATTTGTTACCTTTTTTATTTTTCTTCTGTTGTGTTCACTATCATATTTACAGAACAAGTGTACTAAAGACACACGTTTTTCTGAATGAAGACCAAAGACAGTACTAAGATGTGTTGTCTTATTTTTGACTGACAGCTTTGTTTCTTCAGATAGCCAGGGGTGTTAAAACAGTGTAAGTGGTGATGTAGACCTGCTGCTTGTGTTCCAACTGACTTGTCATCTGGAAGAGAAAATGCTAGTGTAGTCAGTATGATTTCACAAGTAACCAAGCTGGTCTAACACCTTGCTGCTATTGTGTGGAGGAGCTCTTTCTTCCTACCTTTACTCAAGCTGCTCCTTCTGTATGCAGTTTCTCCCGGTTACGTGTTCCTGGCCTCTCCCTTGTGTTGATGAACACCAGGGGTGGGACTTACTGTGCTGGGCCAGCAGAAAACTCTAAGCTCCTCTTTGTGGGGTTAGTTTCTGCTGGCTTACTGAGCTGATTTGCCTCCCACAGGGGTCTGAAGAGTAGTATAACAGCTGGTGGAAAATGAACAGTGGCAGCAGCCAGTGAAGGGCAAAGGCGAGGGGAACTTTCTTCCTCTCCCACTGGAAGAAAGTTCATTCAGTGGAATGAACTAAGTACTTCTGGGTATTTGGAGCTTATAGCTTCTTACATTCATAAGGATACTTCCATATATTATGAATGTAATTATTTTAGAAATTAGACATCTCAATATATTAACGTTGGGTTGGTTGCACTCTGATGCTTTGTTTAAAATCATAGAATTGTTTAGGTTGGAAAAGACCTTTAAGATCATCAAGTCCAACCGTTAACCTAGCACTGCCAAGTCCACCACTAAACCATGTCCCTAAGCACCACATCTACACATCTTTTAAATACCTCCAGGGATGGTGACTCAACCACTTCCCCGGGCATCCTTGACAACCCTTTTGGTGAAGTTATAAGAAGAAATGGTAGCCTGATTCATCGGTGTATATGTCTGTATATATGGTATATGTCTGTATTATAGCTGCTCTAGGTTCCTTTAACCTAACTTCAAGGGTTAAAGGTTAGCATTAACTTTTCTATAGGGAAATAAGTTCATTAGTATAAATTCAGGATCATTGGTGTAACTTTTGTTTGAATTTGATTTGCATGGTAGTAAAGAAGGGTGCAGAAGGTCCCTAACCATGCCAAATGTGGGCCATTCTCCTTCTCTGCCAAATCTGGGCCATTCTCCTTCCCCACAAATCTGTCTTGTAAGTAATCAGATTTTAGAATTTGATGGTTAAGTTCTCTGCAGTTTTCTCTGCACTGAACACAATTTAATTGGTGATCTGATAAGGAGCGACTGAAGACAATGGTGGTCTGATAAGGAGCGACTGAAGACAATAACTTTGTAAAAGGCAAAGTGGCAGGATGTTGAGACAAATTGGAGGGAGTGAGGATGTCGGGCTAATAGTGCCATGTTTGTTGGTAGCAAGACCTTTAATCATTGGAGAGCATTTGATCTCTGCTCCATGCTCTGGAGGAAGAGTGCTGAATCTGGGTGTTTCCCTGGTGTCAGCAAATGTGTGGCAGAATGCATAGTGGCAGTTATTAGTAAGCTGCTCTGATCAGAGATGTTATCAGTTGCTCTGTTGCTTCAGGAGATGTTGCATGAGTTTCTGCAAGTTCCCACCCCACTGATGATCTGTGTGTGATTGGTATGATTCCACTCAAAATGTGTATGCATAACCAGAAATCCTTTACTATAATCTCATATTGTCTTCAAGAGAAGGGAATGCATGAAAGGTGGTGGGTTTTTTTAATGTAGTTGTAAAGTAATTTTAAGTCTCCTTTTTACAGATTTTGCTAGAGCTTTATAGTGTGTATGCTGTTTTTTTCCAACAGGATCTTGGTTCATTCAGTTCACAGAATAGACTGGCCTCTGGAGATAGAGCCATAAATCTTAAGGCCAGAATCAAGTATTTCATCAAATCATTCATTCTGTCTTTAGAATTATCTCAGTCACTGCCTGTGGAATTATCACATAAGAAATCTGTAAAATCTGTAATATTGTAGTAGGAAGAAAGCTGCGCTTAAGCACTCTTACTAAGTTTGTCACCCACATTAGTATTCTGTAGAGATGGCATATTAACAATGATTAATCAACAACTCGAGTTTTGATACAGCTGCTCTACAGCTGATGTTTCTGATGTGTAACATGTAAAGGGCGATAAAGCAAAGGAAGGACTTTGAAACGTGTGCTTGTATTGTCTGGAAAAGAGGAGAGGATCAGGATCTGACCCTAGCAGATACTTAGTTGTTTCTTTGATAATGACAGTAGATCCTGAATGTTTAAGCTGTACTGAAGGAAAGGAGGAAATAAAAGAGGACTTATGTGTTAAGGTGTTTGGCAAATGCTGCTCTTCCACTGTTATGTTCCCTGTTTAAGCGTTTAATCTGAAATTGTGTATTGTTGTTCTGTTTTGGTTACTTCCTTGGCTGTATGAATTAGAGCTTCCCCTTTATTAGAATAAAGGAGTAGTCTTTTCAGCCTTGAGCTCGTTAGGTGCTGGAGCCCTGGTGCAGACAGCTCCCTGGGGAACTGACAACTATTACGTAGTTATGCATCATCCTGAGGTGGAGGGTGTTGCCAGGTTTCACAGAAGACTTATCCTTCCTCTTCCCAAAAGGAGGTGTAAACTGTGCTGCTTTCACAAAAAGTGGGTGGGAAATCACTTCTGGCTCTAGACAAATCCTGAATGTAGCTCACCTGAGCCCAGTAACTTGTTTTATCTCCATAAAACTTCTGGAAAGGCAACCAAGATATGAAAATACCAACAGCTTCAAGGCCCTCCCCTGTTTTTTCTGCAGTTAATTATGTGAACAAGTTGTTGCTTATCTTTCAAGTGTGCCTTATTTCAAATTCAGGTTTGCCTGGGCTCAGCTTCCAGCCACACTTCTGTTTTTCTTTGTACCATTTAATTACAGTCTCTTTGCCTTAATGGGGAGAAAACGCTGTGCATTAATCAAGGCTCTAATGGGATTGCTTTAGAGCTGGGTTTAAGGAGAAGCAGAAGTAGGGGACCTACTGCTTTTAGAACTGCTGATAGAATTTTTAAAAGAAAACAACAAAGTTGCTGAAAGGTGCTTTCTGTCTTAAAACTGGTGGTTATGTACCTGACACAATCATCTCTGAGAGTGACAGGTGTAGGCTACTGCCCTTCAAGAATTTACTTGGGGTTTCCCAGGAGCTAGTGGGTGGGGAAGAGGATAAGAAGAGGCTGGTTTTTTGAGTGACTGGCTTTTGGAAATGGTAGAGAACTGCAAGGTCTCCCCTTTGGGGAGCAGAGGCTCATCTGTGTGCTTTCATCTGAGCTTTGGGTCATCCCACAGATGAAAAATGTCCCTCTTCTGACCTGACGATCAATCAGTGATTAATACAGAGAGATGTCCAGGGAGTGAAGGTGCGAACCAAAATCTCTAGATGGTGAGGTTTAGGAGTAAGGAAGTATTCCTGATGTATAAGAGGTTGGACAGAGTCAGGATCTCTTCAATCTCTTATTTCTTCTTTTTTGTCAACCATTTTCTTTACCTTCTTGGGAGAACAAAAGTTGGATTCCATTGTCATCATCTGTCAAATTTGCACTGTGCTGCAATGTAGCCGTTTGGTAGCGCATGGACAAGAGCCACTGTCCCCATGACATGGTTTGGTTTTGCCTTCCATCTAAATAGTCTCTAGTCGGGTTTTTTTGTTGTTGTTAGTAGCGACAGGAAAACTGGTTTGTCCTTGGACAAACAAATCATGGCAAGAAACAAGACTGAAAAGAATTCCTAACTATCACAGTGTGTGCTTTTCCTGTTCTCCAAGTCACTCTTTGATCTTCTTTGTAACCTAAACAAAACATAAATGGAAAGAAGCTAAATTTTGATCATTCTCCCTCAATGTGGTTACTAGAACTGTTCCCAGTTAAACACCTGAAGATGATGGCGATTCTGTTTCCCACACTTCGTGCTTCCCAGTCTTGGGTATGACCCGCATTCTTATTTCTTGGTTTTACATTGCATTTGTCTGAATGGGCCAAGTTTAATTCAAACATAAACTTATCAATAATCTAGATGATACATTGTGGATGTCAGCTTGATTATTTACTGTTCTGATGGTCTTAACAATTCACAAAATTTGGGAGCTTGAATATTAAAAAAAAAAGCCATAAAAATAATATGATTTGAAACAATTGCTGCAGTTTTCTGTTCTTCTTAATAAGTGCCCTCATAAAATAAATTTCTGTAGTAGAGGTACTTTGGAAGTAAATTTGCATGTGCATAGTCTGGGAAGCCTATAATATTTTTCTTCAAAGTGAGTTTTGGCTGTCAAGCAGGAAAATTGCCTAGATTCTGCATAGCTGCAGAGTAAAAGGGTGCCATGCCCTCTGTGTACTTAAGAGGCAGAGGAGTGAATGACTGTGTATAATTAAAGGTGTTAATAAGTAGAATTAAGTTTCTTTGAGCAGCTGACTCTGTATTTTCTGCTTCTGGTTTTACATGTGTATCGTCTGCATCAGTCTGCAGCCTTTCTACCAGGAGTGCCTGTTGGTCTGTACATGTTCTCTAGCTATTCTTCTGCTGTCCCCAGAGACCTGACTGGACAAGATCCTGGGCAACCTGCTGTAGTTGATCTTGCTTGGAGCAGGGGTGTTGGACTAGGTGATCTCCAGAGGTCCGTTCCAACCTCAGCCACCCTGTGATGCTGTGAATTCTTGCTACTTAGTAGTCAGTGATGGAATTATAAGTGACATCTGTATATCCATATATTGTTTTTCTTTTCTTTAATGTAAATCTTGTATAAATCTAAGTTTAGTTTTAGCATTCATCTTAATTTAAGTAACTTCTGGTCAGAGTTACTTGAACAGGTACTTGGAGACTTCTGCCAATATTCCTCTTCAGGTACAGCCAGTGCTCTTAATAACTCTTACGTGCATCATGAACAAAGCAAATGTCTTTGTTTTAAGTGTATGGTCAACTTGTTCCCAGTTAGAAAACACGTTTCATGCTGTTTCTGCCAGATGAATATGAAATCAGATCTGGATCCAGGATTTCCAGATTCTCCTCTGGAAGAAAGCTCCTTTTCAAAATGGCCTTCTTAATAAATGTTCTGTGGGGTGCTATAAGATTTTTCTCCTCTTCAGCTGTTTTTACAGAAACTTTACTCTGAAATTTTTGTCTAGGTACTACATGGAGCAATTGACCCCTTCGGGATCCTTCTTGCTGCATCCTACTCCTGGATAAAAATTCCTCAGTTTGTTTTTCAGATTTAGGCATAACGATAATCCAACATGTTTTAGGAAATGTGAGGAAAAGTCCTCTCAAAATAATGCAACATGCAGTCCTTCAGGTACTCAGAGCCTTCAGTTTTACCTTTAGAGAGAATAAGAGTTTTAGGGATTGAGTAGGAGGAGTTTCCTTTCTCACTCCCAAGCTAGTTTCCCTCTGGGAAGATTTGAAGCACCAGAACAGAGATTACAAGGCAAGTCTCAACTTGCTGGAATCCTGCATGTCAAATTATGGTCCTATTGGGATACTGGAAATCTCATACTTGTCCTCTTTACCCCTTGACCCTTTCCCCCCCTGCTTATTTAAATTTTTTTTATTTTTAGTTCTGAGTTAAGACTTGAGTTTTTTATTTCTTTCTCTCTCTGGAATCCAATACAGGGCAGGTGAAGCAGCAGCGTCTTCTGTTCTGGCAATTCCATGCTTCATCTAATTGATCTCACCTCATGCAGTATCTTCATTTGGAGCTAACGATAACCGTGATCTTTTGACTTCAGTGCATTCAGACAATTGTGCTTTTTAAGAGTCTGAAATATGTTACCTGAAATACTGAAGATTTTGGTGGAGAGTGGGTGAAGTGATACAGCATGCTTCTAGATTTGTTATCTGCTTGCTTACAAGGAAAGATTAAAGTTTGTTTGGCCAGTCACCTCAGATTCTGTAACTAGTTTGCTCTATATTTCCTATTCCTAAATACTTCCTATTCAAATTCAGATCCTCAGGGCTTGAGTCTGGGGTTGAGCCTCTTTGCTTAAAGCTTTGTGGTAGGAGATTTTCTCTTAATTCTGCACATTTTTCTTGCAGCTGTGTAATTCAGAAGAGAGTGAAACGAAATACTAAAAATACTTCTTTTAATCTATGCCGTTTGGTGTATGAGGAAGAAAACACTGGTTTTCCCCATACTCTTTTTGCCTTTAGATGTTGAGCTGTTGAGGCCCCATAATGTGTAACTGTCTTTGTTAGCACAGGATCGTGGGTATTCTTGCCAGTGTATCACAGCAATATGACATGGATGTTTCATTGCAGAGGAACATCTTGTGCATGGAGCCTTGATACCAGGAGCAGGGTTGTTGATAGTTGTTGCCGCAGAGGTGATAGCAACTATGTTATCTGTGAGAGGCGTGTTTGCATTGTACCTTTCAAGTATTTCCTTGTGATGTTAAAAATACAACTGAAATAAATAATTTTCAGGCCCTTTTAAAAAATATTACCTTTTCTGCATTAATATTAGGAACACTTGAGAAACCACACAGATAGTAGTTGTGGCCTAGATAACCTTCAGTGTTTTGCTTTGGTTTTTATCCAAGACTGTTGAACCACCACAAGAAAAGCAATACTTGAACGAAGTAGCTATACAGAACAACAGGTAGCAGGTTCATTAGTTCTGTTGAGAACACTTAATCATTCACTATGGATGTATCTTGGTGTACTCTGGAATTGAATGAACTTTCAAAGTCACCTCTTGGAGAGAGATTCTGCAGGCAAGAGACAGAGCTTCTAATCTGTATTCAGTTAGGGCTTTTGGTTTTTTTTTTTTTTCTGAGCTGTGTGCAGTGTTGCCATGCTTTCCTTTCTCTCCCCTTCTCCCTAAACTTACTTTTAGAAAGCAATTTAGAGCTAGATATTCCTCTCACCTAGCCTGCTAACAACCCCTGGGTTCTTCAATGAATGCCTGGAGGTTGTGGTAGCATTCATCAGAAAACTGATTATTTTGTATTTTAGCATGTGATTCAGTGGATGATTCAAGATGGACCATAGTTTTAAGCTAATAGTAATAAGTATTCATCATTCTTGACCCAGGATAAATGAAGATTAATCCTCTGTTTTAATTCACTGTTTTTCTGCGAGTAACTGCTTCGGATCCTAACAGTGTTGTAACAATTTTGCTTCAACAAGCAGATGTTAAAAATCAAGTAGCAAAGCAGCTGTCATTATGATATTTTTAGACACTATTGTACAAAGACATGTCATCATGTGTGGTTTTTCCCCTACCCCATATTTATGCCAGCCTTTATTCTCATTTTGAAGGTGGTTAGGGCTGATCCATATTGCAAAGAGGGATAGCTATGTTTGCACAAGGTTCTTCTCAAGACATTTTGTATGACTGTGTCTAAGCTTTCTCTAAGCTGAAAGAAAACAGCTTGCATATGTAGATGTGTCTGGGTTTTTTTGCTTTTGCTTCCAGTACTAACAGAAATGGATATTTCACCTTCAGTTTGTCTTGCAGTTCCAATGTGCTCAGACTTGTCTTTGATTATAGGCAGAGGACATTCTATTAGGCAGGTGGATTATTTCAGTGATACTGTGATTTTGCAGAAACAGATGGGCAAGCTAGGCTGTCCTTCTCCAGTTAGGAAATGGTTCTGCAATGCAGTTGTGATATAAGTCATCAAATATCCCCTAACTCTACTAACTAATTGTTGATGAACTCTTCAGCAGAGGAATGGGTGAATAAGAGGGAGTGTTGCCTTTGATCAAGAATTTTATATTGATCCATAACTATCCCAATTTTCTAAAAGTGGGAAACTAGTTTTCATGGTATTGAAACTGTTTACTAATGTTTTTTTTTTCTTCTGAAACATCTATTTAGACTGGCTGAAAGAACGGTAGACTTCAAGGTATCTAAAAACTTTACACAGTTTAATCCTGTCTTTATAAAGTGTCTTATAGAAGAGTATAATCTAGATCACTCATACTGTGCTGGAAGAAAAAGAAAAGCAATTTCTTCTCATACATTACTTACGTTATTTCAGGATGACTTAAGGGATAGCTAAAACTGATTAAAAACTCTGCTAGAGCTATGGTTTCATAAATGGTTTCTTTCAGAAATGTCCATGTAATTGGAATTTTGTTATAAGCACCATTGAGGCTCGATCTTACTGGCACAGAATGGTTGACATGCTTCGAGCCAATGCTTTGTTAATAAAGCACTCCCTCAGTCATAATTTGATTTAAAAATTTCTTGCCCATGTCTGGCCCCGACCGACTGACTTAGCAGATGAGTGACTTGGTAAATATGAAAATCCTGCTTTGCAGTAACTTCTATGGTTTGCATTCTGTGACCTGTTGTCTTCTGGTGTTGGTCACCAGCAGCTGAGCGAGTGCAGCACTTCCATGATGAAAGCCAATCTGACAGTAACTGTTTCTCATATGGTGCTGTGTCTCATGATATACAGCAATGGTACAGGGAAAGGGTGAGTTGTGCTGTATATGGGTGACCTAGAAGAACAGCTTTTGTTTTGATGCTTAATCAGATCTGTGTGTAAGTTGCGGCTGTTGTTTTCTCCTCTCTCACCTTTACTCTGAAAGAAAGTACGTGTAATACATGTTGCTGCACTGTGACCGTCCCTAGCTAGTGTATGGATCATTAGCTTCTCTAACTTGCATCAATGATGGGAACAAAATGTCTGGGTGCTATGGACTACTTTGATTCTCATCTTAAGGTGTCTGGATAGTTTCAAGAGTATGCGCCAGCATGAAATTAAGGCTTTGCTCTTGCTTGTGTCCTGTCTTTAGAGACAATATAATTTTTTTTTCAAGTCATTGTCAGAGAGGAGAAACTTATCTTAGGGTGAAGGGGGGAGGATGAGAGAGGGAAGAGAGAGAGAGAGACTAAATTAAACTTTCTAGAGGTGGCTTTTTGTTTCTTTACTCTTACTTTCCCCAGCGTGAGAAATTCTGCTGTGTACAAGAGAATAATAATCTTACAAACATTCTGCGAAGTGCTAGGTCTGTGTCAGTGCCTGTCTTGTTCTACTGCGGCCCCACAAATGGGTGACAATTGGAGCTTCTAGAGCTGGTCTTCCTCTTTCTGTGGTGCAGCTGTTGAGCAACTGGAGTATGGCTACACTCTGCTCTTGCATGTGCCAGTGCTGTTCTTTGGTTACAAGCAAAATGATTATTTTCCCCTTTAGTAATAGGGGTGGTTTCAGCACTTCGTTTTAAGAATCCTCATGCCTCAGGGAATGCATTTTCACACCTAACAGTGCAAGGTTTATTTTCTTTCTCCTTAGTGTCTAACCTGTTCTTCAGGATATCCGCTAATCTATTGTAACCATCCAAACTAGTTGTTTCACATGCTTCCATGACAATTTTGCAGTTTATATAAACAAAACATCTCTGGCAGCTGGTGCACAGTCTAGCTGTGTTTTTTACCTGTCTCTCCATAAAGATAGAGCTACTGTATTTAACTTACTTAAAGAAATGCTTGTTACAGGAGTGTGGGCCAGAAGAAATTTTCATAGAATCGTAGAATCATAGAATAGTTTGGGTTGGAAGGGACCTCTAAAGGTCATCTAGTCCAACGCCCCTGCCGTGGGCAGGGACATCTTCAACTAGATCAGGTTGCTCACAGCCCCGTCCAACCTGTCCTTGAATGTTTCCAGGGATGGAGCATCCACCACCTCTCTGGGCAACCTGTTCCAGTGCTTCACCACCCTCAGCGTAAAAAATTTCTTCCTTATATCTAGTCTCAATCTACCCCCTTTTAGTTTAAAGCCATTCCTCCTTGTCCTGTCGCAACAGGCCCTGCTAAAAAGTTTGCCGCCATCTTTTTTATAAGCCCCCTTTAAGTACTGATAGGCTGCAAGAAGGTCTCCCTGAAGCCTTCTCTTCTCTAGGCTGAATAACCCCAACTCTCTCAGCCTTTCTTCATAGCAGAGGTGTTCCATCCCCCTGATAATTTTTGTGGCCCTCTTCTGGACCCTCTCCAACAGGTCCATGTCTTTCTTATGCTGAGGGCTCCAGAGCTGGATGCAGTTCTCCAGGTGGGGTCTCACCAGAGCAGAGCAGAGTAGAGGGGCAGAATCCCCTCCCTCGACCTGCTGGCCACGCTTCTTTGGATGCAGCCCAGGATACGATTGGCCTTCTGGGCTGCAAGTGCACATTGCTGGCTCCTGTCCAGCTTTTCATCCCCCAGTACCCCCAAGTCCTTCTGGGCAGGGCTGCTCTCAATCCCTTCATCCCCCAGCCTGGATTGACACCAGGGGTTGCCCCGACCCAGGTGCAGGACCTTGCACTTGGCCTTGTTAAACCTCATGAGGTTCACACGGGCCCACTTCTCCAGCTTGTCCAGGTCCCTCTGGATGGCATCCCATCCCTCTGGCGTGTTGACCGCTCCACTCAGCTTGGTGTCATCTGCAAACTTGCTGAGGGTGCACTCGATCCCACTGTGTATGTCATTGATGAAGATATTAAACAGTACCGGTCCCAATACAGACCCCTGTGGGATGCCACTCGCCACCAAATGTTGAGACCTACTTAAAGGAATGTGTATGAAAGGGAAGGCATGTGTGGTACTTCCTTCTTTGGCATGTTTGAAGTTCTGCTATTTGAAGTGTTGAAGAATGTCAATGATAGACCTCACTCATTGCAAACAGCCTTGATGATATTTCAGCTCCTGCATTAAAGCACTGGTTTTAGTGTCATTTGGATTCCTTGCTATGTTTGATGTTTGTGTTTCCTCAAGCTTCTTTGGAAATGAAGTTTGCTCAGCGAAGCGTTAAACTGAATAAAAGGAAAGAGGAATGTTGCTTGTTAAATGAAATACTTTGCTTTTGATGAGTACAGATCAGGGAGGAAGTATCTACTTGTACATCCCTTAAAACTTAAAGTAAACAGTTTGACGTATTTTTACCCGTTTTTAAGTCACCACTTAGCTTTAAAAATACAATTAGCAAAATTAATCTTCATTGTTCTTCTCCCAAGTAGGACATTACTATGCTGACCTCAAGTACTATTTTCAAGGCCCACTCTTTATTTTAATCACCTTTTTAAAGAGGCTCATAAACAAAAATTGTGTACTCGGAGCACTCTCTGGAGTCTTCAGAATATTATTAGTAAAATACCTGTGCTGAAAGGACCCCTCGGACACCTGTTCTTTGCAAGGCAAATAATTGCATCCTGTGAATATGTTCTGAACCACAGTTTTGTAAGTTTGGAGCAGGCCTCTGATCTCTGAGACCCTTTCACACAGAACGTGTTAAACTCCTTACACCAAAGACTAACCTCCCTTGCACTGGTGTACAAAACCAGCTGTCTTTTCTGTGCATGCAGTTTACACTCTTTGTTTTCCAGAGAGATGGAACAGTTACAGAAAGTGCAGTCCTACAGAGTGCTATGCTAAAGCTATCTTTGAGCAGGGTAATGGTGCTCATAATATCTGACTTTACTATTTGTTTATAATAATACTGTGTCTATGTAATGAAGTTTGGAATTTGGAATAAGGCTGTAACAAAGGGGATTTGGTCCAAAATACCAGGTTTAGATTTGGTCAGTTTAATGTCCTTTTTAGTTTGCAGCTTGAAACTGAAGCTACGCAAGCTGTTGATTTTTATCAATTGTGCTAAGATTTCTGTTTGAAGGAAAAGAAAGAGCATGCAGAAAGTAAACTGTAACAAAATAGATGCTGAGCATCTTTAAAAATAAAAAAATCTCATTTTAGCATGTTGCTTCTCTTGGAAAATTTGCTTTATTGCAGCAAGTGACAATTGTCTCTACCATTTGTGCTTTTTAGTATATGTATCAGTGCTTGCAGAAAATCTGTTGATATTGATGGAAAATTACTCCATTTGATGGAAAAGTCTCGTCAAGTGAAGCATTATGCCCTGACAGAGGATGACTGTGTTGGGCAAAGGGGGCATATGCAAGTCTTTGATACCCAGGTGGGTTGTGTTAGAGTGCTGAAAGAGCTGGCCAATGTCATTGCAAGGACACTGTCATTTTTTTAAAGGTCCTGGTGATCAAGGGTGATTCCTGGTGACTGGAAAGAGGCAAATGTGGCCGTTTGCAAGAAGGTCAAGAAGGAGGATCCAGGGACTGCAGGATGATCAGCCTAACCTCAAGCCCTGGGAAGATTAGGAAGCGTGTCCTGGAAACTGGCTGGAAGGATAAGGAGGTGATTGGGATCAGTCGACATGGGTTTATCAAGGACTAACCAACCAGATAGCTTTTGATGACGAGAAGTGACTGACTGTATGGATAAAGTGGGGACAGTGGATATTGTTGGCTTCAACTTTGTCTAGACTTTGGACACAGTTCCCCATACTGTATCTTGTAGCTCAATTGAAAAGACAGGTGATAGGTGGAAAACTGGCTGGGCTCAGAGGTTTGATCACAGGTTAGAAAAAAAAATCCAGTCTGTGACATATTAGAAGTGGGGCCTCTGTTTAGTATTTTTCTTGGTGACGTGGACATTGAGAATGCACCCTCAGTAGTTTTGTGGGTGATAGAAAACTGGAGAGGAGTATGTGACTGCTGTTTAGAGGGATCTCAACAGGCTGGAGAAGTGGGCTAATGGCAAAACTCACGAAGTTCAGCAAATGCAAATGCCACGGTCCTGTACTTGAGAAGGAATAGCTGTAACAGTATAGCCTGGGGATCAACTGGCTAAAAAGAAGCTTTGCAGAAAAGGGTCTGAAGGTCCTGGTGAACAACAAAGGGAGCATGAGTAGGCAGCAAACCCTTGCGGCAATGAAGACTGACCGCACACTGCTCTGTTAGCAAGAATGTAGTCAGCAGTTTGAGAGAAATTATTATTCCCTACTGTTTGTCACTTGTGAGACCACATCTGGAATATTGTATCTAGGTTTGGGCTCTCCAGCACGAGAAAGACATTGGTATAGTAGAGTTAGCCCTGTGGAGGGCCACCAAGATGATAAGGGGGCGAAAGCACGTCACCTAAGAGAACCAGTTGAGAGCGCTGCATTTGTTAAATCTTAGAAAGGGAAGGCTAAAAGGGGATCCTACTGCTGCCATCTCCCACCCCCTCCTTGAGTACGGAGGTGGCCTCTTCTCAGAAATGCACAGTGAAAGTATCAGAAGCAATGGACAAAAATTGCAACGAGGGAAATGTTGAATGGATAGCAAGGAAAAAATTTCCACAATGAGAACAGTCAAATGTTGGAAAAGGTTGTCCAGAGGGGTTTTGTAATCTGTGGAAATGCTCAAAACTCAACTGGGTATGATCCCGAGTTGCCTGACCTAATGTTGAAGTATGTTTCTTATTTCTTTTTCTTCACTTAGTACATTGAAATATCTTTTATTTTTCATTTTTGCTGAACAGACTTCAATGAAAGAGTAGCAAAATTAGTGTAAATTGCTTCAAAAATTCATGGAATTATACTGATAACATTGTGAATGTATGGGAATGAACTGGGTCCTTCTCTACTTTTATTTCCTCAGAGGATTTAAAATTTCAGGTATAATATCTTAGAAGAAACTTCAAATGATAGGAGTTTTGAGAGCCGAGGAAATTAAAAATGGCAATTTTCAATTGTGCGAATTACAGATGAGTGGTGTGGTCCAGGACGATGAGCTGGGTGCAATAAAAAGGGATGTTTCTGGCTGGCTCTCTTGCTTTTCTCCAGAGGGCAAAGTGTGATTGTTTGCCTTTGGCCAACCTCAACCCAGTCTTCAGGCAGGCTCTGAGCCTGCCAGAGTCCCAGCCTATAGCTATGGGTGGGAGGCAGTCTGGGTGCTCTGGCTTGGGCCCTTTCCTAGGAGAGTGCAGTTGACCACGACTATCAGAGCTGGTGGCTGCTGCTGCTACAAGGTCGTAGAGGAATGGAGGCTGTAGACAAGGGATTCCAAAGCCTGGTGTTGGTCCCTCCAAGTGCTTATGTTGAGAGAATCTACTGCCCCTTTCCTTGCTTTCTATTGTACTCTGATATAATGTATGGGTAAAACTCATGCTGTAGTAAAGAATTTTTTTTTCTCCTTGTTTTCTAAACACAGGGAAGACTGCATTCAGATTATTTGGTGTTGTCTGATCTCGAGATGAGATGAGTATAGCTGAAGTATCAGGAGAAACTTTGGTGGGCAAAGGAATGGAACTGTTACTGCAAATCTGAGATTGATGAATTTGACAACTATGGTCTGAAAGTCAGAAAATTAAGCAGATGCTGAGATCTTTCCCTTCTGCAGTAGTGTTTAAACAGTAAAATGTGAGTGAATGGTAGTTGAGAACAAATAAATGTCCAGATTACCATGGATGTCTTTCCCAGAACACCAAATAAAAAACATAAATAGAAAAATAAGCACTCCCTTGATGCTTTTGCTATTTGTCTGGTCTCTTAAACTCTCTCTTGAAGAAATTGTCGTTTAAGAATCAGCAGTTAGCTGGAGGTTTTAAGGAGAAAAAATTCTAGGTTTTTGTCATTCTACTTGATAGGACATGTTACAGGACAGCACTGGTCCTTATAGCTTACTGTATAATGGCATTGTACATGGGTCATATACTAGTCCAACTGACACGAGACTGAAATTTGCTGTACTTAAAAGGTGAGATAATGCTGAAGCATTTATAGTTCCTGAGGGAAAGCTTTTCCTCTACAATAATACTGAGTTCTGCATGTCCTGGTCTTTCTGTCCCTTCTCATAACCTCTAAGGACACTGCTAAAGGTTATAAGGCGGAGAGTACTTTTCTGATAGCTTTTTGCCTTTCCCCTTTTTTTAAATCTTTTTTATTTATTGTTAGTTCAAATTTGGGTTATTCAGACATTGTTTGCAAGACATGATCTGGGCTTTTCAAGTCCCAGATAGTGAGGTGATGACTTTTACAGCTCTCTTCTCACTAGACAAACTACTCAACACGTTTCAGTAAACTAAGTTTAGTGCTCCTGGATAAGGGCAAGGTAGAGGATGACTAGTTTCTTGAATTTCGGCAAACGTGGTAGCTGCAGCTTTGCTGGACAGCCTGGTATTCTGTTCTACCTGTGTGTCTGAGAAGTGGTGGTATGCCTTCTAAGACACAGGGAGAATGATGAGAAATGGACTTTCATACTGAAGACTTGGGATGGCTGGAGTCTTAACAAGGTCTGAGTGATATCTGCATTCTTACAGCTGAGATACGGATGGTGATCAAAGACTTCCTGAGGGACATGTAACCCAAAACTAGTTGCATAAATTAATCCAATATCTCTCTATTCATATTTGAAACTACAATAAGCATTTTGTGAAACACACACCATTTTTTTTGGTAAAGTATAGTACATAGTATATATAGTATCAGAAGTATATCTTGTCACATTCAGAAAGCTACATAAGGCTTTTGAATGAAGTGTTGCTTTTTAAGGAGGAAGGGGAGAATACTGACTTCAGGTTCTGAGAATGAATGTTCTCATTCATTATAGCTTAGAACACAGGACACTTGATTCTACAATGAATCAGGCAGGTAAAAGATAAATTGAAAAGTAAAATGAAGTACCACGTGACTTGTGTTAAATCTGAATGCTTTGTGTTTGTTTTGCTTAGTTTGTATTTAAAATTCAGGCAATGGCTACCTCCACTGAAGTGTTAGTGAAATAAAATTATTTCTAATCTTTCATGTGTTTGCTTTTATTTACAGATGACATGGCAGAACTTCTTCTTGGGGAGTCCAAACTAGAACAATGTTTGAAGGAAAATGCTCTTAAACAGAGTAGTAGTCCACTGGGCCCCCGGCCAAAGCTGACCGAGGTCAGGAAACATCTCACGGCAGCACTTGATAGGGGAAACCTAAAGGTATGTAAGTCAGTCTGAGCAAGAATTAGAAAAGCTGAAATTGACTGGAGTACTGTGCTGATCATGGAGAAAAATGTGGAAAGTGCTTGTGTGGTGTTTTATTATCATTGCTGTTCCCAGAACATCATCAGCGCTATGCTATTTCATGGCTCTTTGTTTCTTCGTGGATTTTTGTTCAGATAAATTTCTCAAATCTTCTTTCATTAGAAGAGTAAGAAAACTGTCATTGACTTCTGGGATGCTTATGTGAAGTATTTACAACCTGTTTTGTGGAAGTTCTTCTTGGAGTATATAACTATATTGTTCTTTGTAGTGCATTAAATAGAAATGTTAGAAAAATGCAAAATATTTCACAAATTTCTGTAATAGTCTCTTAAGTATTCAGGAAAGGTTCCTTAAGTTATGTTTGCAGGGGTGGAAAGCGAGGTTAATACTTGAGAGCGATTTTCTGTCATAACCTTTTGATGTTCTTAACCATTCTGGCCCTCTTTGCTTAACTATTATTGTAGCTACTACATCAGCTTATCTTTTCTGTACTCAATGTCCATCTTTTGAGAGATCAAAAGGCCCTTGTTTTACAGTCATCTGTAACATTTTGTTTCTTGTGATTTGTGGGAGTATTAATTTCTCTTCCTTCTCTTTCTTCATTCTTCCATGAATCCTTTTTTCAAGACATTTGTTCTGCCCCGATACTTTGAAATTACGCAAATTAAACACATAGGCTGTGGAACATATATCATTAATTTTTGATGCTATGTTATTTTCAACTGTGCTTGTGGTGTTAGAAAAAAATCATTGGAGGGGTTGTAATGATAGGCTGCCTTTAAATAGTTTTGTCACCTGGCAAAGCTGGATCCTGACAGAGGTATTTCTGGTGCATGTGTAAATAAATACGTGAATATACAAAATGACTGGAATGCTTTTCAGTAGCTTGGTGGAGTGAGATTTTGTGGATTCAACCCCTACTGCAAGCTTCCCAGATATTACATGAAGACAGAGTTTTGTTGGTTTGTTGCTCTGTTACAAGAAATATCCTGAGGGTTTCTACAGTGCATATATACAGAAAACGGACCGAATAATTATCAGAAAGAATTAGGTGTGTTTTCTCAGGAGAAGAACCATTCTTATATCTCTTCCTTCTAGCCAGAATTCTTACAAGAAGCTAACCTAATTATGGCCAAGTTAAACTATGTGGAAGGTGATTACAAAGAAGCTCTGAACACATATGCCAGAGTTGGAGTTGATGACTTGCAGCTAGCTGCAGTGCCACCGTATAGGCTACGGATGATTGCTGAAGCATATTCTACTAAAGGTAAGATTGCTCTTTCCAGTATAATAATGTGGAAATAGTTTTTAAAATGTTAATTCACATCTTGTCTGAAGTTAAAGAAATTTTTGGCGTGCATATCATCAACACAGTGGTGGAGTACCACATTTGTAAATAAGTAAGAGGATGGCTTGGCTCCTTTAAATTATTCAGAGTTTGTGCTAAGTTGACAAGACTTTTACCTTAATTAATATTCTAACTGTGCTGTCACCCAATCAAATTTTTTTGATGTGTGTATTTAAAAGTCCTTCAATATGTAAATGTCACAATAACTGTGGCTAGATACTGAAAGTATTATCACTATTGCTGAAAGTTAAGAGTTGCAAAAGTAGTGCAGTTTTGCAGCTGCTGTGTACAGAATTGGAGACCCTTGATTCACCGTGATGCCTTTTACTGAATGTTAAAATGCTCAACCTAAGCTAAATTGCTTAACTAAATTGCTACTTATTTGAGAAAAATAGTAATAACATGATAAAATGACTTAAAGCGGTGCATTTCTTGCACAGTTTTATTTTTGAATTTTTCTTACCTGAATATCTTTTTTTAAAAAATTCAGAAAGTGAAGTTAATTTAAAAAAAAATTTTTTTTTACTAGTCTCGTATAGTGAAAATTGTAATGCTGGCCTTGTGTCTTAAGGTGGCAGTGCCCCTTCAGTTTAGAAAACTCATTAATAGGCTGTAAGCTGGGTCAGTGTGTTGAGGAAAGTGGCAGTTTGTATGCGGTAGGTTTATTAGAATTTACTGTGTCTAAATGTTTGCTTTGGTCTGCTGTGTTTAAGCTTGGGTTTAGTGTGCATATGTACTTTTGTTATGGCGAGAGGAGTGTCAAAGTCAGCAAACACAATTTAGGAGAGACTTCAAGAGCATTCACTGACAACTGGTCAAGGATTGTTTCTAACATTAGTCTTGGAAGAGAGTGACTGTTTTCCACCAACACAGTCCTTTAGTAAACGTTAGACAAGCATGAGTCATTCTCTGTAGAGATGTCAAGGAAATAAGAGAACTAACTGGTAGCAGAGACAAAAGGTTGCTTCCTAAATCTGGGCAATATTTAGATTAAAGTGGGAAGGGAGTACATGGGGAGTTCATATATATGACGTAAATCTGCCCAGTTCTCTCATACAGCATCTGTGTGGGCTTTTTGGCAACGTCTGGTATGGGTAGACTTCCACTCAGCTTTGTGTTTTTTGGTTGTGGTTTTTGTTTTGTTTTTTAAATCTATGAGGATGTCTGTTGAATTTGTCATGTTCTTTCCATGAAAATGCAATCTTGGACTTGATCAACTTTAAGTACCTAAATTTGCTTATATCTCCAAGGAATCCCAGTAATTTAATTGAATTTTTCCCAGAGCTCAACTCTTCTGGCTCTGTTTTATTTGATCTCATATGGATATATAACAGTTGAAACGTAAAGGCATCGATTTTGCAGAAAGGATTAGTATTATTAATTTTACTTAATGAAAAAATAATTTATTCAAAAATAGTAAAATATGTATCTTTTCTACCCTGGAATGTTTTGTAGGTTCAGCTTATTTAAAAAAAAAAAAAAAAAAAAGGAGAGAGAGAAGAAAACCAGCATGTCTTCTGCCAGACATGGTGGGTTTTTTTTGCTTCTGATTTCAAGTTTTATACTTAAACATTGAAATCTGTCATATCAAGCCTGATCTAATCTTGATCAGACTTCATTAGTTTGGTCACTTCTACTGGGTGGCTGGCTACCAGTTTACCTGAGCAAACTGAGCAAACTCTCGGGTTTTTCTTGTTGTTCTGTTCATGTTCAGAATCATCTTTTTCTGCTACTATGTTTCCAGCTTGAATGGAAGATTAATTAAATTTAATATCCCTTCTTCCCATGGTAGCAGGTTGCGAGAATATCATCTTCTGTGTGTTCTAGAATGAGGTAGAAGTCACAGAGCAGTCTTAAATTTAGTATTCAAGATCTAGATAAGTTTAGAGTAATTGACAGCTAAATAGCATATGTTTCTTCCCAATAGTGTACAGTTAATTCTCCTCCTCTTCCCCACTCCCCCTGGAATTTCTTCTTTCTCCTTGTAAGAGTGGACTATAAAACTGCTCAGTCTGAATTCAGAGTCTCTTCAGAGGTGATTGAGGCTTGTATGTATTACCCAACTAAATACAAGTTATTCTTACAGGGATTTTGTGCTTCACTAGGATTTGTATTTCTGCTTGCAAGTTCAAGGGTAACCTGATTATATAAAGATAAAACTCTTCTGAATATTTAGATATTATTTCTTTGGCAGTCATGAATATAGCGCCATGTTATTAAGCAATGAGGGACTGTCTGTGCTGCCTGTTTGCAAGCATCAGCCCGGCTGCACTGTTCAGTGTGGCAACCTGCACAAAGGCAGTTAAAGGTACCTGTTTTAGTTGCCCCATTTCAAGCCAGTTTGGGGAAAATCCAGTTCCAGTGGATTTGCAGTCTCGTATCCTATTGTGCAGTGGTCTGAAACTGGTGTACTTACCTCTGACAGAGGCATAGGGCAGATGACTAATGGTAGTTTTTAATTGCCTTAAATTTTTTTTCTTTATTTAAGGTAGGACCAGCTCCAAGTGCTTACCTTCTCACTCTGAGGTTTCATTCTGTAACCTCAGAGGTGATAGATTGAGTGGGATGCATGAGGCAAAGCCTCAGAAACTTGATTAGCATAGGTCAGGACTCAGCACTGTTTAGATATCCCTCATGCAAAAGTTGTGAGGAGATAACTACCACACAGTACACTGAATGTAGTGTAATTCTGATACTTTCCTGCCTTTCTTCACCATTTCCTCAAATTCACAAGTTAAAAATGGAAGTGTAGTGGAGGATGGTCGTCTTCTGTGTGGTTAACTTTGCGGACAGGCATACTTTTTTGACCTTACACTGATTTTTTTTTTTCTTTTTTAATGTGTGTGCCCATAGAATCCAGTTCTGGATTAAATCTAATGTTTTCTTTACTTTAAGGAAAGAACTGATTTTGATGCTGTGCTTCTGAGTAATGACTCTCTATGTTTATGTAGAAGGTGTGTGGGATAGTTGCGGTATTAATAAAATCATAGTTTTGATATTAAATACAGAATTTTCTTAGATTCAAAGACTTACTTGAAGAAATTGAGTAGGGTAATTTTTAAATGTCATAAAACAGAGAAATGAGGAGATGGAGCTTTTCAAATCAACGGGCTACTTTGCATTTGCAGAAACATGAGAATACTTACTTGGAACTGTTGTTTAGATTTACCCTGCATCTGCTTGTAATTACATTTGACACAAAAGCAGAGGAAAAGCGTCTGATAAAACTGTTTTCTGTAGCAAAATGTCTATGGTTGGAGGTGCCAGCTTATTTCAAAAGGGTGTGGTGAGGGAAAGAAAAACGGGCATTAAAGGAGGACATTGTTGAGGAGATGGGCAGGTTTGCATGACTCCGTTGTGGCAAAGTCTTGGCCTGAAAGCAGGTGTATGAATGTTGCTGGAGCCGGCTCCCTGAAGCTGTTGCCTTTCCTTCTTTTGTAGTAGCATTTAAGATAGTAGGTCACAGGAGCGGGTCATACCTTTAATATGAAGTTTTAAGAAGCAGTACAGAAAAAAGCAGATTTTTTTTTTCCTTCTGCCACAGATGTAGCTTAGCATCGGTATCTGTTACTAGAGGTGTCTTATGCAGCAAGAGCAAAGCTAAGAAATGAGGCTGGGCAGGGGAGGAGGAGTGAAGGACAGTCTTGAGGTTGTGGTGGCAAGTCTTCGTTCAAAGTAAAATGTAGAGGGGTTTTGCACATTTCTGGCTGTATTACATATTTGATATTTAAGTATCTGCTTAGGAACGACTACCTTCCGATAAGGCGAGCAGGTTCCCTTGTTATGAGGTTAATTTTGTCTTTTTAGTATCCATTTGTTTACTTTCTTTACTAGATCAGTTTAATTGGCAATGCTCAATTCTGAGACTGAGGAAAATCTTAACTTACGAAGAATTGAAATAAGACAAGTTATGAATCCATAAAGAAGTAATTAAAGACTGTATATGTATGACTTTTTCAGGTTAGGCTTGTGTAGCTAGCTCCAACATTCCTACTCCCTTCTCTTACAAAACCAACCAGAAAACATTCTGTATACGCTCTTACCATATAGAAGCATATATTTAGAATCCATTTTAATAATGGCTGAAGCTAATATTCTCCTAGGGATATGGCCTCTGGGAACAGGACAATTAAGTTTCTGCAAGTTTTCAGCAGTATATGAATGAGGTAATATACTGGAAAGCACACGTAGGCATTATTCAAATACTGTGCATGGCAATATCTCCTATGTTTCTAAGCAATTTTTGTTTGCTTATGGAAGCAGAGATGAGATGCATGCACAGTGGGATATCGAGGTGTTAATTTGGGGAGGTGCAACTTGTCAGTAACTCAAATAACAAGTATATATTTAACTGGGAAATAAGCTTATTGAAATCTTAGGTAACATGATTCTGATACTGCTGCATAAGTCAAAAGACATGATTGAAAAATGAATTTGTAATACTTGGCGTTACAAATTAGTGGATCTTTCTACAAATGCTTACAGATGGGCATAGCAATTTACAGGTCTGACATTTCTTTAGGTCTACAAATTTGTAAACTTGATTTTAGTAAATAAATTGTGTTTGTATTTACTATAGTGCAATAGATTAGTAGACTACTGCAGGTATCTGTCAAGATGGCTGTGTTGTATTACAGTAACAAATTCTTGTTAAGTATGTGAGGGATGTCGTATGTAAGTTAGACTGTGACATTACAGGATTGTAGCCTTATTGCTGCAGACCGTTTTACGTCTCATATTGCCTGCTCAAATAACTGTGTTTATATTTAGATGATGTATGTTGAGTAAGGTGAGACTGTCTTTACTGCTGCTGACCCATATTCAAATTTAATGTTGCATTTACCAAGTTAAATGATTGGCTATTAATTAGTTCTATTTACAGAAACATGGAAATACTCATTAGGTTCAGTGGAAGTGTCAGGTGCATGTGAATTGCTACTTTGCACTTCGCAAAAGATGCTGCACTTAACTTTAGTCATATACAATTGTAATGAGATCTTGTGCACTGCTAGCCTGTGTCAGCAGACACCAAGCAGCTCTTCATGGAAGAATGCTAAATGAAAACTGTTTCAGTAATTATGCCGGGGATCTCTAGCCTCATTAGGCAATGGGTCAAGAATTCAACTTCCTTAAGTTCCCTCCTCCTATATGGCTGTGCAAATGTTGCAGACTGTCAGCAAGCCGTTTGCAGACCATGTCTAGGAAGCCTGTGCCATAGGTACTTCAAACTTTGTCTGTTAAAGCTTGGCTTTCCCCTGTCTATTTTTATTACTTCTGCCCTGCTGGAGCAGGGACTAGGGGGGAAGCCAGGGGTTTGTCCTGCTTTCCTCAGTGCTGCTTTTAGCTCCAGTATTTGAAATTAAAATAATGAAATGAAGTTAATTTGCTTCGTATTAAAATAGGCATCTTTACGACTTGCGTGTTTTGGTGGTGTGTTTTTCTTGTTCTTAGTTTCTTCAGAATCTTGCCTTTTGGCAGGGTGAGGAGTGGGAGAAAATGTTGGGCCAAAATTAAAATCAGTGATTCTGGCCTTTTTTCTCATGTCATGGGAAGAACCAGTGTCACAGTGGTGCCTGGTCTTTTTTCCTCAGAGGTGCTTGTAGGAGCAATCCTGACAATAAACAGAAAAACAATTCAGTATAAATTCTGTAGTTGAACCATCTCCTTTCTCCTGAGCGAACAGCTTCCTCAACGACCACTTTATATACTGATGTGCAGCTCTTCTGCTTTGGGGAGGGTTTATCAGAGATTCACTCGCTCCAAGATCTACAACAATTATCAGTCCCTTTTCCCAGCTTTTATCTCTAGTTTGAACTTTTTCAGCCTCTCCAGAAGTTGCTTGTCTGTCAAAGGGCTGTACTGGAAATCAAGAATTGGCTGGCACATGGTTTGTAAGAAACAAATGCATCTGAAAATACTGATCTCTTCTGTTTAAAAATATTATAAAAGTCTATTTTGTGCTTTTAAGAAAATGCAAAGATTTGAGTGTCGTTACATTTAGAGGAAAAGTGCAACCAATCATCTCACAACAGTTATCTCAGATGATATTACAAGAAATCCCCAAATATTGTTACGGTTCTATTGACTGCTTGGATTAATAAGTAGGTGTTCACTTCAGAAAAGAGATGAGTGTTCCTGTTTGTTTTGTTTTTTGCTTTTTTTTCTTTTTAACTTTAAGAAACTTCAAGACACTTAGAAGCACTAGCATAACTATGGTATTAGTAAAGTCGTACTAATGAAATGACATTGCAGTATGAGCATACATGATAAAATGCTGTCTTCAGCTCTGGGAAGTTGTGCTTATGTTGCTCTGGGTTTCATCTAGAATGGATTTAGTTCTCTGTAAGTAGTCTGTGTTTAAAAGAGTGGCTAGCCAGAGCAGCTTCCCTTAAATTCAACTATGTTGAGAGAAGGGGGTATTCACTTTCTTTCTGATGCATTTTCTGGAAAGCTAATTGGGTATGAAACTAGCATCTTGACAGTTGTTGGAGACTTTTTTCTCTGTGTCTTGGCATGGGGGGGACGAGCAATACAAGGTACTTGAAAAATCAGAGAAATGAATTGTTTGTGTTTCCTTAGATCGTCTAAAGAAATAGGCAGTTCCTACTAAGACAGGGTATCTGCAGTAACTGTGAAAGTAAGAGGTAATTTATTATAAATATATTTCCCTACTCTCTATTCTTACTTTTCCTCCTTTCCTTTATAATAATTACTTTACAAATACCAGTAGGGAATTGAAGAGGAAAAAAATTCATGCTTTGCTTTCTAAAAAAAACCTCTGCAAGCAAGTCACAATCTTTAACTGAGGACTTCTAGAAGTAAGTCCTTCCCTTCAGTGAGATTAGCAGTGTTCGTTCTAAGTTCAGAAATAAACTGTGGGAGTTCCTTGATAGCAGTAACTCTAGATTGTTTCAGTTCCTCTTTTAAAATGACTAGTAAATATTTGCCATAGTCTATATAATTGTTTGTTCTAAATATATAAGCTAAATATGAAGTTTCTTTAAAAGGAGATGAGAGGGGTTTTTTGTGTTTATAGCATTTGGAACACTTAACCAGTGTTGCTTTGCTTATCTTATAGGGAAGCGTAAGTGCTGTATACTAAAACATACTTGGATTTTATGTGTCCGTTTAAGGGAAACAGGAAGCAAACCCAGAAATCTTTGTCTATGGACGCAACTCTTCCTCTCTCACAAAAGCATTTTTATTTACTTAAGTGTAAAGTAGTCTTTCACTGTTTTTCCTCTGTCCTTTTGGCTTGTCTACTGAAAACAGTAGATAAGCCACGAGATCCATTATTATTTGTGGTCTCTAAAATTTAGTAGCACTTATACAGACAAGGTGCTGTCTGGCATCTTGGAAAATCCTCAGATATACAATGCAGTAAATGTGATAGGCTTTTCTCAGCCTTGTGGGATTTTTTTTTTTAATGGTCTCAGTAGTGGTCTGGGTAGTAGGAGTACTTGGTAAAGATCTGAACTGTGCTGTGGATTCCCTTTTGACCTTAGAGTAATTTTTGTTTTACTCTGTATGATGAAATGGGAGTGTTAGTTAATCAGTTTTCCTACAAAAGTTATAAGTCTGCTTTTTTTTGTTTAAGTGGTTTCTAAATGAAAAGTAATTACTGTCATTGTCCTTAACATAAAAACAGTTGGTTCTGTAAGAATAAGCAAATCTATTGCACGGGGACTTCTTAAAAATTGTTAGTTTGTTACTCGTTCTTACTGAGGAGTCCTCTTTTTTGGGTAGTGGTTAGTGTGTGCATATGTGGTGGTAGGGCTGGTCTGCTCTTGTATTGTAAAAATGAAATAGTTTTCTTGGCATAACCTTGACCACTGCTTTGAGACCATAGACACAAGAATGCCACTTGGAATACGTGACAAAACTATCTACTGTTTGCTTTCTGAATCTTTTACAAAACACGGACAATTTATGAAGTTTTTGAAGATTTAAAGAAAACCTTTGCAATTTATCATGTAACTTAAATATCAGGCATACTCTTTTCTTGTCCAAATACTGTTTGTTGCTGTTCTAGTCTTTAGACAAGCAATTTTAGAGTTACTTTGCAAAACATGTAAGCTTAACTAGTATGGACTCGTATTCATTTCACTGCTTCTCAATTTCTTTTCCCTCAGGAGTCATCTTGCTTGATATCAGGACTAGATATGTATCAGATAAGTGTCTTCCCAAAATAAAACTGACCCAGTTTGTTGGAAGCTTTTACTTGAAGGTGATTTTGACTGGAAGGGCTTAAACTTAAAAGCCATGAGTATCAAAGTCAACTTGTGATACCAATTGATGTGATATTCTTGAATGCAGAATAAAACAAAATAACCAATAAAATTAAATAAACCAATAGCTATGACCTTTACAACAAATGCAGTAGTATTTTGTAGCAGTAACATGTACCTCTCTTCCGAATATCTCAAAAAAGTTTATAAACAGTTAAAGAAATTCCTGCCCTTCTGAGGGAGAATAGCAGAGATTCCTGCCTGGCAGGTGTGGGAACAAGCACAAAGGGGAGAACTGACCTGTCTGAATATATACAATAGTCTTCAGCAGATAATTTAGGGTGATATGTATTTCTTTGAAATTCATGTTTCTCAATTCAAGTTACCACTTGCTTTAATATAATAATCCCTTATTTTAATTCACTTTTTATCATCTCTCAGTATTCTCACAAAGAAGTGGGCAGTATATTAGGTGGTTGTTATTGCTGTGTTGCTATTTATACCTATTTAGAATTAAAAAATACTTTTATGTACTTTAATATATTATTTCTTAAATTTCATCTGTATTTAAGAAAAAAATAAACAGGTAACCTGTTACAGAAATAATAATTTATTCTGGGTTTTTCTTCTAGTTGATATGTTTTCATTTTCAATACAGTATTGAATTGTAATTATTCCTTGTGTCATCAAACCAAATAAAGTGTCCAAACCATCCTGTTAAGTTGTCATTTCAGGATAGTTCTCCAAATGAACTTCCTGCTTCGTGCATTATATGCTTAAAATAGACATACTTTTCCTGGGTTGTAATAAATACACCAGGAAAAATACGGTGAATACTAGCTGTATAAAAAAGTTACCCTGAGAAATAGTATTATATACTTCATCAAAGGACGCTTGGAATTGTGTACTTCCCTTCTGCATTAATTAAAGTTTCTGGCAGAGCACTGAGGCACTTTCATATCTTAAAGAAAATTCTCGGCTAAAATGAGGGAATGTTCTTACAGTGAGTTTTTCAGATTAAAAAGATTATAGTTGTGGCCATAGAGTATAAAAATAGAAATAATAAATCCAAGTCAAATCTACAAATAGCCAGTTGAGTAATATGTTTCATGTAGTGGAGGATTACTGTGGGGCACTGGCAGTTCATGTCATGGGAGAGAAGGAGTGGGGAGGAGTGATCAGCTTACCAACTATCTGATGCTTTCAGTCATTTGACATTTTTATTGCAGCTCATTTATTGTATTTTATGGTCACCTCTAAGTCTGACTTTGAAGGTGTTTGTGTAGGACACTGTAAACTTTCTATTCAGCATCAACCTTACATTTAGATCTTCTTATCAGAGGGTCAGTTCAAGCCTACTGCAGTAGCAGGATAACTGGCCTTTTTCTATAGTTTAATCTTGCTGCTTTTGGGTCTATGACTTACAATTAGCAAAAAAACCTCTCGGATATTTGCTATTTGATTGAAAAATTGCAAGAAAGCAGATTAGCATAGGCTACTCTAGACTATTTTCAAATATAGTTTATTTTTAGAGATATGTTAGGTGAAAACCATAACGTGTTAGAAAAGTCCAGTGTCTGTTGTACTCAGGTTTGGCAGGTTTTTAAGAGACGGACTACTTATGTGTTTGCTGCTCTTGAGGAATGTATAGGTTTTTGAAAAGTATATTGAATTTTATTTTGTCTTTAGCAGAGCAGTTAGTACTGGAGTCAGGATTTTGTCTTAACTGGATATATAGCTAGTAAATAGAGCGGTGGGATATATGTTGTTTGTACTGGTAAAAGCGTGGATTGGTGGGTAAAGGTGGCCAACAAACTCTGATTCAGACTTAAGGCATCCTCTCAAGCCTGAAATATGGCTTGATGTTTTTTTATACAGATGAGTTATACTTCTACAGGGAGATACTGAAACTTAATAGATGTTTTAAAAGAATCTGGAGGTCACAAATATTGCATAGTTTGAGTTTATCTATAAATAAACTCCAGATTCCATGTCTGTGTCTTCCGAAGTTGTTTTAGTAGGAAAACTCTTGTCATTCCAATGAAACATACTGTCCCCACCTTACATTACTGATGGACAGAAATCCTTTGATAAACTATTCTCCAAACTAGGGGTTTGTACTACCTGGCATTCTACAGGCATCTGCCCAATATATAACTATGTGTTTTGTTGTTGTTTTTGTTTTTAGTTTCTCCAGCAATGGATTCTGAAAACCTTGGATGATGACTTGACAATATGGTCATTTAAATTGTGAATTATATTAATGTGGGAGCAGTTGAAAGCACTTTAGGATCAGCACTGACTGCTGACAAGCTGGAAGAATGACCTGAAATACATCTCTTAAGAACACGTGGAAAGTGCTACTCCTCAAATACAAATAATTATTCAAATAAACATAAGATGGGGTAACTGATGAGGCAGTTGGCTTGTATAATATGATCGGGTGGTCTGTTGCAGATCATAAACAGAAGAGAATGTTTTACTAATATGTAAGGGAAGGCACTAAAGTTCTGCTGATTTGTATTTTTTTTTTTAAAGTATCCTATATCAAAACCAGGAAGTCTTTCATCTTCTCTGCTCAGTGCTATTGAGGCTCAAGTGGAACAGTGTATCCAGTTTTGGCACAGTGTCTCAAGATAGAGGTAACCAGTTGGAGAGTGTCCAGAGGAGATAAAAATGATTAGCTGTCAAGGAAGCATGAAAAGATAAATGAGTGAGAATTGACATTCTTTGTTGCAAGCATGTCTGTCTCTATCTAGATAAACATTGAAAAAATGTTTTGTAGAGAAAGGAATGATCTCTCTGTGAAGACGACTAGGAGTAATTAATCTAGGGAGGGAGATCTAGGTATTAGGTAAAAATACTAATTGTGAGAATAGTTGAGCTCTATAATAATTTACATAGGAAGGCCAAGGCGTCCCTGTTGTCAGAGGCTTTTAAGAACAGGTTAGACAAGTGTCTGGGGTTGGTTGATTCCTTGGTCTGATAGACGGATTAGTGTTCTCAAGATCCTTTCCAGCTGTTTTCTCTAATTATCTTGAAAACAACTGTAATAGAAGTGGCTTGTGTAGAAGATAGCATTGATTGGTAAGAGTTGTCGGGTTTTTATTTTAGACAAGCAAAGACTTTTTTTTTTTTTCTTCAAAGCACCAGATAATGTATTTGTTGGATAAGTTTAATGAAGTCCTGAGAGGAAAAGACTTCTGTGCCTTGATGAGAGTGAGCTATCTCTTACTAAATTTAAATACAAAAATTACACTTCCTAACCTCTTACTTTTTTTGAAAATGTATTTGTTTTTATAGGTGCTTCTGCCTTGTACAGTTACTAAGTTTAGTATTACCTTGAGTGCCTTTCTTCACCCTGCCTTGGTTTCTGTGATCACTCTGGAAAGTGAAGATGTATTCAGTAATTTAAAACTGGTATAGAAGGACACTAGGCATTTTCGTGGTAGACTGTCATAATGTCTTTTAAATCAAAATTGCTTTAAAAAAAATTGCTGCTTCTGGTTTTATAATTATTAAGGAGGAGTCACTGTTATTTATATATTTATTAACATCTCTATCAGAGGACCATACCTTCATAAGTTTTTGGTAATTTTTTTTTTTTCTTTGTTTCTTCTCCTGATCAAAGGGGCTTAGCCTGGACTATTTTTGCGGTATAGTATTATATGACATTATTTTTTAATGCTTCATTTGAATTCTTTTCTTTTTCCCAGGTCTCTGTCTTGAGAAGTTGCCAATTTCTTCTTCAGCTAGCAACCTCCATGTGGACCGTGAACAAGAAATTGTTACATGCTATGAGAAGGCTGGGGATATTGCTCTTCTGTACCTTCAGGAGATAGAAAGGGTAAGCTGGGATGATTTGCTTAATTGAAGAATTGCGTGGCTCGTCTTTCATTGATGTGGTGTTACCAGCATTTTGGTAACTCAACTAGATGATGTGTTTGTTTTCTTAGTACTTCAATGCACACTTACAATTGGGCAATAAATCAGTGTGCCTTCATGGATGTCTAGTATCTGTCCTTCTGACTGTTCTCTTATTCAGACCTCAGAAAATAGTGCTAGTAGTCTGAAGAGGGACAGAGCTCCTCCGAACTACTATGTATAGTCAAGATGCTGATCTGTGGCCTGTGTTACCATATGGTAGTTCATTTATGAACATGGGATTATGGTGTCTTTCAAACACACATATGGGAATATGTACATTGTATGTATGTATATACTTACTAGATTTTCAGATAATTCTTAAAAAGAATTCATTTCAAAATGAAGCAAAATTGATCTTGTCGATGTTTATTTGGAGCCAATAACTTCACTGCTCTTAAATCTTCTTTATAAAACTACTTGAAGGTAAAATTCTGAAATAACATTGTACCTGTCAACAAGACGCTTGACGTATCAGTGGGGTGTCCAGAAATAGTAACTGAAAGTGCGTTTGCTTCAACTAATAGGCACAATCCTGGGACAATGAAAAAATCACCAGATATTAAAGCCAGAAAAACATACGATTTTAAAATATAGGTGAACTTGAGATAAATCTTAATAGTTCTATAAATTGGATCAGGACAATGTTCTCAGTCTTGGTAGCCCATTTGTCATTTTATCTCATTAATATATTACTCACTGTATGTATGAAACTACAGTTACTGTTAGAAGTACTTGGATATTTTTTCCTAAAGAGACAGTCGTCTACATCTGAATCTGGACTCCAGAGTCGCTCTACTTTTCATACTAGGTATGAGTAGAAAGATAACCAAAAATCTGAGGTACTAGGTATGTAGAAGACCTGTTTTTTCTTGATGAAAGCTGATATATCTGAGCTTCTTAATGTTAGACAAAATATAACCTACAAACAGCTCTGCAGAATATTAGGCAAGTTACTGTTTTCTTTTTTTCCTCCCATTTTATAAGTTATGGACTATGAATTATGGAAAGTTAAAGTTAGGCTTTTTATTTGTAAAGAGCGTAACGCTTCATGATTTAAAAGCTTCAGGCTTTGTCTGAATTTAAAGGGATACATAGGCTTTTATTTCCTCCTCTTGTTTTCATTTACACCATTAACCTCGTCTTCTGTTTCTTACCACTTAGCAGCAACCCTTCAAGTGTTATAAATACTTTCTTTTAAAGAAAAGAAAATTTGTGGTACCCTTTGTTTCTAGGAGTTACACACTACTGCATTTTATTTAGACTTTGAGATATGTCTGAACAAAAGACAATGCACTTGGGGCTCTATTCTTTGGCTTGTGAATACTATTAGAAGGAAGCAAGCTAGCAGTATCAGTCTGACCCTCTTTTTTCAGACCTGTTGCTTACAAGCCTCAGGTCTGTCATTTGGCAGTTGTCTTTGAAGGGGTTATTAGATACAGTTAGGGTCACACAAGCAAAAGGAAGGGGAAGGAAAAGCTTGATGTGATGGGGGAAAGAAAAGTAATTCACACTGTTTTTTAAATACATACACATTTTTTCTCTTTTTTTCTTTGGGTTTTTTGTTTGTTTTGTTATTGTCTTTTAGTGGCTGGTAGACTGTGTGGTGAATATGAAGGCAAATGAAAGCTGATAGCTCTCCATTTTGAGAGAGCATTTCTAATGTTGGTGTAATACAAATAAGTTATTTCTAAATTGTTTTTTGGAAATCACTCTGGAGATCACTTTTAATCTTGTTACCGCTTTCTGCAGCAGTCTTTCCTAACCTAACAGGGTTTTAGGTTTTGAATACCATCACCTCCTGCTACTGAATAAGGTTGCAAATATGCTTTTTCATACACTTCTCTTTTGTATACCATTCTTCACAAAAATTTCTGAAAAAGTATTATAATACGTTTCTTAGTGGCATTTCTGCTTGGTGAAGAAATTACCTTTAAGAGTATATCCAAGAGCAAAAAGATTTATATTTAGGTGGGAACGGAGGTAAGGATAGAAATATTCTACTAGCCATTGCCTACAAATGAAAAAGACTTCTCCAACATTAAGTATTAGCTTCTGTGTAAAAGTCCACAAAACTTGATTTTTATTTTTTTTCTAAATACATTTTTTTCCTTTTTGTTTTGTTCTCTTAGCTAATTAATGCCAATATACAAAACAGAAGCCCTAAGCCAGGGCCCACTGCACATGAACAAGAACTTGGTTTTTTCTTGGAAACGGGACTTCAAAGAGCACATGTTTTATATTTCAAGAATGGGTAAGATTTGATTCTCCTTTTTTTTTGTTTGCTCTTTTGTTTAGGTTTTGTATTTGTGATCTAACCGGGCATCATCATTTTTATCAATTGTGGATTGTGTAGTCATGATGCCTAACATTAATAAAGTAGTAACATTTTGATTGAAATAGTAAGGCTGCCCATATTGTATTTATTTACACATTGTAAAATAATTTAATCAAAGTATATTAAACAGAAAGCATTTTATATTTTTACTTACTAAATGTGAGAACTTAAAATACCTTAAACTTTAACTATTTGAAATTGCTTTTACTTTATTACTAGACGCTGTTAGAAAGTGATTGACAACATATTGAAACTCTTGATTTTTATAATTTTGATTTTGTAATTTTTTCCAAATCTCTTCAGTTATCACTTATTTTAACATTATGCTGCAGGATAAATGTGCATGAAGATCAACAGTATGTATACAAGTATACAATCTCCATTGTACCTGCTCTATAGATCCTTTTAGATTGTGCGTGGGAGATCCTTTTTATTTTATTTTAAATAAGGCTTCCCTTAAAAGCCTAAAAATAAATTCTGGTATTACAGAAAATGAAAAAAGGAATACAACTCTCCATTTTTAAGAGCTTCAAAACTTGGCACAAATGTTTTTTAAGTACATTTCTGACATTTGTTGTTGAAATCACATAGTTTAAAAATTTGTTTGCAGGGCTTCTTATTTTACTAGGAAAATGTGGTTTGATTGAAATATTGGAACTCTTGATAGGACTACTGTTTCATACCAAAAACGTTTCTTATTCTTTCAAATAAACAGGAGATGAAGGGAGATCATGCAGTGTCTGTAAAGAGTTTGAGATTTTAATGTACTGATGGTAGGGTGACAAAAAGCTATCCAGGTTTTCAAACGGTTCAGGGATTTCAGCATGGAAATGATCACTAAGCTTTTGAAATCTCATTCTTAAAGTAATGAAGTAGTGCTGCAATAACACATGATCTGAGAGTTACATTTTAGTTCTGTTTTCATCATTTGATTGCAGGAGGAGTGAAATGTTCTGAAAGTTAATTTTTTTCATTTACCAGAGCTAAAAATAAAATTTCTGTTTTCATGCCTGCACAAAAGATAAATAAAATATATGTAGAGAAAGAATCCCAGTGGCAATCGTGGTTAAGAATAAGCTAAAAATTCCACATTTTGGAGAATTTTGATTGAAGGCCAGGAATGGAAATGGTCCATTTAATCTGACATGTTGTGCCTAAAAGCAATCAGCAATAGGCATAGCAGATGAAGATTAATTAAGAAAACAAAAAACAACCCCACAAAAAAGTCATGCAGTGGGTTATTAAGCAACATCCAGCCCATAGGAATGTTTTTCCCTGACCATATCAGTTGGTCTGGTGTGAACTTTGACAGGTTGATTGTGTTCCGTGTACACTTTAATCCTTCACAATGAAGCTGGTGGTGTTCTTGTTACCTCCTACGTAAGCATATAATCTTTTTTGCAGTCTTCAGTACAATGGTCGCTTGCCGTTTACAAGCTAATTACACATTATATATTTAATTTTAAATTTCTTCTTCCAGTTTCATTGGCCAGTGCTACTTTTTTTTGTGGTACGAGAGGAAGCGAGGTGTTAGGAAAAATAGCTCTGTGCCAATCATTATATTACATATTCCTGCCATTATATCCTTTAGTTTCCTTTCTTAATTTAGAGCCAATCCCAATTCTTTCAAGATTTCCTATTATGGTCATTGTTTCAGGCTGCTAGTTATGTTGCTGCTTTTATGGGTCCCTTCTTTGTTTTTTTTAGTTTTTAACTTGGGTTTACCAGAACTGAACAGAACTTTAAATATATACTTTTCTAATAGTGACAAATTTATAGCATGTGTTTTAATAAATTTCTTTTAAGGATGCTTCGCTTGGTTTTTAAATTTGTCATCTCTCCTGATGTTAGGTTTATAGAAATTAGATTCAAGATCTTTCCATTGAGCTTTGCAATATACTTCACGCTTGAATTTAATCTAAAATTGTAAAGATTATATGAACATTTTCAAGGAGAAGAAATGTAGATATCTTTAATATAGGCAGTTTAGAAACTGAAACATTTCTTTTAAATAAACTTTTTCTGCAGTTGAAGCTGTAGATGTTAAAAGGGCTTCAGTCCTGTGGAGGAGGCAGGGAATCACTAGAGTTTAACTGCTTGTGAGTGATGGGGGAGAAGGAGAAGAGGAAAAGTGTGCCTGTCTGTTTTTACAGGCAGACTAAATCTGCTATTCATGTTGCAATGCAGTGGAATCTCTTATTTGTGTATGCTCATGAAGTGAGGCTGACACTCAGAAGAGTTGAAACTAAAATAAAATTCCTTTCACCAGACTATAACCTGGCATTGGTTTGAGTCAGTTCAAATGTTATCTTGTTACCAGCATAGTGGCTATAGTAATTTATACGTTAGAGCATGCTTAAAGGTCTGCGTAGATGTCTGTGCATAAATCATACGGATTTTTTGGTGGGTTTTTAGACTTCATTTCCCCTCCAATGAGTACTAATAAACATCTCTCAAAATCTGCTGGAGAATTCAATTTGTCTGAAGTCCTCTTGTTACGGAGTGGGTTTTTGTTGTTCTATATCTAGGGGTCAGTTGGCTAATCACTGCTTTTAATTACACTTCTTCCACTAGAAGTGGAAGCATCATTTTTGTGCATGTGTCAGTTACAAACTAGAAAAGCAAATAAGATAACTTTTATACTAGCTGGAAGAGCATAATTTTAGCAGTAATGTGGAGAGTATTGCTGCCTACCCAGAAAGCCAGTTGATCCACTTTAAATTTCCCCTTTGTTCACTAACTGTACAGAGATTTTCTTTTAAGCCAAGAAATCAAGTTTTTGTAGAGGTTTAAGTGACTATCTTTCAGGTATGCATTATCTTGTATGAAAAACTAGAAAGTGTTTGAAACCTAACTTAGCCTAACTGCTGAGTGCTGGCATTTTGAAAATACATGGAAAAGCAATTACCTAAAAAAAAAACCAAAACAAAACAAGTGGCAATAGTCTGAATGGAAGAATGTTATTTTAGTGCTCTATTAAGACACAAATCTGAAATTAATGTTTTCTTCCAAAGTGTACAGAATTTTAGTAAAGAATCAAACTGCGTACCCATTTTTCACTTGGGAGCAGAGGAACGTTTCAGCTTGGAAATGAGTAACAAAGAAGTTGAGGAAGCTGTTCTAAAACTTAAAGTAGAGTTTATGTGCTTTTTAAAAAACATTCTGAAATATGTAACTTTAAATGACTTTCAGGCTGATTATGCAACTTCCATTTAGTCTAGTAGTTGCTTTGTAATTTCAAATTGAAGTTCAAAGTCCTGATGTTGTTCCAAGAAAAGCTATGAGCATAGGAACTTTGACATTAGTACTTTAACATAGCTATTTTCAAGTAAAATGCTCCTGAAAGGACAGCAATTTACGTACCCAGTAATCCTTCTATCCTAGTATTTGCTTTGTGTTAACATTATGAGATAAACAAGACAAACTTAAATTGTGAATGGTTTTTATTTTTTAGCTAGTAGTGTTCAGAAATATACTGGAAGTGTATGCTCTTAAAGCAAAAGAGCTTTCTGACTGGAGTCTAAAATCAGGTGGCTGTCATGTGAAAACCAGACTTAGCTAGCTTTCAGAGCTCTTTTTTGTGGCTTCTCCTATATTTCGCCCCCTCTCCAAGGATATTGCTCTGTCAGAGTCCAGGATCCAGACTGCAGTTTGGTCTAATCTCCATCATGGTTCACATGCTGAATCAAAGCCTGAGGAACCTGGACCAGATCTGTACTCCTCATGGTGCCGTTACCTGTGCTGGCACAGCTGCAGTGAAGCACGACCTTCCCAGCCTTCTCCATGAACTTGATTCTCAGAGGCTGGCTTTTTCTCAGTAGAAAATTACACCCTCCCCAAAACAAAACAAAACAAAAAAACCCAACCAGTTTTTCTGCATATAATTGATTTTTATTGGGTTACAAAATGTGTGACAAGCACAACAGGGGAAAAAACCTCCTTAGAGTTACTCACGTAAGGGACTTGTCTACGTAGAAGTTGTTTCTTTTATCTATTTTTCTTTTTCCACCATAACACAAATAGGAATACCATAGGAATATAGCTTTCATGTTAGTAAGTGAGGGTGAGTGGATGGAAGACAATCCATAAGTACTTTTGTTGCACATATATACCTATACAGCGCTCACATGTAAATGCTTGACATAAATGCACATCAAGACACTGTATGACCAGCTGTCCACTGTATTAGAATATAGCGCTAGCTACCCATCACTCTCTGAATCTGTTGAGATCTTGTTGCATATCCTGCATCGGTCTCAAAACAAATTGGTCATTAAATAAAGAATAGAAAGTAAGATGAAATTCAAAAACATTGAAATCCTACGAAGTATCGCATTGTTTATATGTGAGATACCACTGCTGTATTGGAAAGTAAACTGGAAATTACTTCTGTTGCAGTTTTCAAAACAACTTTGTCCTGGAGATAAGTACTTTCATGTTTGTGTGGTTAGGAAACTAAGGCAGAATATATTCAAGATAGAGACAGAAATCACTGTTCTGTGATTGCTAACAAAAATGTGGTTTCAAAGGATATTTTAATATCTGTCATATCAGACGCTTTCCCCATACTTATTTAAGATACTCTTCTCACTCTGTTAGTTTTCATTGAAAAAACAGAATCTATTTGAATGTGAGGGGAAATTATTATTCCTTCAGATATTCAGAAAAAAATATCCATCAACAATGCTTTCTCTTTCAATCCGTGTTGTGTGCTTATTGCTCAGAATTGTGTCTTAACTTCAAGAGTTTAAAATAAGATTCCACTGTGAAGTTAAAGATGGAAAATCTGGCAGTTTTACATGGAGGACTAAGGTGGATATAAACATGAAGGAATCGCTTTTATTCAAAATAATCTCAAATAACCTTTGTAATAATAAGTTATACAAAGCACACTGAAAAAGTAATGTTAGTATCTGAGTTGATCTTGAATTTTGATAATTTTAATAATGTGCAGTTGGAATTCTGACTCTAGCTCACTTTTTCCGAGACAATACTTAGCATTTTTTAGCCCATGTACAAGTCTTGCTGACTGTGGCTGTTGCTTGCATTTGCAAGCATCAAATTCAAGGTTTTGGTTTTATGTTGTGTTGTGATGGGCAGCAAACAAAATGGTATTGGAGCCTTAAATTGGGGAGGGAATATTTTTGTCCCTCCCTTGCAACTTGTAAGATATGCATTTATAGGATCATACAGGTTGAAAGGGACTCCGAGGGGCCGTCTGGGCCAAACCTCTGCTCAAAACATGGCCAGTGCAGAGCAGCTTGCTCGGGGCCTTGGCCAGTTCTTCTGTGTGTCACCAAAGATGGAGGTTCAAATTCTGATGAAGTTTGGGGCTTAGGTGTTTTGTGAACAATATTCATGAGATATATCACCTGAATGTGAGCTGCAGTAACCTACAACTAATTAAGTCTTTTGAGTTTCTGTTAATACTGATTTTTCTCTAAAGGACAGTTAGTTGCTGTACCTGGATGATAGTTATTTTCACCAAGAGAAAGATTTTGTTCTATGAATGTAGCATTTGGCCATTTCTGTTAAAGCTTTAGTAATAGTTTAGCATGGAGCTTTTCAGGGTTTTGGATTACTGGTTACTAATTACATCAGTTCTTTTTTCATATTGAAATCATGTTTTTGAACTGATTAAATATTATGGAAGCTGTCGGTTTTAACTGCAAAAATGTTGATTGACCCTGTTAACTTCAAAAGGAGGAAATTAGCAGGTAGGAGGACTAACTGGTGCTAGGTTTCTTTATGATAGTAGTAGAAAGTGATTTGCTAAGCATTAAGGTAAGTTTGCCAAGGAAAGAGTGCATGTGTTTTGGTCACAGTGGTGATAAAGGGAACTGGCTCTTGGAAGAACTAGGAGACTAATAATGTACAGAGCTCTGAAGAAAAAAAAAAAAGACTAGTACTAATTGACGATCCATCTTTATTTTAAATAGTAATAACTATTCATAAGCTATCTTTGCAAAGAGTTACCGAATTACGTTATTTGACTCTTCAACACTTAAGCTGTAGGCAGTGCTGTAGCATTCAAATTGTAACAGTGTGTTTCTATTCAAAAATCAGTGAACAGAAGACTGGTACAGTGCCAAGAAAAACTGAATGCTGTGCAGGTGTTTGAGGCTGTGTGTGTCTGTTTTCATTTGTTATTGAGATTAAAAGCATTTGAAAACTCATCAATTCTTTCAAAGTATCCATTACTCAAATTATTTCCTTGTCATTGGCCAAACAATTTACAAAGTTGTTTCTAATTTTTTAAGATAAAAAGCAGTATTAGACTGACCGTGGTGAGTATTCACTGCTGTGAGTACCTTGGAGACATAATACATTTACAGAAATGCTAGCCACCAGCTGAAGCTTGGAAGGCAGGCAAGCTTTACTTTTATGTATTCAGGTGAATACTGGAAAATTCCCCTTCCCACCTCCTGATTTCCACGTCCTTTCCTTTTAAAATATGTAACCACCAGGATAATGTGTTACACAGCTGGTTTACTGAGGATTGCTTGTAATTTTTTTTTTTTTTTTTTTTGTTGACATGCAGGCATTTTGGTGTTTGTACTGAAATAGTTTTGATTGGGTTTGGTACACCTCTTAGATCTGACCTTTTCTGCCTCCCAAATTCCCCTTCCAATGCTGGCCCGCTTTCCCAAATGACCGTTTTCTGAGTGCCCATTTGATACGCTGTATTTTAAGCATGAGAAGGTGAAGGTAATACTTCCTTCTCTGGGTGTATGGTAGTGCCCTTGTGCATTTTATTTCTGTCCTGTGTATAAGCATAGTGCGTGTGTATAAATAATTTTGACAAAATTTCGGTGCGTTTTTGTTTACTAAATCCCCTCGTTACAGCAGCGTGGGTATTTTAAAACAGAGTTTCTTTGGAAACAGGTAGCTCCTCAGAGATGACACTCAAACAGATGCATGCCTGGTAAGCAGCTCAGCAGTGAAGTAATCTCATTTACTTCACTGTGATATTTTTATAAGACTATTGGCAGGATGTTTTATAAAGGTGGTCTTATGTTCTCCTTCCTGAAAGAACTGTTGCTGTAAGCCTCATGCTTAGGAATGCTGCATGAATTCTTACTGGCAGTGAATGAACAGAGGAGGAGAATAAAGAAAGGTGATAATTAACAAATATTCTGCTTGTATGTTTTGAAGTATTTGAATATGATTTTCTTTCCAGAAAGTGTTGTCCCTGTTTGTAGATACAACTCACATTTTGTGTGTTGTATATAGTATGAATTTGGGGAGTTTTGGCTCTCTTTCCCTGCCTTTCCCCAAGTTAATGTATTCAATTACATTGAATGCTGGTTCATGATTAATTTGAAGAGTATAAAAATAAAAGACAGCTTAGTAAGCATTTTCAGAATTGCCATTGTGTGCAAAAGAGGAAAGGAAATCTTGTCCTCCATTCTACTTTGTTTTTTTAGTATAATAGCCTGATAGCAAATACAAGAGTTGGCAATAAAAGGACAAAACTCTTATTAACTATACTGATGAATAAATGGCACATAAACAACTTAAAGTAGTGGAAAACTGTGCGTGTTCTTCTGATTTTAATACCTCTAGCTAACTAGAAGCAGTAGCTTCAAAATTAAACATCTCCAGGGGTTACCAAGAGAGTTAGAAAATCAACAGAGGTTCGATAACCTCTTGTTTTGTTTTGTTTTGTTTTGTTTTTCTTTTCTTTTTTCCTTCTCCCTCCCCTGGTTCATTTTCATTATCATTTTTCACACTTATGTATTGCTGTTTTCACACTGCTGTCCAATATATTATTCTTTGGCTTTCATGTTGGACAGGCATACAGTGTCAATGAATCCCCCCTTCACAAATCAGCTTAATTCTTCATAGGTGTTGCCCCTAGTTTGCTTTCATTGCAAGGGTGGCTCTCTATTCCTCTCACCCTTTCTCTTCTTCGGTGTCACCACTGGGAAGGCTGAACAGGATTTGGCCTTGTTTGTCATTGCTCAGCAGTGTCTCTGGTTAAATATTTGATCTGTTGCTTCAGATTAGCTGTTTGGGTTCAATCAAATGTTTCGTTGATGCAACCCAGCTGTTTTGTTGCTGCTTAAAATCTTGTGTCTTATCAGAGTATACTTACTTTATGGTTTCTGCTGCTGATTTCTGACCTTTGAATCTTTAAGACAGGTTGTAAAACCATGCCCATGTTGGTCACTCTGCTGAAATTCTCCATGCTTTTATCAGGCTTGATATTAAACTGAGTGGCCTCCTAGGTCTTCAGTTTGGTATTCTAAACAAAATCACTGTTGGTGCTTCACATTCTTCCTTCTAGTTCTGTAGGAGTTTTTATATATTTTTAAATATAGATAAAATAACTTTATAAAGTTTATGACCATACAAATTGACTGATGTGTAATACAATATTAAATAGTTACCAGAGTAAATTCTATTTACTTTATTCCCTCTGTTAACTTATTTCCTTAGTAAAACTTCCTGGCATGTTTAGCACTTTCTTCTTGTGAATTCAAGAATAGGCTTTTTTTGTTTATGATTTTCTTTGGCACCTTCTTAATCTACCCCCATTTCTTCCTCTGACTAGATCTCTGCTTGAAAGGAGAAACTTGCAAAATAATAGGAGATAAAGGGCAAGACTTCTAATACAGTCTGTCTCCAGTAACTGGAGAAGTCCTTTTATGAATCCGGTCTTTGTGCCTTAATAGTTGAATCTGGTACTTAGCGTATACACATGCACATATATACATGTATGTAGTGTGCTGTACATATACACTTATATGAAAGAACATTCTGAGGAGGAGCTGACGTGGTAGTGTCAAGAGAAGTAGTAAACAAAATGTGTAGCATCCTGACACTGTAAAGTGAAGTTACCTGCTCTCATCTTCCCCATACCTGCACTCCTGGTATGCATTTTTCTTGTTTGCTTTTTGCTGGTTCAGGTATTTGTTTGGCTCTTCTGTGGAGTCATCTCATTCTCCAAAACAGCAGAAAACAAACAGAAAAGAAATTACTGCTTTCTGTCATTTTAGTGAGATGAATTGATTCACTGGAAGGTGTGATAATGACTGGTGTGGTTGTGAGAAAAGAGATAGGGCCATGCAAGTGAGAGTAGGAAGATGTGAAGAAGGAAGAATGGTGGAAAAAGGGAACAAACACCAAGACAGGGGAATGAGGAGAATAAGACCTTCCTCTTTCAGTAGCGAACCATTAGGTAGACTTAGCTACCAGTGGAACTGCAGTCTAGGCAGTAAGTGTTTTCATTTTGAATGCATGAATGCAAGAATTGCTGCTTGATTGGGCTGTTTCAAATACCTAGGCTCGTGTAGCTGTAACGGCACACTGAAGATGTTTCATTTATAAGCCCAAACGTCAATCAGGAACCTTCAAGCATCAAGCAAACATGATCTTCTGTAGTGAATTTGAGATACCTGGGATTTTTCTGTCTGCATGAGTTAACAATGAGTAAAACGAGAAATGTATCATGATACTTTTTTTTTTTTTTTATTGAAGAGTGCTTAAAAAATTAGTAGTTTTGATTCTGGCAGGAAATAAAGGATTTTCTACATGTAATTCAGAAAGTAATGCCCAGTGATAAGCAATGTTTTGTGGAAATTATACAGTGTTATGAGAATATTCAAAGTGTGACTATGAAAGAACGAGAGGGAAACCTGAGAGGGAAAACAGAACTGTCTGAATTTGCAACTGTGTTGCCTTTTGGAGATAGATATCTAAACCTTACCAGGATGTTTGCTTCAGGTGACTTGGATTGCATTACATCCATCATTTTTCTAATTGTGGTTAAAATTATGCTTTCCCCCCCCCCTCCCTAAACCTGAGGGAAAACAGACATTAGTCACAACCATGTGAAGCATCATCAGTTGTGCAGAAGACTTAGCATTGTCCATTTGGTCAGACCTTTTAGAAAGTTATTGCAGAAAGCCATAGAATTTCAGTCCTTTTTAATTTTTATTTTTTTTTAAACTCATCTTTGTAGGGCTATATAAAGCAATTGCTCTAGTATGGGAAATGGCATGCCTCAGTATTAGGATGATCTGTTACTGCTAAAGAGTTAATCTCTTGATTTGTCACATTTCTTGCTTTTTGCTATAGTAACTTGATTTGATGTAAAATAATTTCTGGTCTTAATACTGTGTAAATTACTCTTAATCGGCCAAAAGTTAATAGCTGGAGTGTATGGATTTAGATCATTGTTATGGTTTTTTGTAAACATGTCAGTCATACCAAAGTTACTGAAATGCCGCTGTTCTGCTTGGCATGCGCATCAAGAGTTTTGCCTGCCCTTAATCCTTCCCTTTAGAACAAATACCTTTCTTTTCTTTGCTATTTGAATTCTTGGGAGAAGAACCCAAACTTTAAAACCTACAATGTACCATTGAGTTTAAAAACATTGCATTTCTTTTTCTGTATATAAATATAGAGAGAAAAAGAGAGAGAAGGAGAGAGAACACGCATTTGGGAAGTGGGCTCAATTCCAAAAGCAATTTCTGTTTCATCACTTCGATCAAACAATCTAGATCTCATTGTTCTTGGTTTTTCTCCTTTTAAAACATGAATATTTTTTAAATGAGATCTAGTAAGCCTCAGCAACGAGGTAGTAGTTAGGCTAGTATAAGTAACTTAGCCTGTTCACTGGCATGGCTCTGGATATACTCTTCTCTCTTAAATGGGAGAAGTACTGACAATTTAGCCACCAAATTGCAGAGCAGGTGAGGTTTGGTCTAAGCTCACTAAGCAAAAATGTATTCTAATTCCATGTTTAATCTATAAAAAGCAGTGTTAGACTAAATATTTGGGGGTTTTAATTGATAAGCATAAGAGAAATGCCTGACAAACAAAGCTCTTCTCACACTAATGGAGAGGATGTTATCAAAATATGCTGTAAATACAAAGTAAATTAATCTTATCAACCTTTCTGAGGTTAAATTTAAAACATTTCTTTTGTAGCGTGTTTTGAGTATATTGTGATTAGATCTCATTCCCTTTGTTATAAGGAATAGTGTTTGGTTTTTTATCCTAACATCTTTCAAATATAGACTGCTTCTCACTGAGCAGTTTCATTCTTTTCACACTGTGTGTGTGTGTGTGTTTAAAACCACAAAGATAAGAAGTATTTGTCTGGGGTGTGAGGTTTATCTGGACCACTAATGCCAAAGCACTGTGTTGTCTGATGCCAAACATGCTTTTTAAAACCAAGAGACTTCTTGGTGGTGATGGTGACAAATATGTTTGTGCCAGAAGTTTGCTGTTGCTGGCCTACATGCTTATATTCAGGTCTTCTGATCCTGCATTGAAAGTCTGTCCTTACTGCCCCTTAATTTTCTTCCTGCACTTTCCTTGTATCATATCTACAGTTATTGATCTCTCTCTCTCTTTAGGAGTGAACACCTTTGCATAGATGCAGTCAAAATAGTTTCATTATTCTAAACAGAAATGGTGCCTGAAGTTTTCAAAGGAGGATAAAAGTTGATCTTGCATCAGAATAATTAATTAGGTTCTAACATAAATTGTTGGGGTTTAGGGTGCAATTATGTAGACAGAAGGATGCAAATTAGCCCTAAGGGCATCAATCTGTATAGACTTTCAGTAGTAGATTGTACCTGGTTCTCAGTCTTTAACTGGTATAGTGCTACTTAAAGAGTCAAAGTAGTTTGTTTTTTTTTTTTTCCTTGAAGGTTTAAAGCAGTAAACATCTTAATTGGTCTTTAAAAACTAGGAAGATGCAATTCAAAGGGCTTGGCTCCAGCATGTTCTGATGGGCGGCAGTCATATAAACATACACATATGTAACTAGCAGTGTCTATCTGTGGGCTGTCTTTGTCTCGTCTGAAATGACTGAAAATGTGTCAGCTCTGAGTGCATGTTAATGTACCTTAAAATTCCTTGCCTTGAGAATGGAAGGGATCTCAAAGTCATTTACAGACACTGTGAGATGTTGTTTTCTAAGTTAACCTGCCCTTTTGCTCTGGCATTCGATCAGCATGGGTGGAACTGCTAACATGAAGGCACATCGTAGTGAAAAGCAGGTAAAAGTTGTGTGCTTCCTAGGCTAGGCAGGAAAAGTGTGTGCCAGAATAGCCGCCACCCTCTTCTCCCCAATGTTACAAACTGTTAACAAATACAGGAAATGTACTTTGCTAAAAGCAGTGCAGTGTGGAGATCTACCATATTGTTCATGGTATATTTTGCTTCATTATTTGCCTCTCAAAGCATTTAACTCAATTTTTGGGTGATTTAGATTGTAGTTTTGAAGTGTGTTGGGTTTTTTTAGTATACTTCATGTAGAAGATGCTCGACAAATCAGTATTGTGTTTGTGATCGCTTGTGCAGTGGATCAGTGTTAAATGTTTTATGAAGCAAAAACTAATTCTGTATTTTAAGGTTTTTTTTCTTGTACAATCTAACTGCTTTTTCCATGATACAGTAGAACTTCAGTCACAAGTTTCAGTCCCTTGCAGATGCTTATAAAAATGTAATAGGTAACTAACAATGACCTGTCATGAAGCTCTTAAGGATTTTAAAAGTTGCATACTTTTTCATAGAGTTTTTTTTTTGTTCTTGTAACACGTCAAAAAACATAAACTTCATATGGAAAAAAATGCTAATTCCTAAAATTTCATAAGGATTTAGATTATTGTGATTTGAAGTTCTACTACATAGTATATGTTTCATCTGTACTGGGAAATCAGTGTTTCAAGCTGACAAGTTCTTGCTCTTTCTTGACAATTTTGCAGGGAACATTTCAGTTTTCTGGCAAGTCTGTCTGTCTGTTTTTTTAAATCTTGTTATGAGGACACATCTGTGACTTTACAATACGGTCCTTGAGAGAAAGCTCCATTTATAGGAAATACACACTTAGAGCAGAGCAGAGAACTTAAAGCTGGGATTCCAGTGGTCTGGTTTTGGCGCTCTCAAATATTTGGCATGTGGTGTTACTGAATGGTATGTATTTTGGCTTTCCAAAGGTGCTGAAGGTATCCAGCTTCCATTGAGTTCAAAGGTTTTCTTAAAATTTGGCCTACTGACTTTCTGTACTTACTTCATTAGTATATGAAGTTGGTGTAATATTCATTAGCTATTAAGAGGCCTGTCTGTGTGAAATATATAAATAAATATAATCTTTCATGCAGTTGTTTCCATGTTAGATGTATACGCAAGATTAGTTTTCTTTAATATGTACTAACAGGTCACTCTGTGGTCAAGCTCTGCTGTAACGTGGACTTTTTACAAAAAATCATTATTTCTTGTGTGACTGGTGATTATTTCTTTTTAACCAACTGGTAGCATACTTTGACATAACTTTCAACCTGTTCATATAGGTTTTGTTATTTGGAAATGCTAGCTCTTTTTAAATGAGCTTTTATATAAAAGTATTTTAGAAGGTGAACGTGTGCTAGTGAAAGATGTCTGTCTGTGCTGGAGACTAAAGTTTCTGAAATATGCTGATAATCCTTTATTATATAAAACAGAATAGACATGATTGGGGGTTGGACTAGACGACTAGACGACTATTCTATGATTCTATGACCTCTGTCATGTAATCTGAAGAGTAAAATAAATGAGTAGGTCTCTAGGTAAAGTGATAAGAGTTCTACAGTTCTATAGCCAGCTCTCTTGCATCAAAGACTCTGGTTTCAGGTGTTCTGCAACTAAATTTAAAGAAAGTATCTGTGTAAAAATGCTGGCTTTTTTGAATTTGTACAAAGTTGCAATGCAGAAGATCAGTATTTTAAGTATATTTGTAAATAAAGGCATCAGAGTAAGGAAGGCAATTTCAACATCAGCTTTGTAGCGCAGTGCAGTAGTGCTTTTACTTATGAAAAGCTTACATGATATGTAACATTTCTCTTTTGAGTCAGTGTTAGGTAAATGTTATGCAACTTGCACATAAAATCACATCTTAAGATAATACAACTATATGACATAACAGCAATGATTTAACACAAAACATGCTTTTGATCAACTAATTTTGTTTTACAACTAAACAAACAGTGTGTGAAATGACTGTCCTGTTATGTGTTGAGGTTGCAGAATTCAGTTGTTCAGCTCAGCAAAAAGCTAACCCAGTCCTTCACCAGTTCAGAGAAGAACTGTATTAATATGAAATAAAATATCTCAACTGCTTGTAAGTGCAATAAAAAACAAGCTGAGATAACTGATACAGTGATGAGAAAAAGATAAAGCTGTAAGACCATTCAAAATAATCTATTGTTTGAGAAGACAGTTCAGATCTGCTAAAATTGTTAGTATGAATGATGCCTCCTCTCTGAGGGTCTTGAATCTCTCTGCAAAAGCTGTTTAGGCAGCAGAAATGGAAGAAGCATAGATGAAGAAACCTGAGTTGCAGAAGCCATAGCAAAAGCCAGATGTAGTTGAGAACAGAACACTGATCCCCCAGTCGTCTTCTGGCCACACAGTGAGCCTTGCTGTGTTTGTGCTTTCATTACTTTCACTGAGGATTACAAGATTTACTCCTTTTTTATTTCCCTATTTTAAGGTATCAAGAGGCAGCTAAAATGGAAATTTTTTTTTTTCAAAGTTTATACTTCAAAGCCTAATGTAATTGAAAACTAAAACCATTGTAGGAGCAAGAAAAACTTCAGGTTTTTCCCCTTTTGGGGTGGTCACTTCTTACACTTTTCCTTGCTTTCTCTTGAGCTATCTACTGATCATGAAAATGTTTCTTTTTGCAATAAACTGGCAGGGAATGTTGTTATAGTAATCAGTGGTAGGGTTCCCAGATGAATGAAAATAAATATATATATATATATATATAAGTGTATCTACACATACATCTCACAGAAAGGCAATGATGATATGCAGAAAAAAAAAGATAGCATGGATTTTAACAACTTTATCAAGTAATATATTAAGGTGTTACTACATCCAAGTTGGAATACTGTCAAATTCTATGTTTATATACAGGAACTTGACGAGAGGAGTTGGTAGATTTAGAGAGTTACTAAGAGCTGTCGAAACAAGAACTACACAAAATCTGCGAATGGTAAGTTATATTAAACCACATTCCTATTCCGCATCTGAATTTTAGTAAGCAAGTAAAGCATAAATATAGCGGATGAGTTAGAGACAAATAATCAGATACACAGCATATTGATCAGGATCTGTTATCCACCACTTTATAAGGTTACATTTCCTGGCTTAAGTGAATTATTAAAATAAAAAGGAATGTTTGATACTCAGTCTCTCCCCTATTTCTCTTTCCTATTTGTGGTTGTGGTTAAAACCTGATTGGTCTCTGACTGACCATACTTTCAACCTTAATCACTTGCCCTATTTATGACTTACCATAGTTTCACAAGGGCGTTGTTTCATCTTTTTGTAATGTAATGGGAGTGAGGACAGAGTGCAGTGTCTTTATGTGTGTCCTACTAAGTTGGAAGTTATCAAGTTATCATTTCTTTATTTTTGTGATAAAGCCTCTTAAAGGAAAATAATCAAAGCAAAATCATGAAGATTTGTTATTTATGTTGTCAGAAAATAAACCTTTACCAAATGAGTGATGTATCTTTTTGCATCTTTTATATAATAAAGGGCCAAGGCTTATATCTTTTGCTCTGATGTAATGATTTTCAAAATGTCCTAGATTAGTTTCCTAATACTAGGCCTTTAAAACTTCCAAAGTAGTAATAAGGAAGGTAATTGGTTTCTTAATTCATTTAATAACTGATTCCTAGTAAGGATATTAAAATTATTAAATAATAGACTTTCAATGGAGAGGGATAATATTGCAAACTTTAATAGAATAAAAGATGAAGGGCTTCTTATGGTATAGGAATTAAGGTGGAAGATGCAGATCATATGGTGCTGTCCGTGGCTTAAGCATTACACATCTGTTGCTGGGAAATACTGCCAATTCTTATGCAAATGTAGATCTTGCCTTCTTCCTGCTGCCCTGGTACTAATCTCTGAGTTTTCAGCATTGTGATATATAGTCATGCAGCTTGTATGCATATGTATTAGAAATTAAAGAGGAGATTAACCTGATAGTTATGGATTATAGGATGACTTCAAAGATTTAAATAAATATTATTTGCTTAAATAATATTTATGTAAGTATTTCTACACTTAAATATATGGTGCCAAGAATAGTTGGTCAAAATAAACTTTTTCATGGTGATCTACAACCTCGTTTCACTCTTGCTGAGCCTTACCAACAGTAGCAAACACCAGCACCTTCAAGTACAAGTTGTCAGAAGCTCCAATCAGTCGGGGTTTGGACTATAGCTGGCTGTGGTAGGTTGACCTTGGCTGGCTGCCAGATGCTCACCCAGCTGCTATCTCACTCCCCTTCCTTAACATGATGGGGAGAAAATAAGATGGAAAAGCTTGTGGGTCAAGGTAAAGACAGGGCGTTTGCTTACCAGTTACTGTCATGGGCAAACCAGACTTGACTTGGGGGAAACTAATTTATTGTCAATTAAAAGATAGTGGGATGGTGAGAAACAAAGACAAAAACTAAAACACCTTCCCCTCACCCCCTTTCCTCAGGTTCAACTTCAAGCCTTCATTCCTGACTCTTCTACCTCCTCTCCCTACCCTCCCACTCCCTGAGTGGTGCATGGGGGGTGTGGAGGGTTGTGGTGGGTCCATAACAGTCCCTCTCTGCTGCTCCTTGCTCCTCACACTTTTCCCCTGCTCCAGCCTGGGGTCCCTCCCTTGGGCTCCAGTTCCTTCAGGGAATATCAGCCTGCTCCACCATGGTCTGCTCAGCAGGCTGCAGCGTGGACATCTACTGCACTGTGGTGTCTCCTACGGAAACATCTGCTCCAGGCCTGGAGAGGCAGTAGAGGTTATTGGGCACAAACATCTGAAAATATACCTGAATGTGCTCCACACTGAGGAGCAACAGTTGATGTTGTTGATACTTCAGAAGTATCTGGATTTAACTGATAAAATTGAAAAATTGTTTGTTATTGCCTTTTTTTTTTCTTTGTGTTTAGAGAATTGAACTGAGTACTTGTACCTTTCAAACAGCAGTATGCCTGTTTTTTTGGATGTTTTAAAATAACAGAAAATATATTCTACATGAATTGTCTTCATTAGAAATAATCCAAGTCTTTTTGAAGATTTTGCATTCAGCATTTCTAAGGAAAACACTTATCTTTACTGAGAGGGTGGTCAAACCCTGGAACAGGCTTCCTAGAGAGGCGGTCTATGCCCCAAGCCTGTCAGTGTTTAAGAGGCATTTGGACAATGCCCTTAACAACATGCTTTAACTTTTGGTCAGCCCTGAATTGGTCAGGCAGTTGGACTAGATGATCATTGTAGGTCCCTTCCAACTGAAATAGTCTATTCTATCTTTCACTTTTACAGACAATAGCAAGACAACTCGCTGAAATTTTGTTACGAGGCATGTGTGAACAGAGTTATTGGAATCCACTGGAAGATCCTCCTCACCAATCACCCCTAGATGATCCACTTCGAAAAGGTTCAAATACTAAGAATTACGCACTCAGCAGAAGACCGCGGGTATACACTGGAGAAAAGTATGACTGAGTTTATACCTCTCTTGTTTCTATAATTGCAATTGTTACCCAGTGCACTGGGTAATTTAGTTTATATTGTTGAAAATGTATAAGGAATTGGGCAATGTGAATGGGAATGTTTCCCATGCTGTGTGCGTATATATATTTTCCCTGAAGAGAACTAGGGAAGCAACATGCTTCTCCAAGCAGAAGTTTGCACTGTATGTATGAGACCTTTTGTTCTCAATTCTCAAAATATTTTTTATATATATACTGTGGTATATGGTAGAGTTAATATCCCATATTATACCTGGGATACAAAAAGAAAAGTTTTAAAAGTTGTGTGCTGTTTCTAGACCTCTATTCTGCCTTATCATAGAAAGGAAAGAGTTAGCAATATGGAGATTCAAATTCATCCCTGAAACATTATTAAAAAAACCCAAAACATATCTAGCAGTTTCAAAGGTAGTTTATTTCCCAAGGCAGCTACCTTTTAATCTTCATAGGTTAGTTTTGGCATTTCTCTGTGATGCCACCTTTTTGTTGAGTTTTATTCTTTCACTGATTCAGATAAGTGGTATGCTATGGATCATTTTTGTGTAACGTATCCCATGGTTAATTCTAGAGTAGCTTTGGTGTGTTTCTTTTCCTTCTTGAAAATGTGTGGGGTTTTTTCAAAATCCATCACCATTAGTATTAGTATTAAAAGTAGATACCCATTTCCTTGAATTTGAACTTTTTCCTAAAAGTTAATAGCTTGTTGTTTTTTTGTATCTGATCAAATGAAAAATGGTTTCTAAGGTAAAATTGTTTTCCTTAGACACACTCTGACAGTGCCAAAAATATATATTGACAAAATTTTGCACTTTATTACAGTCCTTGGGTGTAGCTTACTGCCTGACAGTAATGTGCTTGTGTCAAAGCGTACTAGTGAAATCTTAACTCTTTGATACTGTCTTTTTAAATTTATTTTTTATTTCATCGATACTAAGTTTGATGTGATGAAACTTTGTTGCATGCTTGTTTTACATAATCTGCAACCTTTGCACTGCTCTGCTTGTATTCTACATGCAAGTCCTTGTGGGTTCTTGTATTTTGTATATATGTATTTAATATAGTCAACAACTATTGCTTGCTTGTTTTGATACATGCTGGAAAGCACTGTGAGCTAGAGAACTGAGAAATAGATTGTAGCAGTGGAGATAATGATCTAGCCAAGATTGTGATTTGCCATAGTAGGACAGTACTAAGTAATGCAGATGGAGAAGATTGAAATTCCATGTAAACTTAAGAAAAAAGTTTTACAGAAGATGTTGTGGAGTCTGGAGAATATCACTGGAGATATTAAAAATCCAACTGGACGTGGTCCTGAGCAACCTGCCAGTTGACCCTGCTTTGAGTGGAGGGGCTGTACTAGACGATCCCCAGACACCCCTTCCAACCTCAACTATTCTGTGATTCTGTGAAATCGGTGTGATCTGGGACTCCTTTGAGGAGACTGTCATCTGTTCCATTTTAAATTTTTGACCCTTTTTCTCCACAGAATTTATTATTACTATGTTTTTTTTAATATTGTTGTCCAGCTGTAGGATTAAAACCCAGGCATTGTGAGTTTTTTAATTTCAGTCTTGTCTGACTATGTCTAGGATGTGAAGTCATTAAAAAGCAGTCTTTTGAGCTTTAGGAAAGGATGCAGGCATAGAGTTGAACATTCAGTTTGCCAGAACAACTACTATGTTTCTCTGCAAGTACATAATTAACAAACTGTACATGCAGGCAACCATTTTGGTAAAAAGGAAGTACCTGGTTTGTGGATACAGCTTGATCACTGCACTTATAAAGTATGCATTTATTGCCCAAACACAAGGAAATCTCTTTTATGCAGTGTCACACATTTTCTCATTCAAACTACTTGTTTTCACACAGCAAATCTTAAAGAACAGTCTGTTCCTCTCGTACAGTATATATGCCTTATTAGTTAATATGAAAGCTTTTTTCCATAATGTGACCTTGCTACATGCAAGAGTCTGCTTCTATGGTAGATTGCTTATAGAAGTAGTCCTACCTTAAATTCTGAAGAGATGTTTTGTTTTAGTGTTCACAGTATCTTTATATTGTAACCTAAAATACTGTCACGCTGCAGGCATTTGAGTTGTTTAGCTGCATTTATTGCAGATTTCCATTAATGAATACTTTATGCAGCAGCAAGCCCACAAAATTATGGTGTCATTACTACTAACAAGCAGAATGGCCTTTATTTTCAAAGATTCCTAGCAAATTTTCCTTCCTTGACCCAGAATATTTACAGCAGGTTTCTCAGGCTCAGTCTTTCAAACTTATGTTCTTCATTCTCATCTCATCCTTTTGTAGAAACATGCCTCCTGGCAGAAGTGGGGCTTTGTTCAGTGTAATTTTCTTGTTCTTGGGACATGTAAGTGAGGAGTTCCACAATTTCAACAGAGCATGTAATTAAGTCCTTTTCTTTTGTCACATCAGAGTGATTAACACCAGATCAGATAAAACGTGTCTAGCCAAGTATCTCATCTCCAGCAGTGATTGAAAGCAAGTACCTAAGACAACGAATAGCAAGACAGACATGTAGGAAACTTCTTCCTAGGTATTCATCTGACAACCAACACTGTTTGAGTCTGAGATGCACTGTTTTATTCTAAATATGCTGCCTGATATATTAAGTAAGTGTACTGTGTTCTTTTGAGGATGGTGAATGTGATTTGGCTAATACCATGTATGATTTTGTAGATCTCTGTGTTACTGCCTCTTCAGTTTTCTTTATCCTCAGTTGAAGAAGTGTTAAACTTCTTGGTTTGCGTTTGGTTGGTAGCCATTTCATACTTCCAGTTGCTTCTTTTGCTTGGCCCTGTTACCTTGGAATTACTTTACTCCTATGCCTGCATCTGTCAGAAGACACAGAAAATGTCTGAGTTCAGTCAACTAAATTGAGCTTTTTGCATACACAAGTCAAAGGAATTTCCCAGTAATTTCTGCATAAAGTGGATCTTCACTTCTTGAGACAATCATCAACTTATTTACCAAAATACATTCAAAGTTGTAGGAGAAAATAATGTTTGCTTTCATTTTGATAAGTGACATTTTAGTAGTTCTCTTTGGGGCAACTTCCCTTTTTTCTCCGAGAAAGTAATTTCTCCAGCAACTATTTCCAATCGTTACTGTGCTTTCTGGGAACCATTGCCGGTCGGTCAGGTTAAATCTACTTCCAGGTTGCTAAATTCTGCATTGAAGACTGGATAGGTAAATGGGGAGCTCTCTGATGCTTCCTCTTCACTGCTCGTTCCCTGTCCTGGGTGGTTCTTATTCATGAGTAACTGTGTTTTGAAAAATGTCTTCTAAGACTTAGAATACTCTTCAAAGACTTGTGAGCAACTTGCACTGATTAAAAAATAAAAATCCAACAACAAAACAACTGCCCTGGGGTCTTAGCTGCTGTGTATTACCACAGTACATTCACAATCTTGCTGTCAAACTGCCTGGAGTTCAGATGTGTTTTAAGTTTCCATTACCTTTCAGGCATTTAATTACTGCTTAAATTTCTAATGCATTTAAAAAAACCCAAAAGGTGTTTTAATCTCAGACAAGTTTAGTTTCCCATCTGTAATTTATTGTAGTTTAAGCACCCTTGGGGTATAGGAATTGCTTATTAACAAAAATAAATTATTTTCTACATTTAAACAGTTAACTGTGGAACTGTTGGTCTGGAAACAGGAAATAGTACTTGTGCTAATTCAGAAACAGTTTAGAGAAAGAAATCTGGAGAGTTAAAACACAGTCACTGTGTGTGTGTGGAGGGGGACGACAGAGAGAGAGAATGAATGAATGAGTGACTGACTGACTGACTGACTGACTGAATTCCTACCAGTCATGTACCCAATGCGGATTACTGTTTTCTGTCTGCCAGCACAGAAAAGTGTTCAGAAAGCATCCAGTGTTCAGAGAAAGCAGTAAAGTTTGCAAACTAGTCCTGTGCAAACCTTCAGTATTAAGTCATAAGGAAGTGTACATCATTAAAAACAAATATTTTAAGTGCTGGGAAGTAACAGTGGTTGTGGCAAGGAGGCAGAGATTGCCATGGCTCTGTTTAAAACTATTCACAGCTATTGAATGCATCGGAAAAACAATTCTTAATCATATCTGATGAAAGACTAATAGAAGTATTTATTCACATATTGCCTAAAATACAAAAGTTACCTTGTTCTTGTGAGAGAGTTTCTTGTTGCCGACCTTTGAATCAGTGATGTAGATTCAGCTCAGATAGATTAGGTGCCAGAGGCTAGTTAAACTATGGGTACAGTTTTTACAGTTGTCAAATTATGTGCCATTTTGGGATATTTGAATGTGTTCAACTCTGACAGCTGTGGTGATTTTGTTCTCTTATTGTGTTTGGTCAACTTTTCTGAAATGCAAATTTAGAGCATTGCAAAGAAACGCATTTTAACCAATCGTTTTTTCTATGCAAGTTACTTTCTATTCTCTTCTCTGGAAATTTTCCAGTTTTTAAAGTACTCTTACTGTATTTGTGTAAGCTACTCCTAAAAGTAATGTCTTCTGCTTAAATAATTAAATTCTTGTTTTGAACAGCATCTTTTGTCCTCAAGAAAATACAGAAGAAGCCTTATTGTTGCTGCTTATTAGTGAATCTATGGTAGGTAAAATAGAGTAAATGTGCGTGTGCTGTATGTGTGCGTTTTCCTTGTTTTTTTTTAAATGAAAATAGAACTTTTTTTGTCATACCTTACTTTATGACTTGTGTTTTATTCTCCGTTAGGAAAGCAGGCAGTTACTTCTGAAACTCAAGCTTCTGTTCCTCTGAGCCAGCAAGATGAGGTCTGCAAGTGTTATGAATAGGAGTTCTTCTCGTTTAGAGTGGCTGAACTCAGCCTCCTTCTAACCATAGGCAGGTGAACACAAAGCCAGGTCTTTCATTTGGCATCACTTACAGTATGAACCACTGTTACACCAGCTGGTTGCCATTCAGACAGACTCAAAATGTAAGTTATTTTTGTTGTAAAAACCAAATCAAAGACTACTAGATGAGCACAATAAACATAGCCAAAAAGTATTTTCCATTGTGCATTAAACTTCAGATGTCACTCAAATTTGTAAATTATTTTTAATGACATTGGCATTCAGCCTTTGCTACAGGATTTTTTTTTTTAATGTCCTCATTTCCTCAATAGGTGATTCCTTTCAATGGCCTACTTGTGCCTTTTATCAGCCTTTCGTATTTTTCTCTAGTATGATTTTACAAGTCATCTATCAACTGCCACGTACTGACATTCTCATACCAGGTCAGTTATATGTTCTCAAATGGCAGAAATGAAAAGCTGAAGCTGGAATTTTTGCTGTTTTCCTAATTGGAGGGGTGGAACCTCTAGAATCTCAGGCATCATATAGTAGTCTGTCTCACTGCACATCCATGAGACTTAGTCTGTTAAGTTCTAATTGGAGGGGTGGAACCTCTAGAATCTCAGGCATCATATAGTAGTCTGTCTCACTGCACATCCATGAGACTTAGTCTGTTAAGTTCTACAGGTGATTCAACGCTTTCATGCTCTGGCATAATTTCTGTTTTGATACGGTTAAATAGGATCAGAACATTTTAGTGAACATTGTCCTATTTGAACCATTTTAAAGTGGCAAACACGTACGTTGTAGTGCAAACTACTTTCCTCATTCCTAGTGATCTGCCTTGCAATGTTCCTGACACAATCTGTCACCAGAAAACTAGACTGAGCAAACATTTCCATATATCATGTGTTGGTTTTACTGCAGTATGTACTTCCCACTGAAAGGGGCCGTCTGTGCCTCTGTAAGGTGCCTGAGCAGTTCATGGCCATATACAGAATTCTGATGTGAACTATGGTCATGGTGTGAAGTGGAAGCAGTCCCAGTTCTGCAGGATCTGACTACTGATTACTGTATTTGCATGTGTACTTCCTTGCATATCAGCATTAAGAAGCCAAAAAACAAATTAAAGTACTGCCCTGTTAAGTCTCCTTTCAGGTTACTTATAGCTTTTCCTTTGTGAATTAGATCTGCCTAATTATATCAAATGCTTGTCACTGTAGAGCATATACCCTTGGCAAGCTTTCAATATTTTTTTTCTTTATAAGTAATTATTGCAGGTTATCTGAGGCAAAAGAGTTTGTTTCGGGGGAGTATAAAATCTTTCACATGATTGACTTACTTTGGCTAAGCCGTTTGTTCAAATTAGTTTTGGAGGGGGAGAAGGGGAAGATTGAGCATAAAAATTTTCATCACTACAAACTTATGTTTCTGAGAGTTGAGAGCTCTTACTTCAGCATGCTAACTTTCTAGCTGTAGTAGTTATGAAGTAGTATGTGATTTATGATTTTGAAACTAGTGTTTGGGAAAGAAATAAGAACAGTTACAGAAGATTGAGTAATCATTGGTGTTTTGAGATGGTATTGTGTTATTAAAGTAGTATGATCCCTTCCTTGCATTGCCTGTGAATTAATAAAAACACAGATAAGGTGTCAAGACCTGTCCTTCAAGAATTTATTCAAGTAAATATTGGAAAACAGAATGAGGATCTGACATATAAGTAGCATTTTGTGTAAGTAAAAGTAATCAAATCACTGTGTGTATATATAAGCCCTAAATCATACTGCTAGTTTCAGCGAAGTAGTGCACTCTAACATCATAACTTCTTATTTGGATTACATCTAGTGCAACATATATCCAGAAAATAGAATCTTGCTAGTGGATTACAAATGCTACATTTGTGTCACCTTGAGTTCCCTTAATTTCTGAATTCAGAAAGGATGCTTTGAGTAAGATTTAAATTGTAATATTTATGAAAGAAATGCTCTGGGAAAGATAGTTCTGTGCTTTTCAAGTGTTCTAATTTTCTTATAGGTACATTTCAGAGTACAAAATGTCTCTTTTAGCCACATGACTGCTGCATGTATTGTCATGCATAATGAGGAAAGTCAGCTGCAACTCTGCCATCACTCTTACTGTAAGATGTCCTTGTAGTTTAGCTGTTAGCGAAGGATAGACCAGCCTTTCCTTATCTACACAGGAATGAGTAGAAAGGTGGGAGCTGAAGGACTGACATCTTCACATTACAGTGCGTGTACATGTTGCTGCATGTCAGCTGAGCTGTAGTAACAGAATCACAGAATGATTGAGGTTGGAAGGGACCTCTGGAGGTCATTTTGTCAAACCTCCCTGCTCAAGCAGGGCCACCTGGAGCAGGCTGTATCTGTGTCCAGACACTTTTTGAATATCTCCAAGGAGGGAGACTCCACAATGTTCCTGGGCAACCTGTGCCAGTGCTCGGTCACCCTCACAGCAAAAAATTGTTTCTTGATGTTCAGAGGGAACCTCCTGTGTTTCAGTTTGTGCCCATTACCTCTGATCCTGTCACTGGGCACCACTGAAAAGAGGCTGGCTCCCTCTTCTTTGTACTCTCCCTTCAGGTATTTGTACACATTGCTAAGGTTCCCCCCTGAGCATGCTCTTTTCCAGGCTGAAGAGTCCCAGCTCTCTCAGCCTTTCCTCATAGAAGAGATACTCCAGTCCCTTATTCATCCTGGTGGTCGTTTGTTGGACTGTGTCCAGTAGCTCCATTTCTCTCTTGTACTGGGGAGCTCAGAACTGGACCCAGTACTCCAAGTGTGGCCTCACCAGTGCTGAATAGAGGGGAATGATTGTCTCCCTCGACCTGCTGGCAACACTCCTACTCATGCAGCCCAGGATACCACTAGTCTTCTTTGCAGCAAGGGCACATTGCTGGCTCCTGTTCAACTTGTTGTCCACCAGGACCCCCAGGTCCTTTTCTGCCAAGCTGCTTTCCAGCTGGCTGACCCCCAGCATGTACTGACTGGTGCCTGGGGTTGTTTCTTCCCAGGTGCAGGACTTTGCACTTCCAAGTCTTTGAGGAGGCCTTTGATGAGGTTCCTGTCAGCTCATTCCTCTAGCCTGTTGAGGTCCTTCCGGATGGCAGCCCAGCCCTTTGGCATCTCAGTTCCTCCTCCTAGTTCTGTATCATCAGCAAACTTGCTGAGGGTACACTCTGCCCCATCATCCAGATCATTAATGAAGATTTTGAACAGGATCAGGCCCAGTATCAATCTCTGGGGTACACTGCTAGTTACTGGCCTCCAACTACACTTCATTCCACTGATCACCGCCTCCTGGGCTCAGCCTTACGTGTTATTCTTAGCTGATGGTAAAATGTCTGAGCATATCCTTTCTTCCACTGTGGGTGAACTAAGTTATACTGCTCGCATTTGCCTCAGGCTTAAAGTGTGTATAGGGTAAGTGTGGCCAGTTGACACGTTGCAGCTTAACTAATTGTCACTTTATTGTGTCTAAGACCATGGCGGTTCTGAAACACTGAGCACTTAAGTTTGTACGTACATTCTGTTTTATAATTATGCAGAAAATGATTGTTCAAATATATAAGATATCTTTAATACTTACAAGGCATCCTCTCCTATAATACTGCTTTGGCGTTGTCAGCCATTTTTTCACAAGAAGTGCTAGTTCATAGCTTGTTCTGTACTTGCAAGGAATTGAGTCAAACAATTAAATGTGGAGTTAGGAAGAAGTTCTTGAAGCTGACTAAATATTTATGCAGTATGGAAAGGAAAAGCCAAAGACTTCTTGATCAAAAGAAAGCAAAATGTCTGTTTTGGGGTGCGTGTGCGGGGGTGTGTGTTTTCAAACCAAGCTGTGGATTATTCAGTTGAATAATATATAATTATTATATATATTAATAATAATAATAATATTTTCAGGAATAATAATTCCTGAAATGTCTGTGCATTTTACGCTCCATGTATCTCTCTGAAAATTTCTTTCAGTATTTAATTATTCTGATTTTAAAGATGTATTGAGTATGTTCAGAGCTTAAAATGTTATCCTGTTAAAGCAGAGAAACAATTTATTAGCTTTTAATTTGTGTCATTCCTCCCCTCTGAAAAAGGGGGAAATAAGCTGCCCATTAAAATTTAGTGTATTTAAATGTATTAAGGGGGCCATGCCCTGTGTAATTAAAAAAAAAAGAAAAGGGGGGGAGGAAGAGCAAGAAGGATCTTTAACTTCTGACTTCAAACTACCAGATATACTAGCATTTGTACCAATGGAAATATTAAACATCAAGAAGTCTAGAAATAGATAAGATATCAAGATAAGGTATTTTCAGAGGCTTGATGGTATAGTGGGAGAAGTACTGGGTAGTTGTATATAAGTAGTCTTAGCTACTGGGAGACCTGAATTTTATCCTTTGCTCTTTAACAGGATTTCTCTGTGAACATGGTCAATTCATTTAATCCAGTTCTAGCTCAGCTTTCTTCCTTCTCGAAAGGAAAAGTTTAATTAAGGTTAAAGTTTAATTAATTAGGTTTGCAATGTGCCTTTCACAAAATAGGATTGAAAGTACAAAGCCTTACAGCAAACATGGCCTGATTCCAAACGTTTGCTCATAACCAGGGACAGTTTTCGCTTCTCACTAGTAACTCGTGAAGGTGATTGTGTGGTTATCCTGGGCAGGTTACCACTCACAAGTGAGAGGATAGTGTCATAATGTTATGAAGCGAAAAGAAATTGATTGCCTTATTTTACAAAAGATGGAATAGAAGATTTGAAGATCCTTCTTAATATGTTACTTTAAAATAAATTTTAAAAGATGAATATGCATTATATTTAAAAAAAACACCTTATTTGGTTTCTGAGAACTCTTCAATAATTTTAAATACATCACCTAATTTATGTTATTAGAATCAAGTAATTAAAAATAGAATATAGAATATTCTATATATAGAAACATAAATCTTTCCACTAATGTATAAAATTGGTGATTCTTGCTATCTATAAATCAGTAGCAGATACTATCTCTCGGTATCACCTGTATCAACTGCTGACTGTCAGTCTGAATAGAACAGTAGTTACTTGAGCAAAAATATAGGCTGGATCACAATGGATGACTTTGTTTCTTTTTTCATGATACGTTTCAGGCTAACCGTGATGCTGTACTGAGCAGAATACCAGAACACAAAAATGATCGTATCATCAGTTTGCAAAGTGCATCTGTGGTCTACGATTTACTTACTATAGCCTTGGGAAGAAGAGGCCAATATGAAATGCTCTCAGAGGTTTGTCGATAATAGTGAATATTCAACTGTGTCTTCATTGCTTATTTCTGTTAATCATGTTAATTGTGGTAGTACTTAAGGGCTAAACAAATATAGGACACTGTCATTCTGACTACTGTATAAATACAGTAGGTAGTTTCCACCTCAAAAAGTTTACTGTCAAAGTTTATACAAGTGACTTGAGGTGGTCAAGCACCGCAATTGTGTGAAAGATGTGATAAATATTGAGTGGCACAGCAATTCACGTGGTTTTTAGGTGGGGAGGCATGGATCTGCTTAAAAGGATACACATTAAATGGAGGCAGCAGGAAGGAACAGCAAAAGATAAAAGCTGTTGTGGATATAAGTGATAGATATAAATACCTAGAGAAAGGATTTGTGATGTTTTATTTCAAAAGAAAACTTTCTTTTACACCTCATAATATTTGGAGTGCTCCAAAGTCCTTGTAGTTTGTAAAATGGCTTTGAAGTTAATAAAATGGAAATGTATTACTTTTGCAGGTCTGTAGGAAAGTGCATTCTCTGTCTCAAATGTCTCGTGTTTGATTATGCAACTTGCATGTGTTTTGTTAGATTGTGGCGACTTACTTCTTCAGGAAATTTTCAAGTATCATTAACAGTTTTATACCTGAGAAACATCTACAGCTCACTGGGCAGAACAGATCTTTCTGCTGCTCAAAACAGAGCTCACCCAGCAGCAGGATACTGTTGCTGACCATGATTAATTATTGGTATCCAGAAGGAACACTTCAGCATGTGTGGTAGGAAGGCATATCCAGGGATTAATTTGCTGAGGAATGGTTTCTCTCTACCATAATAGAGGACTTTTATTAAGATAAAAATGAAAAAAATACCCCAGTTCTTCTCTGGTATATGTTGATAGTCACCCTTTAATCTGCATCTCCTGCGATGTTAAGCTCTGAATTTGGGTATTCTTCTTCTTGAAAGTACTTCATAGCTGCAAGTTCGGCATACAAAGTCAGTTTTAATCGGTACAATAAAAAGTCTTTCATAAAATGAAGGATTATGAAAGCTCATACGGGACTGTTACCCTACAACATAATCTAATCAGTAATATTTCCATTTACTTGCCACTACAGACACTATCACCTTCATGGAGTTTTAGGCGATTGCATCAAAGCTGCAAGAGATGAGCCTCCATATATTTTAGTCTAGAACTTTTTAAAGGATAGACATCGACAAGTATTGTAAAAAAAAAAAACAAAAAAAACCTTGAAAAGGTAACTCTGATTTATTTTTTCTTTAAGCAGCTGGCAACCTTTCCTTTTCATGTACTAGCCTAGCAACTAGCCAGGAGTAGTATAACCGTGGTGTCCAGTTCTGATTCTTTTATTTTGTCTGTGGTGTTGTGGTGGGGGTTTGTTGTGGGGTTTTTGTCTTTTTTTAAATGTTAAACAACCATTCTATTAATGGGAACATCACAGGTTCCTGGGATTCCTCCACTGTCTCCTTTGGGAGACTTTGGGTAGTATTTATGTCACAATAGACGCAGCTTCTTGTTTGCAATTCTTCTTGCCTTTCTTAATAGTTTTTTGGCTTCACCAAGAAAGCTAGATGTATCTGTGTTCTTAGGCACGTATCCTGAAGTCTAGGACATTACCCTGAAGGGTACCAGAAAAGTCTTATAGTCCCCTCACATGGAGAAGAGCATAGAGCTTGCTTCCCTCACTGCTTGTGTGATTGGTTTAGCCCATGTAGCTGACAGACGAGTGCCACTGCCTGTTCCTTTTCCTGCTGTGTTTTGAGCACAGTTGAATGTTCTAACTAATGGAAGATGTTTTAACTTGACTTAGATCTTGGATTTCAGTGCCTTTTAGAAGTTGCTTGTGCTGGTGATGATCTTGGTTACAGACAAAAGCAGAACCACGAGTATCTGGAAAGTTAAAGAACCTCCATGTTTGACCAGCTTCTTAGTTGAGGGTTTTTAGTCACTGCCTTGGACTTTGACACCTGAAGTCTACCTAAGGCTTGTTTTAAGGTCTTTTCTTGTTCTTTTTTAATCTGGGTCTAGCATCTTTGTAGTTATATTCCATCAAAATTGTATGTATATTCTTTTGAAATGTTCTCTTTGAAAAATAAAAATAATTCTTACGTTTGAAAAATATTTTTCAATACAGAATAATTAAAATGTATTTATTATATGTCCTCGAACTAACTATTCTGAACATGAAAAAAAAGATCTTATGAAGACCTGATGTAATAGACAATACTTATTTTAGCATACAGATACTCTAGATATACAGCTGCAGCAGGAGCTTATCAGGAAATGGTTAGAACGTCTCATTTGTTCCAGTTCTTGTCATTCAAAGCACAGCGGAAAACATAGACTTTAAGAAGCTCTTACAGTTTAGTGAGTGGTTAGAGGATATCTGCCCTCAAATCCTGTGGCCCATAGTCTGAAACTTTTATAACTTAGTATACTTATATATATATATACAGAAGTAGTTAGCTGTGATATAAGAACATAAAATGACCAAAAATCTGTCTCATCCTTGTTAAACTAGTCTAATGCTGAGTCATGTTCTTAATTGAAAAGGTCTCATTTCTTTACGGAGTTTGTATACCATGGGCTTTCAATTTCTTACGGCTTTTTCAACTAGATCAAAGAACTTTCTACTGTCATAATTCTCTCCTACACAAAAGTACTCTGACTGTCGTCAAGTTGATTTTTAAGCTTCATAGGATATGACATATTGAGCTTATCAATGTCCTACTAGGGGAGATGTTTTCCAGACCAGAAATTTTCCTAGATACTCATCTTTCAACTCTCTAACTTCAAGCATATTCTTTTCAGGAGGAGACCGTAGTGCTAAGCAACAAAATTCAGTAATGCGTTCAACATTACCTGTCCATATAGTGAGTTGTGATTATTTACAAGGCAATGTCAATAGTTGCATTTCTGCCTTTCAGGAGAGTGATTGTGCTGAACGTGTTTTCAATTAGTTAAGTCAGTTGCCATTATCCTGAACATTATCTTAACTTGCAGTTCTCCAGGGTACCATTGCTTGTTATGTATTTCTCATTGATTTCTTGATGGAGCCTGCTGCTCTTTGAAATTACTTGTTGTTACTTGGTTCAGGAAAACCCAGTTTATGAGATGTTCATGTTGTTGTGTAGGTCACATACACCTATGTGCACATATACCCCTTACCCCCGCACATGCTAACCACCAATTTTGTGATCTTACAAGGGAAGAAAGTCATGTAATTTGTCACATTTCATACTGAATGACTAGAACTTGAAGTCAATGAAAAAGAACGGTAAATAGATCATGAGTACGTTGAAACTTAAGCCTTTTAGAATAATCTACAATTGTGTCCTGTGTCCCTATAATTACAAAATTATAAAAGCCTAAAGTATCAACTTCTCCCACTTCTTTATTTTCTGCCAGTTAGAATTGGCAATTAATTTTTAATTAAGCAAGGCCTAGAAAATAAGATTTTTATTTTTCTAATTGTGAATGAGTACCTCTATATAATTAATGCACATGTATACATATATGAATATGTAAAAAATGGGAGAAGAAAGTATGATTAGGCAGCCTAAAAAGTTATAAACATATTTTGACTTTAAGTATTAAGTTTCCCTGCACCAGTTGTTTGTGTGAATCTCTGGGATTATATGGCTGCTGTAGGTCAGAGTTCTGGAAGAAGTGCTGAAATTACTTAAATCATATGTAAAACACTGGTATCAAAACAGGTAGAGTGAGTTGTATTTGAAAGTGTATTTGAAAAGATATGCCTGAATTAATTCTCCTTCATTTAGAGGCACTCAGGTTAGCACCATAGTTGTACTAATCGGCGAAGAGAGAAAGAGGGGAATTTAGCAACTTTTGATTTCTGCCAAGTTCATGGAGGGAGGTGGCAGAGTGTGCCTCACCTAGGTGTCTCTGTGAAGTATCCAAAGTAATAGAAGATAATCACACATAACTTACTTGTTTCTTGCTGTGATGTTTTTGCTTCCACTGGTGGAAAGAAAGTCCAATGGGAAAATAAATCCTGAGTTGGTTTTCTTGATAGACATTTAATTAACTTACTACACATACAATCTGATGATGAACTTTTAACAACAGTATTGGAAAGAATTTGGTTTTAAAAACTTCATTCCTCTATATCATTGAATAAAAATTCTGTTTAGTAATAGTCTTGATACTGGACATTGTGTAGTAGGAAAAATTCTAGCATACATTACTTATATGTAGTAAATAATGCATTTCTTGGATTTGTTTTGTTTTATCCTCAGTGCTGTTCTTTGCTTCCGGTTCTGTTAAAGTGTGGGAACATGCTACACGCCTGGCTGTGGTTTCTGTAATGTTAAGGCTGAGTTTGAATGTGAAAAATAATTCATGGTATTGCAGTTTAGCATATACATTATAGCTATCAGAGCAGAAAAGCTGCTTCATGTAATTGGGCTCTGCAGACTAGAAAGTTAATTGCTAAATCAGTTTAATCCAGAAAAGTATTGCACCTTTTGACTCTCTGGAGCTGGCCTGATTAGTAAAAATGAGCATAGCAAAATGAAATAATTCTTACTGACAACAGCAGATATGAAACCTACAAAATTAGCATATAATGCTAATATAATATATTTAATTTCAGTATAGTAAATAATGAATTTCCTTTTGGCATTCAGTTATTAAGTTGAAAATCTCAGCATAATATTGAGTGTGAAGTTAAAATTCTTAAAAATAGAAATAATATTGTCAGTTGAACCTTTTCCCCCCCTTTTAAGTGGTACTGATTAGTACTTGTGGTACCATTGCTTGTTAAGTGTTCACAATTTAGGAAGAGTGTGTGTACAATTTTCCTTTTCACTTAAGACTTATCTCCTGCCTTTTGCAGCTGATAACTTCAGTAAGCTGATATTTATCATTCCTTCTTTCAGACTAAATAGGACAGTACCAGCAGGAGTATTTAAACAAACAGAATAAATGGGAAATCAATTTTCTGTTCAATTCTTTTTCTCCATATAGAATCTGGCAGCTGTTTTTAACTTACTTGAATGATTTAAATTTTTAACTACATGTATTTTAGGTATGAGTCTGTAAGAAAATTTTTATACTAGTATATCTTCTTAATAATTCAAAATGTGCCCTTAAATAACAATTTTCCCCCACAAATTAGTGTTTAGAAAGAGCCATGAAGTTTGCGTTTGAAGAGTTCCATCTCTGGTATCAATTTGCATTGTCCTTGATGGCAGCAGGAAAAGTAAGTCTCAATTTTTGGATGTTATTCTTGTATTGATGGCTTTTGATAACAACTTTTGGCACTTCCATAATTTTAATCTGTAGTGTTTTTGAAAATAATTCTAATCCTTAAATCAGCTAAGTACACCATACTCCTGGTTTTATGCCTAGTGCTGTACAAAGAATGTTACTATTTTCAATAGTTTCTAACTTAGGAAGACTGAAAGGTGATGATAAGAACTATCTTGCCAACAAGCTTAAGCTAAGCTAATTGAGTATAAGTAGTTAATTATACCAGATCATATTATCCAGTAACAGTCTTTTTTAAGTGCTGGTTTGATGAACAAATTTTATGCTTAGGTACAAATTAATGCTGATTCATGATGCTCTTGCTTTTTTTTTCTTTGGGAATTTCTGATTGTGTCTTTTTTAATATTGCTGTCTTTGAGACTGTGTATTCTGTGCAATTAAAGTGAGTTGGATTTTTTTTTTTAATTTTATATAACCTAGGAACTTACCTTATCAGATGCAATCTTCTATTTTCAGTTCTTTTTGCTTTTCCCTGCCATGTTAGGGAAAATAAATCACATTCATTATGTACTGTAAATAATACTAATTTTCTAAAAGATCATTCTCAATGGGGGTAATTTGCTTATCTTAGTATGGGGGAAAGGAATGATTTGTATTTTCTTTAGAAAATATTTTTAGAAGCACATTGGTTCTGAAGGGGCTTGATTCTTCTTCCCATTCTCTGTTTACTTACAGTTATCTTCTAAACTGTGATTGGATGGAGGCAAATGAATTAAAAAAGGAGGAGCAGTGCCACTGTTATACAATCTTATATCAGAGCTCTTCCTAAGTGCTGTTGTAACTTGCAAAGAGCATTAAAACACTGCTTGTTCTGAAGACTCTGTCCTGTTCCTGCTCTTTCATTTGTCTGGCTCAAATGTTGTGAGCTTACAGGCCTAGCAAAGTTTTAAATGCATCTCAAAACTGTTTTCTGAATCATGTACCATTGGAATTATATTCTGGGCAAATGTTCCACTGGGAACACTTAATGATAGTTCATAGAGGTTAAATAATGATAGCAGTGCCTGAAGCCTTGTGTTTCACTTGCATGAGGAGTTGTGACAAATTGTCAACAAAATGTTTAGTAATGTTCCCTTCACATTGGAAAAATAAAGTAAATGATGGAAATAAGAATCTTCTTTCTGTGAAACATATTTATGCTTTTAGTAATTTCAATGGAAAATGTTTTTAACAGTCTGCTCGAGCTGTAAAAGTCTTGAAGGAATGTATACGTTTGAAACCAGATGATGCAACTATTCCACTCCTTGCTGCAAAGCTCTGTATGGGATCTCTCCACTGGGTAAGCTTTGCCACTCTTTGTCTTTTCAGCAAGAGCTGTGCTAAAATGCAACAAAATCTTGGTTTAGGGATGGAGCAAATACTTCTGCACAGTGACTACATGCACTTGGTCATCTCTGAAAATACAGCACAGATACATATATGCACATGTGCATCCCTGTTTGCATGGCTGATTTAAAATATTTGACAGCAATGGTTATGTTTATCAAGGTAGCATACTTGATACTGATGTAAGACAGCTAAAAATGTATTAGAAATTGAAACATTGGCATACAGAGATGAAAAATGCAACTTAGACTTCTGTTTCCTCTGTGCAAGAGGAAAATAACTTTTTTGGGAAGATAATGAGACAAATCTCTCATATTCAAGAGACTCTTCTGGTGATACCATGTTTGCAGACAGATGGAGTTTATGAATTCCTAGTAAAGACAGTGTCTTTTTAAAAAATGTTACTGGAGATGTATTTTAGATAACCTTGAAATTGGTATATCTGTACAAAAAAACATTAAGGTGATCAAAGAACATTGTGTGGTTTTCAAGATACATGTGTAATTTTTAGAAGAATGAGTGTATTTAAAAAAGGAGGAAAAGAGGAGGGAAAGGTCACAATCAGAAATTGAGAAAATAGCGCAGTAGCAGAAACATGACTTGCTGAGTCTGACAAAAATACAGTCTTAATAATTAACGTAGATCCGAGTTCTGTAAATTGTTCCATGTAAATTGTTCCCTATGGATTGACTCCATATGGAGTAGCTTACTGTACTTAGCATTTACATTTACTGGAATGGATTCAAATGTTATTTTTTTCTTTCTAGATTGTTAAATAGTGTGCTAGTGTGGGTGTGCAGTTAAACCTGTTTATTTATGAGTTCACATACATTCAGTAATACTGTATGTGATGCAGAGTTCTGCATGGCTATGCTTTTTTTTTGCAGGGTTGGAGCCATAGTTCTTGCAATTGATTTTCCTAAAGAAATGGTTCCTGGGGCAAGAACTCTATTTATGAAATGCAAAAATGGCAGATGGCATATGTAGACCAGAAATGACTTTTTTATTTTTAAAAAATAAATAAATAAATAAAAAATGGCAAAACCACAGTAAGTTTAGAATGATCTGTGTGTTATGTGCCAGAGTTTCTCTCAACCATAGGAATGGGTGCTTCAGCTTAAATCTGTGTTCTTTACTCAGTATTTAGCAGGAAAACTAAGTCTAATGAAAAACGAAATAGTCTGTAAAAGCAATCATGGCTGAGATTTCAACAGACTCATAATACACACGCTGTGCGTTCTTCTCATTATAATGTAAACTTTAGGTAGTTTTAGACTTACATGGATGTTTTATAATATTTTCAGTTGGAAGAAGCTGAAAGATTTGCCAAAACAGTTGTTGATCTTGGGGACAAAACATCAGAGTTCAAAGCAAAAGGCTACTTGGCACTGGGATTGACTTACAGTCTGCAGGCTACTGACGGTAAGATAAGAATAAACATTCACATTTGGAAATTCCCATGTTGCCTAAAAAAGGATACCTAGCAGAATGCTAGACTTAAAATGAAAGCTTCTGTGTGCAACCATTTTTTTCAGTCAATGTATTAAAACTTCTTCAATGAGCATGTGGAATGAAATCTCTTGATCTTGCATATCACTGATTAAATATATCCTTTTCAGCATCTTTGCGAGGGATGCAAGAGGTCCTGCAGAGAAAGGCTCTTCTTGCATTTCAGAGGTGAGTGGGTGTTAATCTTCTCATTTCATTCTGCTGTATGTAGTGAAAAGCTTTATTATGTGTTAAAAAGAGGGACTTGTAAAAGATTGTGTAATGAGGATTTCACCTCTGGGAGTCTCCCTTCATGAGTACAGAATGTATTTCTTTAGCATTTACTTCATTTTACTTTAGCATTTACTTTAGCATTTACTTTCATATTCTGTCAGAAATATCTAAATTGATTTATAAGGATTTCCTTTTATTTCATTTTAAAGACATTTGTGTGGCTCTCTAGTATAAAATATTTGCTCAAAGGAGTATTCTGTCCTGATCTAGAAGGGAAAATGGTGTGATGCAAGGTTTCAAGTCATGGTTCAATGTGATAGTGTTTCAAGAAGAGCTGGTCGCTGATCAGATTATATAGCAGGCTTTTGCAATTATCTCTGTAGAGACAGAGCGATAATTGAGGCCCTGCTGCTGTGGATGAGTGGTGAAATGCAGGTAGTAAGGTAGTAAGCTAGGGGGGAAAAGAAAAAATTCCATCTAGAGATTTAACAACGTAGGCAGTGACAATGCAAATGCACCGTCTTCCAAGTGCGTTACACGGAAGTAGCGCTGTCGGGGATGACAGTAGTTCATTCTCAAGGGTTTGACTCTGCAAACGAAATGACAATAAACAGGTGAATGAGAATATCTCTACCCCAATAATAGAGGAAACAAATCTTGATGGCAAAGCTGGCAGAAGTGCTGCAACATCTAAAGATGTCTCTTTTTACGTTTATATACTTTTGAAAACCCTACTTTGGTGAGTGTTGTGGTTTACCCTCAGTCGGCAACTGAGTACCACACAGCCACTCGCTCACTCATCCCCCCTCTCCCCCGGTGGGATGGGGGAGAGAATTGGAAGAGTAGAAGTGAAAAAAACTCGTGGGTTGAGATAAAAAACAGTTTAATAATTGAAATAAAATAATAATAATAATAATAATGTAACAATAATAACAATAATAATAATAGTAATAATACACAAAGCAAGTGATGCACAGTGCAATTGCTCACCACCCACCAACCGATGCCCAGCCAGTCCCCGAGCAGCGGCCACCCCCCGGCCAGCTTTCCCAGTTTATGTACTGAGCATGATGTCACATGGTATGGAATGTCCCTTTGGCCAGTTTGGCTGTGCCCCCTCCCAGCTTCTTGTGCCCCTCCAGCCTTCTCAGTCGGTAGAGCATGGGAAGCTGAAAAGTCCTTGACTAGTGTAAGCACTACTTAGCAACAGCTAAAACATCGGTGCGTTATCAACTTTGTTCTCATACTAAATCCAAAACACAGCACTGTAGCAGCTACTAGGAAGAAAATTAACTCTGTCCCTGCCGAAACCAGGACAGTGAGATAGGCCTAAATGCTTTAGGGAAACTGATTTGTGCATTAATGTGAATGAGAAGTCTGGGGTTTTTCTTGGTGATTTTGCATCTGAGGGGATAGGGTTGAAAAAGTGTTTTGCAGGTATCTTTAGAGTGAGACTGGTATGTATTGGTCCTTCTTTTTTCTGTCCTAACTATTCCTCTGTATGTAAATATGTTTTAACATATCTTTGCTCTTCCTGTTCCTTAATGGTTTTAATACTTTTTATTACTTCAGCATTCTTTCTCCATGTTGAAACTGAACTTTCTACCTCCTGGTTTGTACCTTAGTTCCTCACCCATCCCTCTTACCACTGACTTAAGCATCACTGTTTCAAAAATACTGTGCTAACCATTTCTCACCATTTCTACCCATTCACTACTTCTGAGGTTCTAATAGTGTTTTGCTTTCTTCTGCTGCTTCTTTGAAACAGCAAGGGATGAAATGAACCATAGCCTGAAGCTAGTCCATTCCAGTTCAGTGCTTGCTGACTCTACCCTCCGGTTTAGTATAGCGATTCCCAAAATTCTGAGAGTTGTTCCCTGCTATCGATCTGTCTGGAAAATTTCCATTTTCTGAGGTTTGAGGTTGTGCAGCGTTTTGACCACCTGTAAATATGAGGATGTTTTTATAGGTAGCATATTGCTTATTGTGGTAATATTTTATTAGGTTGCTCTAGAAAAAGAATATGTGGTTTGAGTTAAAAGAGAATAAGCAATACACAGTAGGTTAGGAGAGCTGTTTTTCAAATTATATTCAGCTTCTTATCACTGCGAAATTACTCTTTCACACTCTCTATTCAAATATTGTTGCTTGGTTGTGTTATGTCATCTTTCACCCAGGAACTTTTCTGTTTCGTTCTCTACAGCTGAAAAATAAGCCTCTTGATACCTTCTTAACTGTTCCGTTTCAAAGACTTCCTAGCAGCGAATAGTGCCAGCTGAAGTCTGAAAACATATCTAGCATCTCTTCAGTGAACCATTACAGATGTCCTTGAGCTATATAGGTTGAGTGGAACTTCAGTTTTGTAGTGATATGGAGCTTTGAAATATTTGTGCTAACTAGCAGAATATAAATTTATACACAGAAAGTCTTGGGAACATAAGGATTAATTGCACATGATTTCTATGCATCTTTCTGATGCCTTGGGGTTTTCTTTGTTCTTTTCTTTTTCCAGTTGATACAACCTCCTAGAAACAATATTTTGTATTTTTGAGTGCATGTTCCAGGGTATTGATGTTAAGTTATATGTTCATCCTTTCTGCTGGCCTTCCTCAGAATGAACTTGTGCATAGGCTTTTAATTAAAGTCTCTTTCAGAGGTTTTAATAATGTGCAGGGTATATGTTTTGAAAACTCTAGTGAATTGCTAATGTTGCTGTTAGTGATAGGAGTATCAGCTGATTGCTGATATGAGTAGCTCGGACTCCACACAGAATCTTGAATAGAATGGTTTGGCCCACGAAAAGAACAGAGTTTCTGCATATCAAATATCCCATAGCTACCTTCTAAGAGAAGGGAAAAAGTATGTTTTGAAATGTGATTGTTCTGCATATTAACGTTTCCCCACTTGTGTTTATAGAGAGACTCACACCTGATAGATCAGCTGTACTGGAAATACACTTCAATGTGGTTGATAATGTTTCTGGTTCCTTGTGTTGATAACATAAGGATAGGATGTTTCCGAAAATTTGTTACCACAGAGCGTATGTTATGCTCAGCATACCAGTCATGCCCACTTTCTCTTCCCACATCTTAAAAATAAATGTTTTCCAGGAGGTGGAAGTTGAAATTCTCCATTCATCTTCTACACAGTTTACAGAACAAGCAGCTGTACTGAGCTCAGTAGTTTGATCTGCCAAGTTTTTTTGTTTTGTTTTTTGTGGGTTTTTTAATCACTTACCTAGAGGACCAATTCCTGAAGAAATAGAGGTCTTGAAGAAATACAGTTATGTTTTGGACCCTTGCCTATGCCAGATTTCAAGGCTACCAGTTTGTGATAGTGGCCATTTGAGAAGGTGCTTGTTGCCATCTTCACACAGTGCTGAGGGGGTGTTTGTTTCACTAACTTTTTTTTTATTATTATTTTGGAAGACTTTCAGTGCTTTTCCTATGGTTGGTGTGAATTGAAGTTTCACAGAATTCACCAAATGGTTGATAGATAGTAACAGCTTTATTCTTTCACTAACTGAAGCTTGGGTGCCTGAACAAGTACTCTCTAAGTTAAGATCTCTTGTTCTCACTTAGTCTTGCTTAATTTGTGAACTTAAATTTAAAAAAGGACTGGTTCTGGACCCTGTTAGGCTTTATATTTAACTCCAATCTCCAATTTAGAGATAAATCTAGCAAAATATGAAACTGTCTCCTAATAAGTTAAACTACTTTGGTATGTATTGGGTGTAGTTGCTAAACTGATGGAGCTGTCTCTTTGGACGTGAGAAGACAGAGGTTCCTGATGAATCAGATCTTATGCTGCCTTTTACTATAATGCTATGATAAAGCTGTCCAGCCTAGATTCTTTTACATTGATTGCTACATAGCAAGGTGCTCTGCTAACTTAATCTCAAAGCAACTGAAAGTCAAGAAGTAACTGGCTTCCTAGGAGGCTTAGTATGCTGGACTGAAAATGTGCTTAAACTTTGGGAGTCTAAAGAATGAACAAAACTCTGATCTACTTTGCTGCTACTCTTCCTCTTTGAGTTCTGTGCTTCAGAACCAGTCTGGTCAGGGTCGGTGCAATTGCTTGGGTACTTCTCGTGCAGATACCATGATTCTTGTCTTTGAAGACATGTTGTTTTGGGGGATTTTTTGTTTGGGACTTTTTTTTCCTTTTTTTAGATAATTACATGTAGTGTTTGTTTAGGAGTGTATTTTAATTGAATCATTTTGTATTGCTCATTTTTAAGATTTATCCTGAAATTACATAATTTCTATTAAAAACAACATAATTATTTTCTATTAAAAGTGACAGAAAAGTCACTAGAATGAACACCACTTATATCAAAATATGAGCATACATGTAGTCAAAGAGATCTGAATATGGGTACATGAATATATATGCGTTTGTATGTATGTCTAACCTGTACTAACAGGGGAAAAATTCACTGGGTTTTTGTTTTGTTTCTTTGTTTTTAAGGGCTCACAGTTTGTCTCCAACAGATCATCTGGCAGCATTTTACTTGGCACTGCAGCTTGCCATATCCAGACAGGTTAGTTGTGTTTTAAAAGTGCAGCCTCACACTGTCATATGATGATTAGAATTTGTATCTGTTGATGGATACAGATGAAGATTTCTTCAATAAAAACCTGGTTTTCCTTGTACATATATGCATATCTATGGAAAAAAAACCCAAAATATTCTCTCTGAACACCTTCAGTCTTGTACACTTCTCCAGAGTTCTGCCACAATATTTCCAGCTCTAGGATTAGAAATAAGTCACTCAATTTATTTGTTTCAGCATTTATGGTGCTGGATGGAGAGAAAAAAAAAAGTCAGTTTTCACCCTGTTTTTACCTATTACGTGTAATCTCTGCTCAGACTGGTTATCTGGAGGGTGGGACTCTTGAATCTAGTTTTTAATGATCTTGACAGTGCTTAAATCTTGAGTATCTGCTAAGATCCGTGCCTTTTCTGAATATTTGAAGGAGGTTTGGTTATTGTGAACAAAATTACAAAAATGTGTTTAAGAAAACTGGAAAATACTTTAAAGCTGTAAAAGAGATCAGAGCTTGGTCCAACTTGTACAGCTGTTATGTTTAAGGGATTTAGGATTCTATCACATATCACATGAATTTGGATAACGTGGAGCTGCTTTGTATATGTCATGGTAAGCCTTTTCCTGTGTCATGTTTATTTTAGGAAGTAGTTTTGAGCACAGTAGTTTACATACTCTAGGTGACTACTTTTCATTGCTAATGAGTAGCAGAGACATTGGACTATGTCGCATTAGAGTGGAATGGATTGTCACTTTAATAGCACAAAATATTTTTCAGTAGCAGGCTATGACTCTGTACTTCTGAATTCCAAACTTCTCATGTTGCTTAATTAAATTTACTGTTTTTAACACTTAGTGTACTTATTTTGAGCAAAAGCACATGCAACTGAGGAGATAATGAAATTCCATGTGAAGAAAAGTTACTATTGCAGTCTAGCTGTACATTTTAGTTAATGTATTACAATTAAAATATTTTCAAAATCATGTAGAAATACAACCAATACTTGAAAAAAGAATAGTAAGTGAATATTTTAAAGGGCTGAAGGGAACTGTTTTATTAAAACTTGTATCTTATTTTCCAGGGCTAATATATTATTTAATTTTTACTGTTCACTGTAGAGCATCAGGTCCATTTTAAACTTCTGAGTAGTGTCTTACAGGAGTCTATAGAATTCTACATGGTATCCAGGTGAATATTTTGAAAATTTTATGGACGTGCAATCAAGTAATAGGCAATACTTCTAATAGTGATGCTTTCTTTTTCTGCCTTTTTTTAATCAGATACCAGAAGCTTTGGGTTATGTTCGTCAGGCTCTGCAACTACAAGGAGATGATGCCAACTCTCTTCATCTCCTTGCACTCTTGCTATCAGCCCAGAAACACTATCATGATGCTTTGAATATCATTGATATGGCCTTGAGTGAATATCCAGAAAATTTTATGTGAGTGAATGTCATGTTTGCTTTCTATGCTTTCTCTCATATTTGTTTTTCTTAGATTCTCATCTCATTCCTTTCAAGAGGGGGTGGATTTGAAGATTGGTCTTGAGTTTTTTTCCAAGTGTTCCCCCCTGCCCATTTAATGCAAGTCTGCTTTTTATTAAAGGCTTGTTAAATAGTGATTAAGGATTTCATTTTGGAAGGGAGGCTAGAGCTGGATAGTTGATCTTATTTTGTCTTTTTCTACAGACTCTTTGTTTAGATAATTTCTCCCTGTTGCATGCTTTAGAGTATTTTTTTCTGTCTTCTGTTTCTATGCAATATTCTAAGAAGGGTAAACAGGACTTTACTATTAGCTAGGATAGATTTATCCCATCCTACAGATAACTCTATGCATATTGTATGGAATCTATTCTGTAAAATACACCATAACAGAGAATCTCCTGTTTTGCCTGTATAATAACCAGTCATCTGAAGTTTGCTGATGGATAACTAAACAAGTGAACAGGGAAGAAGCACGTTTGGTAGATGTTCTCCTTTTGTTTAAGAAAGAAATCATTCTTTGTGTTTATTCTTCATGTTAAGTATATCTTAAAATACATTTGGATTTTATACTTTTGTAAGGGGTTTTTTTTGTTGTTATTATTTATTTTCTTATGAAAATCTGATGAAACGCTTCACAGCGAAATATCTCAGGGACAGATTCCATTAACTTCCAATGTTCCGTTCCGATGCTTTACCAACAGTCGCTAAGGTTGTAATCCATAGTATTACAAATATCCTAAATGCTTATTTAGACAATTTTTTGAAGTATCAATCAGTATAGTTGTTACTATATCAACATACCAAAAAAATATGATTTCTTTAAGAATTATTAGTTTGAAAATAGGGATTATAGTCTTTTTCCTTCCTGTTCCTTGACATTTCATGCCTCTTTTTGGCTGTCTATATAAGGTACCGTTGCCTTTTTCCTCATAAATCTGACCAGGACCTCTGTTGATATCGCCGCTCCTCAGAACTTCTGTCTCTGGTAGCCAGTTCTGTGCAACTGCTTTTGTGGCCTTTTGCTGTTTCTCACTTCCTGGTTTATCCACACACGTATAACTTGTCTCTGTTCTTACTAGGGGCTTCCACACATGCTTCATGATTTCAGAACTATCTAGCAGTTCCTCTCCCAAACCTGTCTGTGCTTTCCTCAGGTCTGAGGGACCTGTCAGTAAGTCATGGTTTGAGCGGCAATTGAAGTATCAGCTACCTAATTTTATGCCCTGTTATTGTTAAAAACAAATATGTTCAAAGCACCGTGATCTGTCATCTTCTGTCTGTTACTGGTTCATCTTCTGCCACTTAGTGGCGATGTAAATGACAAAGAAGCTGCTGTCTCTCTCAGAATATGAATAGTCTAGAAGAAGTATTTCTGAAACTGCAGTTCTCCCTACTGTAATAAGAGAACAAAGGATCGTTCAGTAAAATGTTTAAAATTACTCTTGTGAGCATTCAAAAGGTATTTATGGGTTTTTCAAATATGGTTCACGGCCTTTCTGTACTTGTTTATAATTGCATCTTGTGGTTAAACAAGTTGCCTGAGTTGTTTTAAAAAGTACTGATCTTTCTATTAATGTATGTCAGTATATTAATCATATGGGTCATAATGGTGGTTCTAAATTGTTAGTCCTGTTGTATAATACAAACACCGTGGTGATACAGTGTACTATGTTACAACCTACTGGTACAGATCAGGGAATTTGAGAGGAATATCTTGGCAGTAGGAATCGCCATCAGATGTGGCAACAATTGCTGAAGGATCCAAGGTGAAACACAGCTCTGTGTATCTAGACAGTCTTTTAGAGTCTTGTTTTTAGTGCTGTCAGGTTACTTCTGGTTCCCAGAGAAGTCAAGGATATGATTGAGACTCCTTGTGTGCTCTCTGCAATTGATACCGACAGCCATACAGACACATCTGGTCAATAATACAAATTTGGATTGATTCCTTCATGTAACTGGGTTATTTTTGCAAGGATTTATCAGCAAAACCTCAAGTTTACAATCTGTTCTTGTGCACTATATCTGGTGCTCTTGAAATGGCTGACAACATGTATGTGCATATATATATATATAAGATATACACCACAAATGCTTAGTGTATTGTTGTTTCTGTTTTCTTATTCTGCAACATCTGTAAACAGTACAATCTCACAGTACTTTCTAGCAGACTGGGAAGAGATCCTCTTGTGTTCCTCTAAGGCTTGCTAATTTTTAGATATACTGAAACATTTGATTATTCGCCTATCGTATTTTATTGGCTTTTGTAAACACTTCAAATATCATCATGTTTTATGTTTTATCTTTTGGTTATGTCTGCAATCCCAGTAAGCTAAATAGTACAAGACTTTTCTCGGTGTTCTCTGTATTTCTGTTGGAATGAATCTATTACCTCAGCCTTATGCAAAATGATACTTTGATAGCTTTGCAGCATAATAAATGTCTGTACTTGGAAAATATTAAAGTAACACATAGGGCTTGTGACTTATGTTATTTCTTATTTCTTCTATTGTTATTCTTATCCGCATACCTCTGTATGCTGTAATTGCACTGCTGCACTGAGTGCTGTCCTGCCCTGTTCACAGCTGTATGTTCTTTTTGTTTTGCTTTTCTTTGAGAAGAAAATAAATTTTCAGAAGTTTATAATGCTACATATTTGCATAACGCCAGAGGTTGCAAGGAAGTCATAGAATACACTGTGAGTCACGCTGAGAAGTGGATACTTTCCAGCACTTCTGTTGTAGTCAATTAGTAAATATGTTGCCTGTCAGTTTTTAACCTTTGAAAATCTGATGCATTCCTAGAATTCATGTTCAATATTTGAGGTATATAGCAAGCATACCTTCGTATCTTAAATTAGCATTAACCTTCCTGCACTATAAAGCTAGAATGCTGCTGAACAAACATGGCCAATCAGATAATGATTTTGCCCCATGCGCCTCTAGGTCAGTAAGTAGAAAGAAATTCCTCAGAGCCAAAGACTTGTGTCCCATCATTATCTAAAGGAGCGGAAGGACTGTGAGCAAACATCACATTGTGCTGTTAGCAGCAAGGTACAGCTTTTTCTTTGAATGGAGAGTTGATTGTTCTTCCTTTGTTCGTTATATTGGCAGCATAAATACGCAATCTGCTCTAAGACCTTAAGGGGTATAGGAAAAACTATTGGTGAAAATCTAAGAAAGCTCTAAAAGTGAAATAGGTATGTAGTAATGTTTTCCAGAAATAATCAAAATGCAAGATATTTGCTGAATATCTATAGCACTATCATTTCAAACTTTTTGTAAGCTTAAAATGCTAGGTTGTAACCACTCTACTTATAAACAAGTTACCTGTGTTTTTCAGAGCAATACAATCAATCTACTTTTAAATGCTAGCTAACCTCTGAAGCCTCCTGAAATCTGAGAGTGCTTTGATCCAGGGACAAAAAGATCTCTAGACAAAAGATTACTGAACAGATTAAGATTATTGAAAAGATTATGAATACCCTGCTCTGGTGACATGGGTGGGAGTAAGGTGCCAGCACCAAAAAATCTGAATAGTTAATCTCAGTCAGGTCCTACTGCATTTGAATTCATCTAAAGTTACACTGTTTTTTCCCCACCTTTCATTAGACAACTTGTCCGTGTTGTAGGAATGCAAAGTTCAGTTCTTCTCCAGCTTGACAGGATTTGAACCCACAGATGATGCAGCTCAGAGTCATAACCATCAAACTATATGGGAGACTGGGTGAGATGATCCATTTCTCCTCTTGAAACAGAAGCAGGGACATGCTGCCCTGAATGCAAAGAGAGTAGGCAGGAAGGAGCCACAATATATCCTAAATCACTAGAGTACTTAACTATGTGGGAGGCTTGAGGTCTTTGCTGCTTGGATTTTCCTTGAATTGTATTTATTTTAATCCAGTGATTGTCTACTCTGAATGTATAAGCAGTCCCAGAGGTGTGCATTACAGTCTGAAGGTGTATTCAGAGATACGATGCAAAGTAATGGTGGTTGTGTTGCATTGGTTCATATTGGGCTTGTATATCTCGTGCAATATATATAGTACAGTTATATGTGCAATTACCTGAGGAGCCTTATTTACAGACTCCTTCCCATGACTCTTTCCTGTCTTTTTATCTGCTTGTTACAAGGAATCTATATCATAGTGGACTTCTGAATGATATGAAATCTTGAAACAACACTTTTTATCTATTTCTACTTCATGGTTAGTCATAAGTAGATTCTCAGTCAAGGGAGACAGAGTTAGGTTTCTTAATGAAATACTTGTGATGTTGTTTTCTTAATCTTAGCTGTTTGGGGTTCCCTCGTTATTTCAAGTGTTGGGGCACTTAAAGACGAGTATAGTGCCTGAAATTAGTGTAATTAGGCAAAATAAATAATAAGTATCAATTGCTATTTTATGCTGAAAATTGAACTGCAATGGATAGCAGCTGACAAGCTTTTAAAGTAGCAGAAGTAGGGAACAGCAGATGGGTTATTTGAGGAGTGCAAGCATGTTATTTTAATGTGAAGTACACTCAAAAAGGAAAGACATATGGTAACAGGTTTGAAGACAACTGAAGACTAAGTTCACAGTTTAAACATTTACATTTGTTGAAGTGTGATGGAAATTTTTTTTCTTCCAAGCATATTTCACAGAAGCATCAGGCCAATATGTCACTCCTCTGAAAACTATTAAATCCTTTCCTTCCTGACCCTCAGGGGCTCTTTTGAGCTACATTAGATTTCCCGGAATCGCAGAGCCTTTTAACATCCCTCTCAGTTCATTGATTAACAAACTTGTTTCCTTCTGGGAGTTGTCTGGGTGGGCATAACAGAAGAGCTGGTTGGTGCGTGCAGTGTATGATGATACATACATTGATGTTTTGTGGGACAGGGGTGTATTTATCAATTAAAGGGAATAGACTACACTATTGTGTTTTCCTAAGGTCGGTTGTAGTTGCGCTACAGTGTGTGGTGCTGGTTAAACTTAAACTTTTTTTTTCTTGATAAGTAGAGCACTGGGAATTATTTGAGGAAAGGGCAGTAATATATGATTGGACAAGAAATAGTGATCTGCTAGGCTTGCCAAAATCACGTCTTTCAGGTTCTTGTCAAGATTTGACAACGTGCTTTTTCAAATCCATTCCATTTTGATCCTGTCCATCTTGGGAGTTAAATGAATTTGTTCTCAGGAATCATTTTTCTGTAAGTCATGAAAGACAGTATCGGTTGCTTGTGTTTTTTATTTTCATGCTGGGCTTGTCTTCCCCCCCGCTTTGGTTGTTGTTACGTGCTTTTACAGAATGGCCCATTAAAAAAGACATTGTTGATAGGTAGATATTACTTTATATAACCAATTGGTCATTGGCCTAAGGGTCTTATCCCTGAATTATATTTGCTAGGCTGTAGATTCTTCTTTGAAACTTGATTGAAAGAGTCCCGGTTTGGGTCATGAGGTGGCTGCCGCAGGGTGTTCAAGGCAGGAAAACAAAAAGTTTTCAAGTATAACTAATTTGTTCTGGCTTTAGTCAGAAACTATCGTCATTATAGTTTACAGATTTACATTTTCTTAAGGACATTGAGTTCATAAGATGGAATACAGTATACATAAACTCCACTAAAATTCATAGGACTGACTGCTGCTTTTCCTTGCAAAGAAGCAATGCTACTGCTTTGTGAAAAAATATATGGGGAGTAGTATTTCAAAGGGTGCAGCGTAGGCCATCCAATGCACACCAAAGATACCTACTCATGGTTCCCACAAAATTGTGTTATTTTGGGGCTTGAAGGGCTGTTTTTGTGGCATCTTTTGCTTGTTTGAGAGTCAGGCTTCAAATAGCAATCTGAACTGCCTATTTTCACTTCATCTATGTTTCTATATATGGGCTTCCCACTACTGGGGATCTGTGCAACCAAAGTTGGAGGAGATTACCCTTATGATTAATATTGGCACTATAGAAATCTGTCACTTTTCCTGAATCACTTGGAACAGGTTTCACATCTTTTGGGTATGTTTGGTGATTGATTGGGAAACAGTTTAGGAGACTTTCTTTATTAAGTTAAATGATTTTCTGGAGTTCTTACAAAAACCAGAGTTGGTTGCTTGACCTCCTGTTGCCAGTGTTGGGCATCCAGTGATTCAGTCAATTGGATTTCCTGAAGGAACCGGATTGATAGGAGCAGCTGAAAAAAAACCCTAAGTAGACATTGCTTATAGTTGTGTTCGGTAACCTCTTCTCATTAATTGTGTCTTGTTAGCTTGCAAATGCAGCTTGGATAATTGAGACTCATTCCTGGCTGTTGACACTTTGAACAAAAATGAGAAGCAGATATGATTAATTGGGAAAGAAGAAACTGGCTTCAGGGTAAGGCGAGACAAATTGATTGGGTAACAATGTCACAGGAATTCAAAAGAAATCACCAGGAAATAAGATTAATTTGTTCAGTCATCCAAAAAGTTATTTCAAGGTACTTAAAAATGATGATTTTTCATGTTTCGTAATGAGTGATTTATATTTATATCTTTCCTGATAATAAAACTTTCCTTGAATACACAAAATGGAGTAGACTGACTGTGCAAGGGTTCATTTTGCAATTGCAGCAGACACCTCTATGAATTTCTTTCTGTACTTTGATTATCATGGTGATAGAAGTGATGCACCTAAAATCACTGAATGTGTAGGTAAATCCTTTATAAAACTATACGTATGTCATATTCTATTTAGTTTCATGTTGTTATTCTCCTTGTAGGTTAAATTTTTGCAGTTCTGTCATTTTGTGTTTTGATGATCATGCAGATGGTTTGGAGTTGACTAACATGAAGCTGTAAGCTTTCTACAGCAAGCATTAAAGGGACAGCTGTCAAAACTGGATGCTCAAATTAACAGAGTTTGAAGCCAAGAAGATAAATTTTTAAAACTCCTGACCTTCTATATATCAGAAGTTGCCAAATTTGCTATAGTTTTTCTATTAATATAGATTTAGCTAAAGCATACCTTCCAGAGGACGTCCGATCTTGATAAGAACACATCAAAAACTGGAGAAACCATTGCAGCATGTGGTAGCTTGTTGTAGTGTTTCAGCTGCACTCTTCATTAAGACTGTATTTTTGTTCTTGAGTTGATCCCGTATTTGTTTCCAGTCATTGGTTTTTATATCGTTCTTTACTAAGCACTCTGTAATACTTCATACTCTGATGGTAGCTTCTGTAATCAGGTCACCTCCAAATGTCCTTTCTGATAAGAACGTCACCGTACTTGCTGACAGTAGGGCACGTTCTCTAGCCTTTAAGTTATCTGTTGCGCTGTTGAACTGTAGCCAGTTTTCATCACATGTAAACAAGAACTGCACAAAATATTTCAGTATCGTTTATCACTGCTTTATACAGAGACTCACCTGCATCGTGTCTGTTAGAAAGGATTGTGTTAATTATTTTGAGCGTAATTGCTTCGTTGGGGGCTTATATTCAATTACCTGTTTGCTGGCATTCTTATTTGCTTCTTGGTCAGTTATTTCTATGATTCATTTCCACGCTAGAGTGCAAAGGCTGTATTTGTTCCTATAGCTATATGCTGGGTTTTTAAAAAGAAATCCAGCTTAAGAGCTGTTAAGCCATGCTGCTGAACAAATTGTTTGGAAAGCTTCCTACTGTGCTGTTATAAGGATCTTTTCATTAAGAGAGTATATTACACATAAATTAGAGTCCTGTTGGATTCAAGTGGAATTCCCAAATGAAGGGTCTTAAAGCAGTCAGCCCTACCTCCTCCTTTTAAAAGAAGCTACAAACTTGCAGACAGTAAACTGTTGTCAGATTCTGCAGTGTGAATGAAGTAAACGCTGGGAACTCTAGGATTTCCTTTTAATTTTAACCTTTTTCTTCTAAACCATTTATTTATGAGTAACTACAAGACTCTCAGAAGGGCACTTGCTGATAGTACATACTGACTAAGAGAAACTGAATTTGCGAAGGTTTTTTATATTTTTCAAGCCCTGAACAATGTAAATAATTTCTATAGTAAGAGAAGAATAATTAAGTTTACTCCCAATCCTAACTGAAAATAGAGCATTCTGTTCGGTTTTTATCAGGATATGGGGGTATGGACCCTTCAGAAGAAGTAGTCTAGTGGAATTAAAAGTTTGCTGTAGAAGGTTTCTTAGTCTGAGGGACTTCAGGGAGATTCCTGATTACTGCTGCATTGAGTGACACTGCTCTAGCAGGCAGATCTGGTGGAAGAATGATAGATAGCATGTCATATTGCCAGATTTGAAGAAAGAATTGGGGAATGAAAGGCAGGACTCTTCCATGCAGTAGCGTGTGGAATACAGATATCCAGCTATGGCTGATCCAAGCTGGTGTGCTCATACGGTGCACAGCAACTTGTGAAAACTGCTTACTTGATCCCAAAAGCAAAGCAGCTGGTTTTAAAATGACACCCAAGGCGAGCAGTACCTGTTCACTGAAAGAACTAAGAGTTCTCAATACTAATAGTGTTACTTGTCACATAGCAGAGCTTGGTCTCCACTACTTTGAATTTTTGCTTCATTCTACAGGATAGAAATATCCTTAAAAACTTAAGCCAGTATTGGACAAATTAACTCCTCTTGATCTCCTGACATTATAAGAGTGTTGCTGTGGAAGGGGATTGGTGGTTGTAGCATCTGGGTCTTTTATTTCAAAAAGTGAAACAGGCTGGCTGAGAAGAAGGAGGCATAATTAAGACAGTGATTTTGTTTTGGAGATTCACAAGTTCTTAACTATGCTACAAATTACACTGACTGGCTGGTAGGCAAAGCTTCAGATCATGATTTAATAGATAGTTTGTACTGATTAGGAAATAGAGTACTAGCAAGAACCTTGGAAGTCACAAGGCTCCATTATTACAGTTGTCCTATCTGTAATACTTTTCATGAACTTATCAACTGTATTTTAAGAACAGTTAGGTTATTTGCTCCACCTCTTCTGCAGCCTATCCAAAACAAACTGTGAGGAAGCAGTCTCTTCTACAATTTCATTTATAATCTTGAGACCTAATTTCCACCCTTAATGTTTTAATAGTCTGTATGGTCTTTATATATGCTAATTTTTGTGGAAACATTATCCTCTAGATAAATTATTCTTTTCCCTTCATGGTGCTTGTCTCATCTGTATTTATAGATAGAATTTGTAACTCTTCTTGGCTTTTTTTTGCTAGACTGACTAAATGAAGTATTTTTCATACTCTGCAGTCTCCAGTCAGCTGATGACCCTCGCAGCCTTTCTCTGCAGCTGCTCCAATTTGAAATTTCTCATGTGTGTGTTTTTTAACTGTTAGAATTATGTATAACATTCCAGATGTGGTCTCACGGGGGTATTGTACAATGGCACTGTCTCTTTCTCTTTCTGCTCCAACAAGTACATTCCAGAATTGCATCTGCCCTCTTTACAGCTGTCTCACCTTGATGAACCTGGCTGTTAGGCAGCTCTAGTTTGGAGTAAGTGTTACACAGGTTGTTTGGTACAATCTGTTTATTAAACTTGAACTATAACCCATTTTTCCATTAACAATGTTATCTAATACTTCTTTCATTTTTTGTATGCTATTTTTATATAAATTTTTGCATGTTATTAAGATTTTTATATATTCACCTGTGCCTTCCCTCTTGAAAAAAACATTGACAATATAGTTGCTGTTCCCCCATCATTAGAGAAGTGATATTTTCTTTAAAGTTTTTACTCTAGAATGACAATCTTATGTGTCGCTGTTTCCATAATTCTGAGAAATTGATTATTTTTGACTGTATTAATTTTAATAATTTTTAAAGTGTTCCAGTTCTCCATTTGTCATTGTTTTCATATCTGAGACAACATAGATAAGGATTATGGTGGAGGTTGGGGCTTCATTCCTGAATATCCTTAATCTTCATCCCGTTGTCCCCATTTTTAGTATACACATTTTCTTTTTTTTCCTACTTAGGTACAAAAAAGCCTTTAAAGACTGTAACTTTTTTGTATAATAACCTGTTCAGGTATAGTTTAGCTTTACTTTTTACTATGTACCTAAGATGCAGCTTTCTGTGCTGATTTTTCTTTCTCTTCTCTCCCCTCTGTCCCCTGCTATTCTTGATAGGATCTCTGCATGTTTCTGATGTCTTACTTGCACAATGTTATCAATGATTGGCTTGTCGAACATTGTTTTACCCCTTCAACTTGAGATGTGGCTCCTTAAATGTTTTAGCATCTTTGTGTTAAATGCCAGGCTTCTGCTGTATCGTGGATGTCTTTGCCAACATTCGCTATCAAATTATTTGGGTGTATGCCGCTGAAATTCAAAGACCTAGTTATAAACCCGTTTGGGATTTTTCATTCTTTATTTAAATAAAAATCCAGTAATATATGGATTAGGTTATGAGCAGCTGTTTTATAACGTCCTCATTAGTTAGTGAGAACAGTCTTGAAGTAATGGAGTCATTTGCTGCTTCAGTAGCTATTTCATAAATCTATCAGCTATTAGTTCCAAGAATAACTAAGCCCTTCCACTTGAGAGTTTGATTTGTTCTCCATTTTGTGCCTGGGTAATTAGTCTCCTAAAATGATACAATTCACTTTATTTTTATCTAACGTTAAAAATCTGCATCCATATCAAACACTGATGCTGGAACAAATGCCCCATTAGTCTAATGTCTTTAACAGAACCTGTTTTTACCTACTTCCCTTCCCCAGACAATTTGACCCAAACAGATTTCTGTTCTTGTTATCTGTTATATTTATTCCAGTTTGACACGTTGCTGACACATATTGTTCTGCTCTTCATTTCTATTTTGAATATTGTCTATTCCTCGGTAGTTGCATTCTTAGTCATGAGTGCTGTCCCACCATGCTGTGGTTACTCTGTCATATTTGTTCTGCACCGTGTGCCAGTAGTTTAAACCACTGACTCTTACAAACAGACACAAACAGATAATTCATGATACTCATAAAATGTACAGCTTGATTTTCATCATCCTATCTCTTGGTAGTTTTTATCCATTCTTCACCATTTTTAATAGCGTATTAAAAACAGGTGTGAAAATGTCCCTGTAAAGTTTAAAATTCTCTGTGTCAGTAGTGCAGGCTGTATTCCAGAAGAGTTGTTTCCACAGATGCTTGAAGCTGAACTTTCAGACAATCCTTTTTCAGATCATCTACCTCATGGTTTCTAAAACCTTCCTGATAATACTTGTCCCTGAGCTGCTTGTTTATCTTGTTATGAACTTGTACCTCCAGCCATATTTCAGGGGAACTTGGAAGAATTAAGTTAATTTGGGAGACCTGTTTGTCACATGGTGTTCCTCCTGCCTGTTGCCTCCTTCCTTTTTCTTCCCTTCCTTACCCCATTTGTTAAGTAAACATTTAGTTGGCAGGTTTTCATTTTGTTATTAACACCCCATCTCAGTTTTCTGAAGTGTCTTAGTTATTTTATGATTTGTAGTCAAAATATTTCTTGGACCCAGGGAAACTGCTCTGTGTGGCTTTGTAAATGCAACCTTTTCTATTCAAAAGATTATTTTTGGTTTAGTGTGGATAATCCCACACCAGTGTATTTTTTTTTCCCCATTAGATACAATTGCCTAGCCTTTCTTTATTAGAATTATGAATATTTTTCCATCATACTTTGTTTATTGTTTGTATTTTGGGAAACGTGCAACCATCCAGTCCCCTTGATTGCTGTAATGCATAAAAAACAGGGATGATGTTGCATGTGTACCAAGTGCATCCAAAAGCATCAAACTCTGATGTGTTGCTTTAATTCTTACAAGTATATTTGTCTTCGGCTATCTTGCCCTCGAATCCTGCACTAGTAGTCCAGGTTCTTATGTTTTTGTTGCACAGACTCCTGCTATTTTGTACACGTGTTTAAGTCATTTCTTAATAATCAAATCCCCTCTCTATCTCCTGCTCAATTTTTCTTTTAGCTCTTGCGTGATGAATCTTAGTGATTTACTGACCCTGTGCCTTCTCTCTGCTACAGAATTCCTGAAAGTCTTAAATGCTTGAAGGCTGTTAATGTAAATTCAGTCTATCTGTAAATCGTACATAATAAGGTATATGTTACGATTGTCTTCTTTCTAGAATGACTTGTAAATTCAGTGCTTCTGAATTTATTATGTTCCATAACTTTTGTAAGGTGTTCTATGATCACAAATTTTAAAAAATTGAACTTCTATAGGCTCTTCAAACTGTAAAAAGTACTCTCTTCTTTTTACATACAGAGAAAAAGGAAAGGGATTGTATGAGGTAGATTCCTGTGGGTTTGGGTTTGGGTTTTGATGCCTGGGTCTTGTTGTTTGGGCAGGGAGTGTGTGTGCGCACGCGTTAAGGGTAGAACAGATGTAGTAGTGTGAGTGGAGGAGGATGTTATTTGCCATTTTTCCTTGAGTAAAATGATGGACAGACCTGGACATTTTTTCTTCCAGTGATACAGTCACAGTTAAACAAATATCTAGAGAGGACTGCTCTGCCAAATGAAATATGACTTTAAATTATCTATATAGTTCCCTGTATACTCAAATCCGATTTACTGGTAGGAAGAAAGCTAAACTAGTGTAACTTGATTCTGTTCTGCATTCCTACAAGACATCAGATGAGACTCCATATGATCTTATTTACCTTGCTTATCCACAGGTGCTCATTCTCCTAAACTAACTCAGCGACCTGCCTTTCATTTCCTCCTCAGTCCCACCAACACACATATTGTACAGTTAAGGTAGCGTGATTCATTTTTAGATTTACATGCTGGGTAGTTTCTGCAAAGGACGTTCAGTGCAACACTAAAGCTTTAGCTACTGTAACTTGCTGAGGCAGTTGATGTCATTTCTTATTCTTGAGAAAACCCTCTGGCAGTTTGCAGTTACTGTTAGCAGCCTCGAAGTTTGTATTTGGGATAAGAAAGTTCTGAGCTTTCACACATGCCCACCCTCTACACCCTTCTCAGTCTTCCCACGCAAACCATATGACCAATCATATAAATTTTTCACTTAGGATGATTAAGGTTGCACTGGAATAAAATGCCAGAGTACACCTGGGTTTAAAAACAGAAAGTAGGCTAACAGTTTTATATGCATCCTCTCCTCCTGCTTTGTGCTCTTTCATCTTGCAATTTACTAAAAATTGCTTTTAAATTAGTGTTTTTTCCAGCGTATTACCTGTTCCCAGATGCTGTGACTCCTATAAATGTGCATACCAATTGACTAGTTCCTTTATTGTCGCACTGCATTTATATTCTTTAATTATCCAGGAAGGTGTCTAAGTTAATCTCTGTGGAGAACCTTCTGCTGATACAGGGAATGTAAAAGGAATATGCAGTCGTCATCTTATGAGGCTATGCACTTTATTTGTCCTGCTGCAGTTAGAAACATCAACTTTGAAATCAGAATTAATTTATAGTGGCTTCCATCAAACATGTTTACTTCCGTTATGAGTAGTTTGCTGCATATTTGATGAATTATGTGCTTTCTTCAGGTTGTCACTTGTAAATGTTCAAAATGTTCAAAATTCAAGTCAAACACCAATTTTGGTGCCTGCTGATGGCAACATAATGTAGAGTGGAGCTACATTTTCTTGTTGACCTTACCAATGCTGACTTCCTCCCATGAATCTGTCTGGTCTAGTGGTATCTTTTTCAGTATAGCCTCTTCCATTTCCTATAATAAAAGTTGATATTATAGGGAAGTAACTTGCATCAGTACTGAGTTGTTTTCTTCCGTGAGTTATATGTTAGATAACTATCATCTGAGCCAGTTAATGGAAAATACTTTCCTTTCTCATAAAAGTAGTAAAGATTTTCTTTAGTGAAGATGTCTCTCTTGTCTTCAACAAATGAAGTACTGTTTTTAGTGGTCCTGCAATTTCACTAAGCTATATTATCTTGCTTAACTTTAAAAAAAAAATTTAAAAATCCTGTCAACTATTGTTTCTGTCCAGTTGAAAAGGCCATCTTATAAAAAGCACTGTTACTTTGATGACGTTAGATATTTGACTTTATTGTAATTACTTCCTGAAACAATTACTTAAATTAACACTGTCTCCAGTTTGGTGTGATGTTGGCTGTCTTTAAAAATGTTTTGCTTGAATTGGAATCTCTTTTATTTCTCTTCTAATTTCCTTTCCCTTTTCACTAGATTACTGTTTACAAAAGTCAAATTGGAGTCCCTGTGCAGAGGCCCAGATGAAGCACTCCTTACCTGTAAACACATGCTCCAGATTTGGAAATCCTGCTACAATCTCACTAACCCAAGGTAAGATGCTGTAGAATTCTAGGCTGCTTGATACCTTTCTCATTAGCCTTTCAGCGCAGTATTAGGTCAGCGGTCCTGCTTTTACGTGGTCTGGTATTTCGTATGAACAAACTAATCCTCTGGGAATCTGGAGACTGAAGTGCAATGATACCAGTTGATGGACATGCAGAAACTACCCCGAGTTCTGTGAAGTAAGGTACGCCAAAGCTAATAAACTCTGCAGTGATGAGGACTGATTACAGAGATTGGGTAACTCTGCCATTCTCCTTGATGGGGCTCAATGTACTGGTATTGTCTTGATTTTTTCCCCAATCTGGGTTATAGAGCCTTTTATATTGGCTGGTGGAGATATTGCTGTAGTGGAAATTTAGTTCAAGGACTTTCACTAAATAAAATGAAGGAGGACTAGATGTTAATTAAGACTATAGAAACGTCACAGGTCACATGGATAAATATGAGGGGCTTGCAAAGTCAACATGGCTTTTTTTTAAAGGGAGGTCTCGCTTAGGAACCTATTTAGGTTCTTCAGAGGCATTGGCAAGTATTTGGATAAGTTGATATAGTCCTATTTGGGTTTCCAAAATGCTTCTGTGAAGGTCCTTTGCCATATATATTTAGATAAGCTGTGAAATAAACAGGAAGGCCACTTGTGGAAATCCACACTGGTACTATTCAACACATTTATCAAGTACCTGGAGAAGAGGACAGGCAGAATTTCTTGCTATCTGGTTGTTTGAAGGGTTGACAGTTTCTGGAGAAGAGATGCTGCAGCAGAAGAGCTTTGTACCAGGTGGCATCAGATACCTGTATAGCAGTATGATGAACATCATCTGTTCAGTTTTTGCTCTTACTTTGTTTGATCTGTTATGTAAACACATGCATCTCTTTAAGAAGATTGAGAGAGTTGGCCTAATGGCCAAAGGGGGAAAATTGCTTCCCTCTTCAGCGAGCTAGTGAGCAGTTCAGAGCAGGAAAATTTGGAGGGTGTGGCAGGAGAAGATGGGGAAGGGACCCGAATCAGGCACAGTGCATTGGGAGAGACTTTGATACTGCGCTGTGGAGCAGGGAGCAGGACTCAGGAGTTATAGAAAGCAAGTGTGTCAGCAACCAGAAAGGTTTGAGCTGAATTGTTTTCAACTCAAAGTCACTGAATAGCAGCAGGGACCTGGGAGAGAATTTCTCTTCTAACTTAGTGGGTGGTGGTTTATTTTAGTTGGCTGGTTGTGTGTGTGGGGAGGGGGGGTTAAGAGTTTATTGTCAGAATGCTGTGCTGTGCAGAATAGTTACAATTTCTATGTAAGCTTAATTTCAGTGAGGCTTTGCATGTACTCCAGCACAACTTTTCACTTTCCATCTCTGCTGTTACCTCCTTTACACAGATCAGGGCTCTAATCATGGCTTGTCATTACGTCGTCGTCGTTGTTGTTGTTGTTGTTGTTGTTGTTGTGCTAAGACCTACTATGCCATGTTAAATACACGTTAAGTAATGCTTCCTTCAGACATCAGCAGTGACTGAAAACTTACTCTTGGCTGTGTCAGCTTCAAACAGCAATGTTTGCTAACTCTCATGTCACTGTTCTACTTCAAGAACATCTAAGTGGAAAAATTAACGAGGACTACTTCACATCTGATAGTTTTTACTGCTTTTCTGTCTTGACATTTAAAGCTTTTCTTGAAGTTCTGGTTTATGGTAACAAATGAAAATCAAATTAGGAATGGAATGGATGGGAGCTGTGAATAAGTGTCATGATGGAAGGAGACAGGTTTCACGAATCACACATTCAGAGTTATGTCAAACAGTGAATACGGATACCAAGCTGTAACCTTTCTTTGGATGGTCTGTGTGAAATTTAAGGGCTGAATACCTTCATATTGTATCACGGTGATCCAGATCTGTCTGACTGGGATAACAACTATCACTCAAACCTGAAATGTGACTGGGAAGTTCTATTCATGCAACTGCACTCCAGATGTAGCGAAGAATGATGATGTAGCCTTGTTGTGAAAACTTATATTTTCCAACCTCTGTAATTTTAACACACGCTTCATTTTGTTGAAAAGCACCGTTTGAAAATTATGTCTCCCACTGGAAATAATTGAAGCTTTTTTTAACAGTTCTTTAAGCCAATAATAAAAGGTCTTTTAATCATTTGAAACCTTTTTAGAATGTTGTTTTTCAAAGATCTAAGTATCCTTTATGCTTATTTGAAACATCTTTTTCTATTCTGATTTGGACTGAAAACTAATTTTGATGTATCATTTTCCCAATGAGATAAGAACTCACTTTTTTGATAAGCTGTGTTTTATGTTAAACATTTCTTCTTGCAATTAATCAGATTTTATGGAGTAAAATTAGGTTCAGTGTCCTCAATAATCTTTTAATAATGAAAATAAATTACGTATAACTAGATGTACCACACAAAGTAAGGGCTAAAGGCAACACTGTGACTTACCTTTGTTCAGCTCATTTAGAACAATTTTCTTTTGTCTTTAATTGGCATACAAACATTTTCCTCATGAGATGGTTAATATGAATTTAAAGCTTATTTTGTGGTGCAAGGCTTGGAAGGTTTAAATGTTTATCTTCAGCCTGCTGCTTGAAGTTCATTAGAAAATAGTTCAATTCTTTTCCAGTTCTTAGTTTGCATTAGGAAAACAGAACAAACCACAATGCCAGTGCTGTGCTTAGAAGATACTTATGCGAAGCCTGGCTTTCCTTGTCAGCAACATTTGGCATGCTAGTGCTTGTGGATTGAGGAAGTAATTAATACAGCAGTTACCAGAAAATATGCACCAACTGATGTAACAACTATAGCTGATAGTGTGTGTCCCAGAAAGTTCCCTTCTGTTTCCTCTGGATTTCTATAATGGCATCATTTTGTAAGGAAATTAGTCATGCAATAATGTTAGGGTAATGCAAAATTTTCTGTATACCATTTTAGTAACAGCTGTACAAAGAGAAGAAGCTTTTTCACTCGTTTTTGGAACGTGCAACTATAAAGAGTTGCTGAAAGGCTTCTTGCCCTTCTCTCAGTTCAAATTCAGGAGGAGGGGATTTTAAATTGAAGGCAAATGGAAAGATGTACTGAATTCCAGTCTTGCAGTTTAGATTAAAGTCTCTCAGGCTTTACTTTAAGCTAGGAATTTTGTGGAGTTTTTCCTCTTCGGTGAAAATCAGTCAAACGTTTGCAACTCTGCTAAGTTGGGCTAACAGCCCAATTGCTTTAAAGCTTAATTATTTTTAAGTTTGTGGGGTGCTTTTTTTTTAAATGAGGTTTTTAAAAAAGTATTAATTGATAGTGAATAGTACCAGACTTACAATCCTAAAAATGAAATTACTGTATTAACCATAGAATGTTAAAGAAGGAGTGCCCATATGTGGTTCCTCACACTTTTCTGTCAGTGTGTCTCAGTACTCTCCTTATTTTAAGGAGAAGGAGCACTTAGTTCTTCAGTCCCTGTTCTTCCGCTGAATCTTCAATAGTAGTTCTAGGAGCAACTAGTTTTCCAGCAAGTATATCAACAAGAAGCCTGAGGGACAGATACTGAGTTACAACTAAAGTAGAAATTAAGTGCATTTGTCCACAGGAGCAATCAGTGAAAACCACTGCTACTGCCTAGGCTCCTGAGGTGTTGGAAGTGTTCAAAATGTTCCTGCTGCACTATTAGGATCAAATTCAACATTAGGCAGTTAATATGTGTGTGTATTAAAAAAAACAGCCACCCAAACCCAAAAACTCTAGAGAGAAAAGTGATGCCTTTTTATGCGAAATGTAGTTATGGCATCTTTATAACACCTTTACCTAAAATTAGATGCCCTGAGTTTAGTGTTTCTCTTCAGTCTGGGAAAAGTGTGGATTTTCAAACTTACATCTGCCATCTCAGCTTACTGTGAGAGCTATACCTCATATTATATAAAAGTTTAAGGTACAATAAATCCATTCTGTAAAGCTGTTAACTATGAATCAAATTAAAAGCCTGTATTCCCTTTGTGGCTGTATTAATTATGAAAACGGAATTGCTGAAGTAAATATGGATTTAGTTTTGCTCAGCTTAATTCTGTTTTAATGCAGCTGGCTTAATGCACTGTGAGTGGTTACTGGTGCTTGGTACTAAATTTGTTCATAGCAAGAACTTTTATAGCAAGAACCTTTGTGGGAGGAGGGCAGCATTCAACTTGTACCTCAGTATATAATTTTATATTTTAATAGCTTACAATTTCTATGCTTCATTACAGTGATTCCGGACGTGGGAGCAGCCTGTTAGACAGAGCTATTGCTGATAGACGACAGCTTAATACAATTACATTACCAGATTTCAGTGATCCTGAAACAGGTAAGAACTGCATTTGAACAATAAAATAGGTAAAATGGTCTGGCCATAGCTAGATTTTGCATTAGTTTTTTTGTTTTATTTTGCAAAATGAAATCATATTTTCATTGTTGTCATATAAGTGGAAATAGACATTGTGCAATATAAGATTTTTTTCTTTTCTATTTACGAAGTACTTGCTGACCATGTTCTCTGTAAATTAAAATATCGATAGTATGGATCTTGCAGAGCTTAGTGGTATTTTCTTACGTAAGGGCTAAAAATTAGTATGCTGAACTAGCGTATTTGACTAAGTCCTGTGCTTTTCTGTCCATTTGGTATTTGCACATATTTTCTTTTTAAAAGGTAAATCAGAAACATTTCAGAAAACTTTTAATCTCAAAAAACCTGAAGACATCGTTGCTAATTAAATTCATTAAAATCTCTAATGTATATTAAAATATAATCACATGGGTGGGTTGGCTTACTTTAGGCATAGCTTTGACATTATAAGCAAAATTTATTTATTACAAATCATATATACTGTGAAATTTAATATATATATATCTCAAAAATTGTGGTGCACAGATGCACTACATAAAAGCTAAGATTGTTACATGTCAGTAAATATTTACAGTATGTAATTTGCCTATTGTAATATATTCAGTTATCACAATGAAAATTGATATGCCTTAAAAGTCATATAACCAAAAAGCAGGTGAGCCATGCATTCTGTGAAAATTGCAGAAGGAATTACCATGATGATGCTAGTTCCAAATACCTTTACAGTATGTTACTTGCATTCTAAATATTGAGAGTTTTCTGTTTCCTGGGTTTTATCTCAAAACTGTAGCATGCTTTTCCTGGCACCTTTCAGATGTGAATTTCTGTTTAATCACACTTTGACACAAACAGCTTATGGAAAAGTTTGCCAGCCTATGAATTAGAATACACTGACCCATAAATTAAGATACATTGAAATGTGTAATGTATCTGTTTGTTTAATATCAGAATTGTGCAGAAGAGAAAAATCCAATTTAGATATTTAACTTCTGAAAGTTAAAGTTGGATCGAATGTTCACTCAATTTTGAAATCATGTAAGTAAATAGAAAGTGTTCTGTGCTTACTATAGTGGCAAACAGTTTTGATTACAAAGATCAGGTCACCTGATTTCAATGAATTGCAATATGATATGGTCTGAAGTATGGCATAATTTAGCTTGCTGCCCCTAATGTGGAATTTTGTCTTCTTGTATTCGTATAATTAAAATGTATAAGATAACATTACATCACTCTCTAGTGATCATTCTATATTCTAGTCTAGCTCATTGTTTCATTTTAAGGACATCACTAGATTTTAAAGGTTTCATATACATATATAGATAGACATAGATAATTTATTTTATGCCTTCAAAAAGTGCTTGTTGGGGAGGTGTTGTGGGAGTTTTTTTGTAGTTAGTTATGGTTTTTTGTTTGTTTTTCCCCCATGGGGACACAAAGCTCTTGATATACACTTTTGGGGTGTCCTGTTTTGTATCTGCCATACTTGAGAGCATAATGAATTGGTGCTTTTAAAGACTGCATATTCCTCAACACTTTTAAATAAAGATCGACCCTCATCCAAAACAGTGAGCTTTTCAAGAAGCATGCCCCAGATTCAAATCCTGCAGCCAGTATCTTGATTGGAAAACAGGATCTATACATATGTTCTGATTTTTCTAGAAGTTCCAATTTGTCTTTTTTTCTGAATCTCAGCTGTGTTGTTAGAGCTTATCTCTACTGTCAAGGTGGACAAGATGGGAAATTAAAAATATGGGGTCCCTTTTTGATTATTTTTCTTATAAAAGGTAATTGTGGAGGATGGGGGGGGTGTCTTTTTTTTCTTTTGGGGGGGGGTTGGGGTTGTTTTTTGTTTGGTTGGGTTTTTTAATTGTTAATTTTAGCAGAAGAAACCTTGTTGCAATAGCAATACTCAAATTCTGGTAAGCACTAGAGCTTTGTTATCTACTGTATCTGTACAGTAGTGTACATATAAAAGCTCCATATCCAAGTTTCGTCCAGAATTCTTCACCCAGAAGATTATATACAAATTTTGCAGAAATTAAAAGGTTATGGCACTATAAGAATAAAAGAAGTCAAGCTTGTCATAGTGTTTGAGTGAGAAAACTTTAAGCAGACTGTCAAAAAACCATTATTCACCAAAGGTAGATGATAGAAACAATAGATGGTCGAGATGTTAGACCTATATAGGCTGAAAGAGCTCATGTGCAAATTCTGTGGATCCCCAGCGTTTAGAAATGCAGAAGGAATTTGACATTTAAATAAAAAAACAAATTTTAAAATAGGGTTATGCAGGAAAGGTATTGCGGAAAATCCTCTTAGGACAGAAATGTTTGCTCCCCTCCTCTTTATACAGTATAATGCTACCATCTGGATGCATTTATGTGTGTGTATACACATGAACATTTGGAAATTTTCCCCTTCCTGACTTTGCTTGCCACCTATGATGATGGTCCCCTTTGCCCGTCTAGTCCGAGTTCGGCCAATCTGAGTACCAAGAAATGAGAGCTAAAATTCAAATCTGAAGTCTTATGTACTTGCGATTTGAATTTTAAAATCCTTTTTAAAAAAAGTACATCTAGCTGTAATGGGTGTAAAACATTCTTTTTCTTAGATGTATCAATTAAGCAGAAGTTGAAATTTGGAAAAAAAAAAAAAAGAAAGGTCTTAAAAAACAGTTTTATATCGAGCTCTTACCAATCCCATAATCAGAAATGTTTAAATGATTAAAATTTAAATTTGTGTAACCTTTGAAGTATAAAAAGAGTGTACAGTGGATTTCTTACAAGGCTAAACTGTTAATTCTAATGCCCTGATCAATAACTGTGGCAAATCTACTTTAAGTTTGCCTTCTATTTCAGCTGGTTGGCTGTGAGTGGCATGCACCCATATTTGTATATATTGATGAAGGAAATAAATACGGAGGGGGAAAAAAAAAAGTTTTGATGAATCAATCACCGAAGTAAAATCTCACAGGGAGGCAGGTACATTTCCTATCCAAAGATAGATATGCATATGCATATGAGACTTAGTTGGCTATTTTGGTTAAGGTAAGTTGCACTCAATCTTTTTAAAAACAGATTACTCAATTTGTTGTTTATTGGTTGCAGTCCACTGAGTTTATCATAGGAAGAAACAATAGTAGCTGAGTTTTAAACTTTGGTCTTTATTTCCCCTTAAATATATTTTACAAATTTAGGCATTAGAACATAGGGGAAAAAATCTTTAATTTATGGTTTTTTTAAATCTAGTTTAGTGTGGAAGGAGAGTACATATGAGTACAGGGTATTTTTTTTTATGTTGCTTTCAGAAGAAGTGATACTTATTTTATGTAGAAGCTATTTCCATCTTAGTGAGTGGTGAAATAAATGCTTTGCATTTTTTGGCATCCATGAATCCATTAAACCCTGTTCTTGGATCTTTTTTCTTTCCTGCCCCCCCACACCCTTATCATTCTCTTTGTTTCGCTTTTTAGCCTCTGATACTTCCTCATCTTCTCTCTCAAGAACAGAGTCTCCTCTCCAACTGTTTGTATCTTCTCATCTTCCTCATCCTCATCCTAAACCAGATACCTTTGTCTGGCCCCATGCAGCCTCTCCATACTGTGACCAAGTTCCTGAGCCCTGTACACCTTCTCACTGTAAATTGGTTTTCTATTCCTGATGGGTGTGTTAGTTTGTGCTGTATTTTTCTGATAATCTTCATAACTGATAAACCGTGTTTAAACAGTTTAAGTTTCAACAGAGTGTCAGTGAAATCTGGCCTTTCAGATGCACTTCATTAAATACTGAATGGGTTTTAAGAATTTCATCAGAATAGAGTGTTTTATTGATCCCAAAAGATGTAAAGTTACAGATATATTTAATACTCTGTTCTCATGACTGTTACAGAAAATGATAGGTGTTTGGTAAAAGAGGTTATTGGCCAAGACTGCTTTGTAGCATTTACTGCTCTAAATTATTTCCATTGCTGGCATTTTTTGCCTAACAAGACTCTCCTTTCCACAGAATTTCCTTTTTATCTGTACAGTTTTTAATGACTTAATTTCAGAAAGCCTTAGCTAATTGCATCCAAAACCTTCCCTGAAAATTCACATGAAGGAAGAAATTGCCTAAACATCAGTGTGTATTTTCATATTGCAGGTGGGGCATATTGGAATGATTCAGAGGTATTAGAGCAGGGAAAATCAGCATTATGCTGTTTCAAGTCAAGAGCCATTCTGTTCATTGAAATGATGCCAATTTAAACATGCTGTAAGATCAATCCCCACGTTGTTTGAATACAAACTGTACAGTAACACTGCCAGAGTAGTTCAGGTGGCAGGGTAAAATCAACATAGTTTTCCAGCCATTTCTTTTTAACTCCTTTTCATTTCTGTTAAATTGTCCTTCACTCATAGCTTTATGCATAGTGCTGTTTTTGTCACTGCATTTACTATAATGCAATCTTAAGAAATTAATTTTTGACACCTAGTCTTTAACTGATATCATGTCAAAGATAGTAATTCCTAACAAAATGTAGAAAATAAATCTTTGAGTATTAGCAAAATTCACTTGTTAAAATAGCTGACATAAGACCAGAGTTTTGAAAACACTAGCTCATATGTAAGCCTGTAACTGGAAATTAAGGAAAGCACTTCCTTTAGACTCCAGGAAATCTGTGTCCTGCAGAAGTTTAACTAGTTGAAGTCTGACTTTCTTCTTGAAGCATTTGAATAGCTGATTGATTGCTATTACAGGTTTGGGTGTCATTGAGTTTAATTTTTTGCTCAGACCTACTCTATAAACAGTACCTCCCGGTTAGCATTAAATTACTTGTTCTTTGCAGAGCTACAAGTTAATAAGAACCCACTCAAGAATGAAGGCAAACTGAAATAATGCAGAAGCCCAAGCACGGATTCCATTATGTAAAGTCCAAGTTTTCCATTTCCAAGCTACTGTATCCTCAGGGAAAGGAGGTTCTACCATATGCATGAGAAGTAGCGGAACCATGAAAAAACCAGATACTGGAGTCCTTTGTATAGTGTAAATAATTAATGAAAGATAAAGCTCTCTATCTTTGAGTAAGTAGAGGTTTGCCTAGATGCTTATAGCATGTTAGTATAGTTACCAGGGCTGAAAATCTCACGTTCTATATCTTGCTTAGTTCATTTTTTTTTCTAGTATTATTGACTTGACTTCCAATTAACAGGAACACGGTTTTAAAGGTGTAGCAAAGGCTCTATGAAAATACTAATTGTAAACAGTAATCTTCTTATTTAATTTTTTTATCTTTCGAAACTCTGTAAACCTGATTTACAGTTTGAAGATTATCAGAAATCCTCTGGCTTTCAGAGTTCTTGGTTTATATATATATATGTAAATTTTTTTTCTCTCCTCCTTACTTTGGATTTTAATTTGTGGTTTGATCTGTTCAAAGGCAATCCATCAGATGCTTACTTTCATGGTTTTTACTCCCTTTTTTCAGTTTGTAAGTAGTATTCACTGTGCAGTTCTATTAATTTCTTAAGGACTCAAATCACCTTTTCCTTTACCACAAAACGTACATGTTTTGTCCATCAGTGGTGGAAGTTTGATAGTGAGTAAAGCAAGGCTGATGCTCTTTGCCCATTCAGTCACCCCAAGGGCTGTAATCTTACGAGATCTGAATGCACTCAACTAACACTTGCATTTAATAATTAAAGAGGCAGTATTCATTTCTAGAGGACTGCAAATAAAGATATATTAGGAAGGTCTTGTATAACATAATGGCCAGCTGCCAGTATGTTGTATTAGAGAAGATTTTATGCTACTGCTGTTCCTCAGGAGTACATCGGTCCAGAATGCAACATTGCAACTGCTGTCATGAGTCATAATAAACTACTACTTTCTCTTGTGGTACAAATTTTCCTTGTAGAATAAATCTCTTAAGAGTACACTTTAATATAATGAAATTATGAAAACAAGCTAAATAAGAGAGAGTAAAGAATATAGATCAATAAAAATAACTGCTGCTTTAACCAGGATGTGAAATAACATTCTTTTTCTCTAACCAATTAAATTATAAAGCTGTGTGTTTAGCCTTGAATAGTAAATTATGGGATTTTTTTTTTCATTGATTACCTTTTTCATAGATTTTTATGACGTAGTACAGGAGACCAATTTGGTGGAGGAGAGAAAAGTAAGAAGATAAGTAAAACAGCATGTTTGACAGTGACTAAGCAAGGAAAACCTTTTTCAAAGAGCTGAGAGGATGCTTTATGAATGATGCTGTCCATACCTGACTACTAATATCTCCGTGCATAACTTTGTACCAAAAGATAAGCTAGCTTTGTAATTTGTGATTGCAAAAGGTGTCTCAGACACTTAATGAATTTTATAGGAAAAATTGTTAATTTTGGCTAAACCTGCCAATCTATCTCATCAAATGCATCACTTCAGTGATGTATTAGTCCTGCAGAAGGTACTGCCTCTTTGTATCATGCGATTGATTTTTTTTTTAGCACAGAGTTCTCTGTACGTCACACCACTAATGTTCTTACTGCCAGCTTTGTCTGCATGTAAAGTTGAAAGTCATGGGGTTTTTCCTCTTTTCTCCTGCATGAGCATTACTGTTAAAGCATTTTTTTCTTTATGTAAATGTTGAAAAATTGAAAACGTGATAAATGTAAAACTGTTTAGTAATACTATCTTTTACGGTATAAAAAGAAATGCTGTTATCGAGTTTTTGTCACTTGATATGAACATGTTTCATGAAGGATGACAGTCCATTCTTTTACTCATTTTCAGAAGGAAAATTTGATGTACACAGCAAAATGATTTTGTTTTCCTCCAAGCCTACATGCCAACTGAGTGCTGATAGAGTCCATGTCTTAGTTCATGTCCATTAGGCTACGTTGTGAAGAATTTATTGGGAAATGACCAAGGAAAGAACTGAAGAAATCATAACACGTTTATTTACATAGGGTGACTTATAAATGGTATTTAAAAGATGGTAGACTCTCCTGTAATATTTATCTTAAGAAAAGCCTGTAGAGAATAAATTGAACACTTTGTTGTTCACAGAAGTTGAACTGTAGGTGTGACTTAGAAAAGAAAGGTTTCTGTGAGATGACTTAACTTATTGGTTAAATTGTGTTTGTACAAGGCTATTGGTACGTTTTCTATTTGAGATTGGATTGAAACATGACCATGGTTGTTGCAGATACTATGTTAGTATGGTGAGTAGAAATTCTGTAAATTCTGGACAAATGTCATTATAGGAAACTTGAGTGGGAGATTACACCTTTTTGGTTTAGAAACGTTTTGTTATGATTAAGACCTTCTCTCACACTTTGCAGTATGCAATGTGTTTGTGATTCCAGATGTTAATCAATAAGTAATTTAAGTAGTGAATTCTAGATCTTGCAAAGACAGTCCCTGTTTCACACTTGGCCTTTTTAGTATAAACGAGCTTCAGAACAAAACTGAACAAATCGAAGTGAGTAGCCAGGATCCATTTTGGTGATATATTACTTTTCCAGACCTCATGCTTTTATATTTCAAAATAAACACTCTTGCTACTTGTGGTATTTTGAGGGAATTTTTTCTTGATTCTTAAGTGTCACGCTATAACAGCAGGTATAGAAGTTGTCTGGGAAGAGCAAGGGTATTTGTGTGCGTGAAAGATACGGTAAAATTTTAAACCAGAAATTACTGCTATTTTATCTGAGCATTTGAAGGAAGCTACAGCTGAGTGAATTGTAACACTGAAAGTGAGGATGTGTTTGTGTTTGGCTGAGGGTACTGAACAAAGACCAAAGAAAGAAAAATACAGATAAGGCTGGGAAGAGAGGGCAGAGCTTATGACAAAACCAACAGGGAGCCATCAAATAAGTAACTGGCTATATAGGATCTGTGAAGCCTCGAGCAGACTTTAAGATCCATTCTTTACCCTCAGTTTCTCACAAACCACTTTATATCTTTACCAGTTGTAGTTGAAATTACTGTACATTTTACAATTGTAATGTGACTATAAACATGTGAATCTGGGGACCCCTGGGTTAGAACAAGGAACAAATAGTTCAGATAAGTTAGTTCTAATAAGAAAAGGGTTGAATAAAATTTGGAGGAAGGTCAGAAAAAGCTTTTTAGTACACAGGATCTTTAAATGATCTTTAAATGATTTTTAGTTGTCTGCAAAATGAAAGCTTACTAATTGTGTTTTAACAGAAGGAGCCACAAATGAGTCAGATGACAGCTAATTGTGGCAATACTAAGGAAGCATTTAGGGGTTTATGGGTTAGAGCTATCAGCATGAGTGCAATGTACCTGAAAGACGCCTGATTGGGCAGTGTCAAAAGACTACTGTTACTTAAAAAAAAAAAAAAAGAAAGAAAAAAGGTAATAGCAAAGATGTAAAAGTGTGATAAAGGATACCGTGGCTGTGCTGATTAGATATGCAAGGCTGTACTAGAGGTCATACCCCCTCCTTTTGGAAACTGTATAGCCCTGTGCTTGGTATCTCTCTTAATAGCCACTGCAAGGAGGGTTTTTAAAGAAACAGAGCCAAACAAAAAAAGCCCAATTATCGATGCTCTTGTGTTGTTTCACAACATCCTTAAGTTCTCTACATTTTAAATAAGACTGAAGCATGAAGGATTTCAAAGGCTGGGATTTCCAAACAGCCCTACAGAAGATTACACCAAGTTTCTTTGTATGCTGCTTGACATTGATCTTTGAACTTAAACCCCAAGAATCCACTTATTTGGGATGTTGTTTAGAGGCAGCTTAAATTTAGTTGATTATGTTGAATAATCTTCAGTCTGAGTTTCTGAAACAGTTATGTTACTTGGTCTGCGTTGAATTTTAGATTGTTAATATTCATGATGAATTTAGAATACGGTTTTATATCAGCTGTATTAATTTAGTGAAAGATAAGAGGTAACTATTTTCTAGTAGCTTGATTTAAGTAAGGACACTTGAGGACTATTACTTCGTATATGTGTGTGTTTTCTTCAGAGAACTAATTGCTGCAATATGTTAAGGGATACCTTTTTCTTAAACAGGAAATATAAGCATATGAATAATAACACTTTGAAAAAAAATTTCTAGAAAGATTTTTTTTTTTAAGTTTTTTCTTTTTTCTGCCACTCAGAATAAAGGCCAGGGTAGGAGTTAATTACCATAGGAAGCACTTGGTATCCACTCCGTTTTAACTTTAATATAGGTGGCACTACATCTCACAAGAATTTTATCACAGTATAGTTCTTTTTTATATAGAAATTGGTGTACCAAAAGTTTTAATAATATATTACCATGTGTGCTTTATGGTTAAGTACTAGAGTCTTAAAATCTAACAGCACACTTTCCATATGAAATTACTTGTGGCCTGGCTAGCAGGCAGAGTCCTTGCTTTAAATAATAGAAAATACAGGCCCTTTCTAATAATAAATTGAATACTTGTTTTTAAGAAGGAAGGGATTAGATGATATCCTTTGTGTCAGTGAATTGAACCTTTTCTTTACAAATTCTTCTGGAGAGATGAGGAGGCTCTTTCACTATTAGTTCCTGGAAGGCTAAAAAGTGAAAGGCTATGGTGACATGCATTTACAGAAATGGATGTCAGACAAGAAAAGGATTACTGGTGACTAGTGCTTATTTATGGTACCTTTGCTGGTATTTTTCTTGGAATATGCTCCACATGCTTCTTGCTTAGACTTCCCTTTTATGTTTCTTCAGAAGTTAAGCCTTAAAGATAAGACACACAAAAACTTTAGTGAATGTTCAACTCTGCAGGCTGGAGTTTGAGTTGTTTCATCAGCCAGTAAAGGAAAGCGAACTCCACGGCCAGATACTGTTTCAGATCTTCAGGTCAATTCCTTGTTCATAACGACATATGAAATGCTAATTATGTCCTGTGCTGCTTTTCCCTTGTTTCTGTCAGTTAAGGGAAACAAGATACGCACTTTCAGACAAACTTCCTCTTCCCACTGATCTATGTACTAGGAATTTCTTCTGCTTTTCTGGTTTGCTGATTTATCTTGTCACACTTAAGAATGTATGTTTTATGTGGCAAATCCCTTCTTGTTAAAATTCTTAGAAAACTTGTGATATTGAGAGCGAAGGTTTCATTTGTTTCTTAACTGCTAGTGATGAGGATGAGCTTGTGGGGTGCAGTTCAACCTGTAGAGGATTCAGTAGTTTCTCTTGGGGTACCTGCCATTGTTGACCATTACAGATATGCTGATGGGCTTAGACTTCTCATCTGATCCAATATGGAATATTTCACTTCCATTATTTATTAATCAGGCCTAGTCAGTCTGAGATTTCATAATTTGTAATTATAAAACAACTGGAGATACGTTGAAGCTTAGATGACAAGAAGGAGTGTAGCTTAAAATATTCATGGTCTTGATTTAAAAAAAAAATCATGACTAAATACGCTGTCAGTAATTGGCTATCCAAAGTACAGTTGCCATTAGATATTCTCTAGTCATAGAAGCTTTTGTATTTCCAGTACTTTGAAAAGGGTAGTATTTGCCAATGAGATTCTAATCTCACTTGTAAATGCTTCATTTTACGAGAATTATCCTTTACATAGTATGCTTTGGGAATGTACTTTATGCAAGGGACTTTTTTGCCACAAGGCATTTTAACTCAGCCTTCTTGATTAGCTAAGGTTTACATTCAGTGCAGTTTAATTGTCTGTTTGTGATGGGGTATGTTGTGATCATCTTGTATATTTTAATTCTCTTTTTTTGTACTGTTATTAGTCTCAAAATAGTCCTCTAATTGCACTCTATGGAAAGACATAGCAATTACTAACATCAAAGTGCATGCAGCAACCTGAAGATTACAGTGTACGATACCATCACAAACCTTTTTTTGGATCGTACATTGCCAGAAAAGAGGCGTTGAGTTTAATAGAGAGTATTCATAGTAGCAACCCAAATATGTGTCAGGTATAGTTACCAATGTTTAGCGTGGTTTTTATACAGTCTTTCAGACCAGTAAAAAAGCTTTCATAACAAGGAAAATTAACCTGACATTTCAGCAAACTTCTCCAAAACGGTACATGTAAATTAAACCTTGAGGAGTTTGCGGTAAAACCTCTTACAAAAAGGGTTACGATTAAATGTTTTATGCAACGTGTATGGCCTCGTTCTTTCTATGATGGTAATTTTTTTTTTTTATTACTTCCACAGGTTCGGTCCATGCCACGTCAATAGCAGCTTCCAGAGTGGAGCAAGCACTGTCTGAGGTTGCTTCATCTCTGCAAAGCAGTGCCCCTAAACAAGGTCCCCTGCATCCTTGGATGACTCTGGCTCAAATATGGCTTCATGCAGGTATTGTGAAAGTAAAATTCTTTCTTGTTCTTTCCCCTCCCCTTTCTTGCTAGCCTAAGGACTTGCAAAAATCTGTTGGTTTCATTCAGAATGTTATCACTTACCAGATCAAACTTTTTCCAGGTGTGTGTGTGTGGCACTGAAGCAAGTCAAGAAATAAAAAGCACATTAGAGGTGCTCGTGTGTAAGATCATTTATGTAAGATAAGGCAGTAGTTTTATAATGCAGCTGTTATCAGAGGCAACGCTCTCTCCCTTATCCATGAAGATTTTAGTTTCTGAGTATCTTAGTATTTGGAAATTTAGATGCCCTAATTCCATTGGTTGGAAAAAGAAGTTTGTAATATTATTGAATAGAGTTCCTGCAACTAGAAAAGCTTTATGATTGAAAATAAATAACTCTGCATATGTGGAAAAAAAGGGTAGTAGTACTATTGAGCAGCCTGTCCCTTGCAGCTGTGATAATGAGCTCTCATTCAGTTCTCTTCCTTCTAGCTTCATTAATGTAAAAGACCCAGGATTGTTTTTCTAAATGTGGAGTCATCTTGAATGGATGTAGTATTGTTATGCTGCTTCAAGCCTCAAGCTAAATGCAATATCACAAGTGGCTGTTATATAAAATTTTAACCAGAAAATGATGATCCAGTCTATTTTTACACAGTTAAAAATGTATACCGTGCAATTGTTTTTATTGATACTTGCATAAGAAAGGTGTAATTTAGAAATCAGTGAGCAATTGTTCTGCTTTGGTCTGCTCTCAGACTTGAGCATTTTTCAGTGACATAATTATTTTTTTCTTCATGTTTACATTCAACAAAACAGTGCTGTATTTCTTAGCGTTTTAATTTACCTATTTTGCATTAACAGTTTTACTGTGTGAAAGTCATTACAGGGCAATGGTTCCCATTTATCAATTAGTGTTTTAGAGAAAAAGCCTAGATGATTGGAAAGAAAGAGCAATGATGGTGATTAATAATAGTGATCTCATTTGGGGGTGGAAGGGCTCCTCGAAAGCAACACAGATTAGAACAAGGCAAGGTCCGCCAGGGCATAGTGTAGTCATCTGCCCTGGATCGTGGCATCGTTGATTTTAAATATTTATAAACCATCACAGACGGCCATCTAACAGTAACTCTTAGCATTTATAATGCTGATAATTTCTCAACCTTCTGTGACAGCTTGTTCCATTGCTTATTTTCTGTTTTTTAATTTTTGTCGGTCATGTTCTGTTATAGAATCATAGAATCATAGAATCATTGAGGTTGGAAAAGACCTCTAAGATCATCGAGTCCAACCGTCGACCCAACACCACCACCCACTAAACCATGTCCCTAAGCGCCTCATCTACTCGTCTTTTAAATACCTCCAGGGATGGGGACTCAACCACTTCCCTGGGCAGCCTGGTCCAATGTTTCACCACTCTTTCAGTAAAGACATTTTTCCTCACGTCCAATCTAAACCTCCCCTGGCGCAACTTGAGGCCATTTCCTCTCGTCCTATCGCTAGTTACTTGGGAGAAGAAACCGACACCCACATCACTACAACCTCCTTTCAGGTAGTTGTAGAGAGCGATGAGGTCTCCCCTCAGCCTCCTTTTCTCCAGGCTAAACAACCCCAGTTCCCTCAGCTGCTCCTCAGAAGACTTGTTCTCCAGACCCTCCACCAGCCTCGTTGCCCTTCTCTGGACACGCTCCAGCACCTCGACGTCCTTCTTGTAGTGAGGGGCCCAAAACTGAACACAGTATTCGAGGTGCGGCCTCACCAGTGCCAAGTACAGGGGCACGATCACTTCCCTACTCCTGCTGGCCACACTATTTCTGATACAGGCCAGGATGCCATTGGCCTTCTTGGCCACCTGGGCACACTGCCGGCTCATGTTCAGCCGGCTGTTGACCAGCACCCCCAGGTCCTTTTCCGCCAGGCAGCTTTCCAGCCACTCTTCCCCAAGCCTGTAGCGCTGCATGGGGTTGTTGTGGCCGAAGTGCAGGACCCGGCAAGTGCAGGACCTGTTGATGCTTATCCAGTCCATGCAAGTGACTGCTACTGTTTTGCCCACAAAGGAGGGGTCTGGACATTCTTTGCTGATTCCTTTTTAGTTCACAACTTAAGTTTGCCTACATGTTGGTGGTCTGCTGCTGCAATCTGCTGCACAGTCTACTTTCCACTCTTAAAAATATCTATCTCAGCAAGCGTGGTCTGTAGGCCATATTCTTGATTCCCAGCAGGAGGAAGCATGGGTGTGAAGTAGGAGAGAGTTGGGTTGGAGAATGAACTAAAGTGTTAAAGATCCGGGGGAAGGACACAACAAAGTATGAAGAGTGCTCTGACTCTTTGTGTATGGGGAGCAATCAAAGAAAAAAACAAGAGATGAAAGAGAGCTTCTGTCTGCCATCAGAGAAGGTACTGCAACCTGAAGTCTACTTCCTCTCCACTTTGGAATGATCCTGTTCTTGATAACTTCAGGCTGGTGATTTGTGCTGCATTTCAGAGTGTTTAGGTATCCTGCTATTCAGCTACTTGTCCTGCTACAGTAAATGCCCTGAGCCTTGAGAAAGGCTCTTTACTGTAGGAACATTCAGAATAAAGTTTTCTCCCAAAAGCACAATACAAAGCAGATATTCTGGAAGATACCTTCATCAGTATATATGGGTTACTTGCATAGAAAACAGTGATAAAATTACTTAACGCCTTACTTACAGCACATGTTCTTTAAATGAAAGTGAAGATTTACCATTGGGAAAATGCTTCCTTTTTGAGACTCATGCCACATTTAACTGTTTGACTCCCTGTATGGTAGTGCAGTGTTTTACTTCTTGTGTGTGTGGGGGGAGGGAATCTTTAACAACCTTTAAATCTTAAAACACAAAGATTGACAATTATTCTTCCTGTTAGATTGTAGAGACATGGAAAAGTTACATAAATAAGTTCTAATACATGCAAAACTTAATGGAATATATTTACCCAAACTAATACATATGATGTGAAAAAGAGAGAAAATGCTTGTTCTTATGGACATATAGTGTCATTCCAGCTGACATTAGTGTAAATGAGCATGGTATTCAGTCCAAAGAAGTTGATTTTGCACACAGTAACTGGCTTTTAATTTGTCATCTTATGTGTATTAATGGACTGTTTCAGCCTTTCATACACATACAGTGTAAAGGTGGAAAATCAGGCTTATTTTAAATGTGAAACCAAATTACTTTTGCAATTAGTACATTCTCCAGTAAATCACTATTAAAACCAGACCTGTCCCTAAATGATCAATGGCTGTGACAGTCCTTTCAGAAATGCATCAAGACTGAACTCAATGAAAACATTGCTATGCAGTTTGATTGGAAAATAGAATGATTTCTCAATAAAATGCAAGTGTAAGTGTTGGAAGGGTTTGAGCCAGAAGGCATTATTGGCTTTCCCTAGATGGAGACATTGAGAAGAGCACATCAGACTTGGCACCTGGTTTCTCTTCAAACTGCTGCTCCTCTCTGAGATTTTCCTACAGAGTCTGCTGGCACTTGTCAGTTTTCCACAACTGATTTATTTGAATTTGCCATGTTGGTTTTTAACATTTTTATTCAGTTTGAAGTCATTCTCTCAGAATGAACAGCTGTCCTTCAGTTTCAGAAATTTCTTGAATGAACTTTCATGCCTAACACCTAGCCACAAGTTCAACTTTCTATTCATTCTTTCATAGTTTTTCAAAAGGCCCGCTGTATATTCTGTTGGAGTGGCATAATTTCCGGTAGAGAAAAGGAGAAGTTATCTTTAAAATAACTCTGTAATAACTTTAAACATAAAGGAATTATTTTGTTTAAATTTAACACTTTTAGGAAGGTCTGTTAATAACTCAAGTTTCTCTGCTGCAGTTATTAAGCAGGACAGCAAGATTTAGTACTCTTACAGTAATGTAAGACTAATTTATAAGCAGTTTTGCAGCCTATATTGACTAGTGTTAAAAGCCATTGCTACCATACTTGTTTCCCCTCAAGGAATACAGAATTTCAATTGCAGTCTGTTAAATCAGCCAATCTCTGCTTATTTTTCAGTCTAAAATTATTGTGGTAGCAGATAATCACCTACTTAAGTAATTTTTAGTTTCTGCATATTATTTGCTAATAATTATAGCTTTTACTTTAGTACCTTTTACAGCCTGTGTAAATTATATTTTTCCTAACTGTCTTCTCACCGAGCAACTTGGGAGTGTGCATTTAAAACTGTGCTTCAAGTCTGATGATGCTGGAGAAGAGACAGTGAAACCAGGAAAGCTCAAATTATTAGCTTTTAAAAAATGTAGTGTATTTTATACTCACTAAAATCTTGTTTCTCACATAGTAATATTGACCATGTAGCTTTTAGAAAAGCTCTCAAGAATGAAGTACCCAAAGCTTTTCCAAAATATTTTAGGGTTTTTAGAAAAAACACCTCTCAGTACAATTCACATTTTATGCTGTATGTCCAGCTCTCAAATTATGGCTACAACTTACTCTTTGGATTCTACCAACAGTTAATAAAAGTAAAATCCTAGAAAAATTTAATTTCTCCCAAATTTAGATTTAGATTTTCAAAACTGTTATCCCTTCATTATCTTCCAAGTTTGGTATTCTTTAGTTATACAGTACCATCTCTGACTAGGTGAGGTGGTTCTTTCAGGGTTGGGGGGAAAAAAGTGTCGCTGGATCTGCAATTTCATGTGTTAGTTCTTCATGTGGATGAGACATTTTTCCATCAAAAAGCATTTCATTAGTTTCTAAAAATATACTACATTAATCCATACATCCACATGGACATACTATTTATGTTAGGTAGAATGTGTTCTGTGAAATCACTGAGTCAACTGAGGAGCAAAATAATGCTCTTCTGGTAAAAAAAATGCCTGTTCTCCCATCAATAGGATCAGGTCTTAGAGGAAGAAAAGAATTTACTCCAGCAACCCTGCAAAAATCAGTTAAAAAAATAGAAGATGAGTAGGACCTTTAAACTGTGCTTACTCACCAACTGCTACTAAAAGTCCAGGTTTTGTTAGTCATTGTTATAAATTGATTTTGATGAACATAATTATCACTATTCATAGCAGGTATCACCTGTAAGTTAAGGTTTATATACTCTGCTGTACTGAAGTTGACTAGTCAGGTATACTATTCAGTCTGTTTGATGCAATTATCTCAGAAGAAAGCTCCTTTAAAGTCACTCAAACATCAGTCCCATTCAGAGTTTTAGGCATAATCCCAAATCCACTACTGTAGTGTGAGATCCTGATCTGACAGCCTTTAAACCAAGATGGGTGGCCTGTACTGTACAGTGAGAAGCATGTCTTGAACAGCAATAGATCACTTTGCTGTTTTGATGGAGCATTTTGATTTAAACCTTAACCTGTAAGACTCTTGTACAGTGTGATACAATAGAATGCAGTTACACAATTACTTTGAGGCTCAATTTTTCTAGGGTCTGCACCAATGTAAAAGAAATAGATAACCCAACCCAGAACCTTTAATATCTTTTTCTTGTATTTAGTATCTCTTTATTCCTCTCTTCTCCCACTCTTTCAGCAAGAGATTAAGATAATCCAGCAGGGTAGTGAAATAGCAGCGTTGAAGAGTGTCATAAGAGCTATTGAAGGCAAATACTTCTTCTATTGTTAGTTGTTAATCACTTACTGAATGAACCTTTTTTTCCCCCTGTGGTCAATCTGATTTAGACAAGTGTGTGTCAGGCTACTCAACTGCTTTCATCAGGAGTGATTTATGTTAAATATAGCTGCCCTTTTTTTTTTTTTTTTTTTTTTAAAGCTACAGAGTTAAATGTTCTTAGCTTTTGGAGCATATCTTAGATAAAATGCTTGGAAATATGAACAAATTTTGTCAAATCAGAATGCTGATTAAGCATTTCACATGTTCTGCTAACTTAAATAGGAAACTTTTCATATCAAATGACATTATATTTCTTTTTAAATGCTCTGAAGTAGGAAACTTAGAACCAGGCTTGCCATTTAGTGATTGGTAGCTGGAGCTATTGCTACTGCTTCCTTAATGGCTGACATTAGGAATGTCAATGTAAATGTAAATGTCAGCGTAAAATTCAGAAAACCCCATGATTAGTTGTGTTTTCTTACCTACTGTAAGGATCTCTGTGTGCTGCTTTGTGTTGGGTTTTCTGTTCTTAAATAGTGCTGGAATACTGGCATGCTCGCATCTTAAAAATGAAACTAAAATGAAAAAAATCCCAGACTTCAGTTAAAAACAACAAACTATAAAGAGTTTTCTGGTGTTTAAACCAGCCATTTAGAGGTTCAAACTCCTATTACATTTACAAAAGCAACTTTCTTAAAAGAATAATTCATTTAAAACAATTTATGTAATAATTTCTCTTAAGCTGCAAAATTTTTTCAGGAAAATAGCCTTTGCTTAGAATGAAACTATTTACAAATACAGCACACGTGACAACATCTAGTCATGGTATGATGAAGCAAGAATCATGCATTGGTCCTCACATTCCTTCCACAGCTGAAGTCTACATAGGAATTGGGAAGCCTGCTGAGGCCACAGCGTGTACCCAGGAAGCAGCTAATCTCTTTCCAATGTCGCACTATGTTCTCTACATGAGAGGTCAGGTGGCTGAACTTCGTGGAAATATCGATGAAGCCAAACGCTGGTATGAAGAGGCCTTATCTATTAGTCCTACCCATGTGAAAAGCATGCAGAGGCTGGTAAGTCTTAAGTCCACATTCATAACTACTTTTGTCTCAACTTATGATATTGTATTGTGAAATCTTAACTTGGTGTGGGTAACCCATAGCTTATGAGTTTTGGATCTATAGTCTTATTAGCAAAATAGCTTTCGAAACAGTCTTTTCTAGCTTTTTATTCTCTCTTCTGTGTTGGGACATAAAAAGGATCTGCAGGCAATAAGACTATTTCAGTCCTAACAGAGACTGCGGAAAAGAAGTCATTTGCATCTGCCTAATATTCAGTGCAGTTGGGAAATAAAGGTGGCTTATGGTGAGAGAAGAGTTGGATACTGTAGTCTAGAGGAAAGACCAGTTATTCTGCTATCTAATTCCAAACTAAAAGTTGAATTCTACATGTTGATTGATTACCTTCATGCTATGTGATTTCTTGGATTTTTGAAAGGTAGAGAATCAGTCTTGCCCTCAAAGGAATGTGTAGCTTTAAGTACAAAGGTGCCTTCCCCAGCATAAATGCATAAGTTTGTTTATATACTTCATATATACATACATGTATATATTCTGTGCTTACTATGTTAGGAGAATTATTTTCTTTTTTTAATCCAGTTTTCTTCCAGCTAGAGCAGAGTAGAACAGCGGCAATCAGCTTCTTACCCAATCTTTTTGTTCAGAAGTAGAAGCTGGTTTCTGCCTAGGTGCTTATGAATTATTCAGAGAAATTTCTCGTGCATCCCTGAGGGGAACATATGAGACAAAAGATCAGATAGGAAGGCAGCACAGGGAAAGTTTTTTGTTTCACCTTTTCAGCATTTCAAGATATTTGAGCCTACTGACAAATGCCAAAAGGTTCCTTTTTCTGAAGAAGCAGGCAGTCGACCTAAAGCAGTGCAGCTCAGTGAAAATGAAAGCTTATGTTTTTCTGGGTATCTTTTTGCCCCTCCTCTGAATCCATCTTTGAATAAATAGTCTGTAAACACACAATGCTCTTCAGAATGACTGAGAAATTAGCTGCCTTTAGAGGCATGTGAGATGAAAAATACTGTGTTTCCAATCCGGGTTCCCTTTTTATGAGCTTTTCCGTTTGAGTGCAAGCTGGAGGATGACTATTCATTTCACTGGATTGGCCAGTCCTTTTTAAGCATTGTTATAATTTAAAATTTTGTTTTTAAAAGCTTTCTCTATTACTCTAGACCTTTTCTGTTCTCAGATGTTATTTTGAATAGATGCTGAGAGATTTATGCTGCTTAAATGCAAATATTAAAGATGTATGCTATAAAAATACTTGTCTATGTAATTCCATGTGGGGAAAAAGTACGAGATTCTGTATCCTTCTTGATCTTTTGACTATTGCAAAAAGTATTTTGAGGAGGAAGTTTGCAGTGTTTACTCTTGCCTGTGTGTATAGATTAATATCTGTACATCTCAACACTTTGTTTGTGTATATTTACCTATTTATTATAAAGAGATATGATCTCAGTGGCAGGGGAACTATAGCAACAGCACTGTGGAGGTACCAGCCTCTATAACAACAGCTGAAACATTAACTTGTAATATTTGTATTCACAATTCTAAGCTGACAATCAGTTTATGAACCAAAGTTCCGTGAAAAGACACCTTATTTTCTGTGTTTAATTTGGTATTTTAAAATTATATGATATGGCTTTCTAGCAATGCTTAGAAAGCAATATAAAACGCTACTGTTTCAACTTAACAGTTACTTTAGAGCTTAGATTTATTTAATAAGCTTTGGTGAATTTCTTTTTTTGGGCAAATACCAAGTATAGATCATAATAACTTTATGTATAAAATGCAACAAAAAGGAAATAAGATTTAAGGATGGCACAAGTTCTAGCATGTAGCATATGTATCCAGCCCTGCTTCTCCAAGTAAAATTACTTGAAATAGTTGAACCTGAAATCAGTTTTGAAGGATTTTTTTCTTTTAATTAAAATTTTAGAATAGGTGATATCTGACATTCAGTAAAATTACCTGATGCTAGTGGTTTAGAAATCTGGATCTTTGATTTGAGATATTATTTGTAGTTGTCCAGAGAAGAACAAAAACCAAATAAACTGTTTGTTTATATTTGTATAAGCAAGAATGGCTTACTTGGAATAGGCAATTTCTTGCCTATTTATAAACCATCCTTTACATCACTGTGGTAAGAAGGATGAAAAATTAAACTTTGAAGCTTTACTGTTTTTCAGTACAACTTTTTGGCCATAACTCTAAGTACTTACTCCTGGATACGATCTATTGTTTCTACACAGAAACAACCTTATTAATCTAAATTACTGAAGAAATGTGTGAAGAAAGACTAGAAAGTTTAGTCTTGTGGCTTGAGAACTGATGTGCTTCCTCCTGTGAGTTGCAGCATGTCCCGTGCTTTGGAGCTTCTGCATAAAGACTCTTGCATTTGTCTCGAATGCAGACTCCATATTCTGTTAATGTGACCATGAAGACATGCTCTTTGCAGAAGTCTAATGTATTATCTGAATGCAGTTACCTTTTATGGGCTAGTATGATCTGTTAAAAGACTATATTTGTCTAAAATTACAATTTTCTAAAGAAACAAGTTATTATTAATTATGCTGCTGTCTCTAAGGTCTTCACTGATTTACTCCTGTTTTAAAGATTTACTAAAATGAAAAACAGGAGGACTTGGCGATGGTGTGAAAATTGGAGCAGTTAAGAGTGGTGCAAGAGATCTGTTCACCAACAAAATGATAATGATAAATGGGAGGGTTTGGAAGGAGAGGTTAACTCTTGCTGTATTTGCCTTAGTAATGAAATGCCTAAGACAACGTGACACCAAATGGTGGAGGCTTGATCCACGAATAAAAGACAATTTGTTTAGCTGTATTCTGCTTAATTAAAATTCTTGGGAAATGGAACTGATTGGGTTATAGTGTTACATTACATAAGATGTGAGATATTCTAACAGAGACCTGGCTGCAGGGGGCAGTGTGTTTGTGTTCATGCTCATTGCTATTTCAGTCTCCTCTGAGAGACGACTCAGAAGAGTTATCGTCTTCTAAAATGTTGGGGTTTTTATTAATTAAATCAGCTGAACAACAAAACTAGTTCTTTCAAAGAGAAATGCTGTTAAAATTCTCTTTAGTTGCTTGTGCAACTAAACTATTCCTCCTCCAGTTAATGTTTGAATCTATACGTTCATTCACTGTATTCTGTTAAGCAATTCTCATTTTAAGATCTGCCTTGTTCTCAGGTGCTTTTTTTTACCGTTTGTCGCTAACTGAAATTTTCTCCAAGCCAGGGGTTATACCAGCCTGCTATTTGGCTAGCTCTGACTGCTCGCAAGATGTCAAGAGTGAAGCAGTAACATGTCAGTATCAATTAAGTGTACTTCACCGAGTGCAGCAGCAATGCTTTTGAACAAATGCAGTGTCCTTTCTTGTTTTTAAGGGTTGTATAGTGCACTTGGGGAAAACAAAGCAAAGTTGTGTTCTAAAGGTTTGAAATACTTCAGTTTGTGTTCTGTATTTCAAATCACTTTTTATCACACCCAATGAAATTTAAAATTTTCTTTAATTACTAAATTGAAAAATGATGATTCGCACTTCAATTGAATGTCATACATACTTGGTTGTCACCTGCCTGATTTTGTCCAGAATAGATTTATTTGAACAACTTTCTCCATTCTCCCTACCCTTTATCATCACCTCCAGATTTCTGCATTACTGCTGCCTTCCTGCTTTTGTCATTGTTTTCCTCCCCTGTGAAAAAAGAATAAACAGTCTTTTATCTCCTGCAGTCAGAGTGCTGTTGTGGAAAGTAGCCCTTACTGCTGACGTATGAAAAGTCCTGAAACAGGCCATCATTCAGTAGTGCCTGAAATGGCAATGAATATTTCAACCCATTGTCCAGGAAAGAAATCTGTGTATTCTCTCTCAGGCTGAAAATTTCTTAGCTAAATGTAGCTTTGGCATGAAATAGTTTTTCCAGCATCTGTATATCATTATAATCCTAGAAGACTCTAGTATTTTTCTAATGTTAAGTAATTCATCATAGCACTTGCCAGTTAATCCTATTAGTAGCTTAGCTTCTAAGAGTAGAAAACTAAAACAGAAAGGGAGAAATTACTTATCCAAAATTACCCATGTAGAAATCAGTTTTCAAAAAGCATTATCTTAAAGAATTACATTCCACACTCCACACTGTTAGCTATCTGTTAAAGTTTCCTATAATTATGCAGAACTAAGTCAGATCTCTTAAGGCTTAGATTAACTATGTGCGCTTTACCTCTCCGTTATAAATATATTGTTATTTATTTCTAACTACATTGACTTCTTACATTGTTTTCCAACCCAAAGACACTTTGCCAGAAAGAAGCCTGGCAGTACCTATGGGTAGTGTGTGTTTATGAGCCTGTCAAGGATGTAGAGCTGAGTGAAAGAAAGGAAAAGCAGAGAAGACCTTAGAAACGTGAGTTCAGACCCTGTTTGAAGGGGTCAGGGGAGTTAGAGAAGAGAAAGACTAAACACAGTCCCCCAAACTAACTTTTTTCCTTCAGTGAGGCAGTATTCTCTAGTATTTATTCTTCCTTTCATAACAAGGACCTCATCTGGGGAACATTCACTAACTCATTTGATTTTCATTGTCACGCCTCTATACTGTAAAATTTGTTGGTTTAGGCCACATAGGCTTGTCCTAAGCACGTTTGGCTGGTTCTTGTGGGTGGTTTGTGTTGTAACTGATTACCATAGAGCTAAATGCTAATGCCAAATCTCTGTGCTCATTTGACTTGCTCTCTAAGTGCATCCTTATGCACACGGTGGTTGAAGAAGAATGGAGAAATAATGGTAATTGGTTTTGTTAGATTTGTTAGTAAAATACTGTGGGATTGCCCTTCAGAAACTCCAAGGTTATTTCATAGAAAGCAGAGAAAGCAAAACATATGTTCAGCCAAAAAGTTGCTGCTCCTTACAGAAGGCATTTTACTGTGATTTGACCACTGTCATATCTGAATATTTCAAGCAGTCGCATTCTGCACTCTGAGAATACAATGGCAGTTCTACTTGCATTTTAACCTGGAACACACCCATTGCGTTCAAGTGACTCAAGGGCCATTTCAATACACTTTAAATTCTTCACATGCCCTGTGGCACTCACAGGCTATATTCTTTTCTGCCCTGAAAACATTATTTCCCGTTTTAGCCTTACAACAGAAAAACATCAGTGCTTAGTGCAAAAAAAGTACATAACACCAACTTGCACAGTCATTAGCTTTTGAAATATAACCAAGTGTGAATCAAGGTGAACAATCAAGAAAGTGTTTTTTCCCTGTTTGTTTCAAAGTTATCTCCTTTTATTTTTAGTGTTATTGAGCTCAAGTAGAGCAGTTAACCATTTCATACTGATTTATATCTTAAAGATTACTATTGGAGGAAGATCCGTAGAACTTCTTAATTCCTGGATGCTCTATTTGAGTTTTACAGTACTCTTTTAAAGCACATCTATTTTTGTTCAGTATTTGACAACAATAATTGCTACAAATTTGAGTTTAAACTAGAACTTAGTTGCTCTTCTCAAAACAGAAAGTGACTGTGGGAATTTACTGCACTAATTTTGTGTATAACTTGAAGCAGTGAGCTCCCATTTACTCAGGCAAGACTGTCTGTGCTGACCCCCTGAGAACTGTTGTCCTGAAAGTGGTATTTTGGGGCTGATGAAAACATAGGTCCTGCTTCATAAAGGACTTCCTTTTCACATTACCCTGTGTTTACTGCAAATGGCTTAAAGCAGCTGTAGCAGGAGCAGATCTTTCAACAAGAAAATACCTCCACTCTTGGTGCTTTTCACCACCTGAGAGTGAGCTCTATCAGGACTCTTCAACTTGTCTGTGCTGTCCTCAGCTGACAGCCATTACAAGAGGAATACTGCAACTGGGCTTAGATTCGTTGCTTGGTTTAGACAGTCTGTGAATATCTGAGGAGGCAAAGGTAATCTGATTTTGTGGAGCATGCACTGTTGTTGCACTGAACAGAACTGGAGTAAGATGGAGAATCTAAGCCATTGGGGTGTAGTATTTATTGAGAATCTACTAGCAATGGTTAAGGCAGCTTTCTGTAACTTTTTAAAGTGTTTTTTAGATCTATTTTTTTAATTAACTTTCCTGAGATTTCTATTTGAAAGAGAGTTTCTCTCTGAATTGAAAAGTGAGGGGTTTTTTCTTTTTCTTTTTCTTTTTTAACGTAGGGATTTTTGCCTGGTATGCTCAGTTTTAACTTTATGTTTTTGTCTGTTTTCCTGTAATCTGTGTGATAGATTTTTCCACAGTTTATCAATTCAGGCTCAGCTTGCCAGAAACCATTTTATCACTTCTATTTGTCCCCATTTTTAAAAAATGGAAAATTAATTAGTGGTAGATGCTGGCAGAAGGAAGGGATGCTTTGGCTAGAGTTAGTCCTCTTTATTTGGCAGGTCATTAATCGTTCCAGTGTTTTTATTGTATTGTGTGGAACTGATAAAATTCCACCCATCAGATACATCACAGTTCACTGTTGCAGCAGGTCAGTCTGCAGTGTGCAGTATTACTCCAAAGTTGCTTCTCCTTGCTTGGAAGATTTTAAGAATCTTTGTTTTCAATTTTCAGAATACAAGTAGTGTTCATCTCGAGCTTTGATTCATGTTTTATGGCATAAAGTCTTTGAACTGGGTTCTATTATCAAAACTGAGCTATTATCAATTCATTTCACATACAGCAAGTACGGGTTAAATATCATAATTTGGTAGGTAGCAACCAAGTATTGTTTCAAGTTGAAGGAATAAAATCCAAAGATCACAGTGGTCCAGTCTGGATCAGGGCTTTCGTTTTGCTACACATCATAACAAAGCATCTGAGGAGGGATTCCCTGCCCTACAGTGTCCGTTTCAAGTAATTGACAGGCAAAGAGCTGGGGAACAAGAGTATGATCACATACCATTTGTGTCATGGTAACAGTATTTCAGATATACGTGTAAGATACATCCACTTGCCCAGAGAGGTTGTAGAGTCTTGCATCCTTGGAGATACTCAAAATCTGACAGGACGCAGCCCTTGGCAACCCGCTCTAGGTGACTCTACTTCGAGTTTGGATGTAGACAATCTCCAGAGGTCCCTTCCTACCTCAGTCATCCTGTGATTCTAGGAATGCAAGCAAGCCAAGCTTTGTAGGTAGAGGTAATGATTTCTGTTAGACAACTTGATGGCAACACTTGTTTGTGGACAAAATCTTGTTACAGTCTTCCTATTATGCAAGACTTTCCTTATTTTTACCAGTGGTAAAAATCTATAAAGCACAGATTTTGTTCTTTTTTCCCTCACTTCCATGGTAATCATGGAAGGAAGGTGCAAAAGATTATCTTTCTCAACTGTATTCACTCGTCTTACATACATGCATGTATAATACACACATATATGTATGTATACATATATTCTCTGCTACAAACCTGCCTTAATATTTTGGATACATCTTATTGTCTTTGCACTGTAAAAGTGAGGTGCTGCCAAACCGTGTGCCATGCCAGTTAATTCCAGAATATTTCCACTCTCCTCATGCAGCCGGCTTATGCAATATGGTTGGGGAATGTCCATACAAAAGTGTCAGTGGCAAAACAATGCAACTGAAAAGCCTCAGTTGGGATCTTCACAAATTAAGTTTTTGGGCTTCTGTCTCTCTGGATGGTTTTCTCATGGGAGTTTCAAGTATACCGTAATGATCTGCATTGAGGCTTCTATAGACAAAGATGTGTCTAATATTATTTGAAGAACACAAAATATTTATGACTCTTTACAGTTGTTTACATGGAAAGTATCTCCTTTTTCATCGTACTAAGTAGAGATGATGAACAGACCAGCAAGCTAGTAAAAGCATCTGATCACAGCATAATGAAAAAATTACTTTTTCAGGCTTTTTTTGTAGGTGTTGGAAAGGGTAATTCCTATTAACAGTCTTTCCAGAGTCCTTCTATCTCTTTATGCATTTTACCCTCTAATGGGCTGACTACATTAAAGTCGTTATCACTTGGGTTTTGTTGATATCCAAAGTAATGTTTGCCTTTTCCTCCGTGCCTTTTGCTGGGTAACTGGCCACCTAAAAGAGGATGGAGGGAAAAAAAACATACAGATTTTTACTAGTGGAAAAATACTAACAAGCAAGACTAATGTAACAGAATGAAAATGTCAGTAGTCTTAGTCCCAGTAATTCAGGATATGGACAGGAGGCCTCAGGTCAGTAAAGTGCTAATAGTTGCTCTTGATATTTAAGTTCCCCTTGTTTAAAAAAATAATAAAATGGAAATGAGAGAAGGCCTGGAAGAAATTGAAAATGTGTGCTATTCCCTACTATCCTCTGTAGTCTCTTACATCCCTTTTCATGGATATTTGTTGGTGCTTTTTTGCATGGATCTCAAAAATACAGTTTTTATTTTGCTCTGTATAATTGCCTTTCAATATGAGAATTGCTTTGCAAAACACTTTTTAAATTAGGTCATTCTGCTGAAGTATGCACTGGGCTAATTACGATTATTTTGCTTCTCTGGGCATTTTTGTGCTCATTGAATTTATTAAAGTATTATCTTATAGCTGGAGCTGAGAACTTACACAGCAGTCAAAGCTATGTGGCACCTGGTATGCACGGCTGTCTTTCCTGTAGTCTCTAAGGGCTTTTTCTTGTAGGCAACATCTGGCATCTAATAATTTATAATTGAATTTCATATAATTAATAAATATTTTTAAGGATTTATTTTGGGGTAAATATAAAGAATGTGAAAAAGTTTGGGGAGAGCAGCGATCCTCAACTTTAAATGAACAAAAGCGATTTTGTTTTCCTTTTCCTGAGAAAGGTTCTGTTGTAGAATTCTGTAGGTGAGAACTCATTAACTACAGGAAAACACTGGAGACGTGAAGTCATCTACCTGTGTTGTCTTTTTTTTTTTTTTTCCCCCTTTTCTTGTGCTGCATAACTTTGCATACTGGTGAAATATAACTAAATGCTACCATCAACAGCAATCTGAATGAGACAAACCATTCTATGTGGTTTAGTTGTGGTTGTTAGTAAATGTGTGTGAGAAACTTGCAGCACTGTGGCCAAGGGTCTGAGACCTAGCTCTTTAGCAGCCTCCCTTATAACAACGTATTATTATAAAATTGCGCAGGAGTTATCAGTGCATGTATTTTGCTATAAATCTCTTGCAATTTTCAGGTGCATTTCTGGTGCACTGATGAAATTACCTTTTGCTTTTTGCTTTACATCTATCACAGGGGGGCTTAATTGCTTTGGCATAAGCCTTTTCCTGAGACAACAGACTGCTCTTGAGAGGACCAGAAGTTACCTAATCAATTATGATTCCTTTTTTCTAACTAGGAACTATAAACAACTTGTTCATAAAAATTGTGCTTTATCTTACCCTCATCAAGCAGAAAGTGGCCTACCTTAATGCAAAACTAGAGATCTGGAAGCAGCTGTCCCTCAGGAAATTATTTTAATGCTTGCTTTTGCCAGGGTTATGTCAAACAGCTGCATTCCCCAGATAAGTTGTCTACTCTGGTACAGAGTTTTTTCTGCAAATCCCCAGTCTGGAACAGTCTTTTTATGTGTCTTTATCTCTCCAGCTCATCTCATTTTAAATTTTATTTGAAAACCTCTTTTCCATTTACTGAAGCTTTACTTCCCTGCTAGCCAGTATTGTACTTAGCAGTCCTTCCCCTGCTCATGAGTCTACAGTTTAAAGATGAGTTGAACTTTGGAAGGATTCAACCAACTTACTATGTATGAAGAGCATACTGTAATTTCTCCAAGATTAGTTTTCTTTAAACAGAGACTGTGTTTTCTGGTAGCTGACTGGTTTTAGATGGAGTTAAAGAATTGGCCTTTAAGGTTAGTGCCAGACTATTTTTTATGTCAGGATATTTTTTTAATCTAGATGATCAAACTAACAGAGAAAGCAATTCTTTCAGTGAGCTTTAACTCATGGGAAAATCTGAAGTGTGTTTTGTCTGACTCTGAAAACTGTGTTCCTTTCTAAGGTTTGATGGTTATTTTTCCATTATTCTTCATATTAGAGTATATTTTTTCAACGACTAGCAACAAATGGTATGAAGAAAGTTGTCTGCAGCTACTATTCTTCAGAAAGCTGCCATCTCTTGATTTCTCAGTAGGGGAGAGGAGACATGCTGTTTGGCCACCTTGTGTACTGGATGTCACTAAAAAAGGCCGGTGTTTTCGCTGAACAAAACTGACTGCTGTCTTCTGTAACTATAGTTAGGGAATAGGAGATGAGAATGGTCTTTTAAGTAAAACCGTTGTGGCCAAAGCTGTGGACTGCAGGAGCTCTTTACTAAAAGCCTTTGGATGACCTGCTTCTGTACTGTAACTTCATTGCAATCAAATTTCATCAGCACTCTTGATACCTATGTGCTAAGACAATAAATTAAACTAAAATATGGCCTGAGGCCAAACCTTGAAGTCTGCTCACCATCATCCATCCCTATTGGATGGATGGACTAGTGGAAACTAGTTCTTAGCTCATTCTTATATTCTTGGGCTGCTCTATGCCATCTCTAGTTCGTTTTCCTACATCCAGCTATATTGAAACTTTACTGAAAACCAGACAAATTAGTTCTACAACCCCCCCCCCCCCCCCCCCCCCCGGAATTAATCTATCTAATCAAATACTGTACAGGCTAGCTTAGTGTCTCACCAGTGACAAACACATACTGTGTTTTATTCCGCTTTTCCCTATTACCATTTCCCTATTACCATTAACCATTCCTTTCTTCAACATTTGTTCTAAGGCCTTGCATGTAATTTAAGAAAACTGAAATAATAATTTTCTTTCTGAAATACTGAATTTCTTTCTGAAATACAAACAGTATACTACTTTTTGGTAGTAAAAATGCTTTCGCTATTAACTCGCTAGCTAGTCTTTGATTTCTTTTATTTTTCTTTTCTGTTCTTTTCTAGGATGGAGATAATCCAGTTCTCACAACTTGATTATCTGGATCTCTCTGCTTTTGGTTTTACATTGGCTTGGAAAAGAAAATTCCTTTACTTTTACTTTGAAAGTCTGGATGCCTTTTTAATCTGATTTTCTGCTGAGCATAAAGGATCTTTTCACGCTGTTGCTATGACGTGATGTAATATTAACATCAACACTAAAGTTACGAGCCAGTGTCCTGGTAAATTGGTATTGATGCTGTACATTTGGCATTGTGAAACAATGGTCTGAGTTTCAATTTGTGTTGACTTAATTGGGTAATGACCGAAAAGTCTGGTCAACACTGCAGGCTCACTGAAGCCATAGTAAGCTGACCATGTTTAACCTGGGTACTGGGTAGACCTATATCAGAGGCTATGTTGTACAGTTTAGTTGCTTGAGCCAGTTATCTATGTGTAAAAGCACAAGGATCAATGTTTTCCAAAACTAGACTCTTTCCAGTACTCTGCTGTCTGCAAGTAACATGCCCACCATGTGTTCAATCCAAGTTCACTCTACATGAGACATAGCGAATGCAGATTTAGAGTTGTTATCACTTCTAATGCCACTTCTGTTATGGTAAGCTACTTGGCTAAACTGATATGAGTGGAAAAATACATAATGAATGAGACTTAGTAATGCTAAACTTGAAAACAGAAAGCTGTTTTGGGCTTTCATCACTTTTTCAATCAGCAGTGCAGTGTTGATGTGCATCTTTTTAATTCTGATATTAATATGCATGGACTTTATAGAGAGCAAAAAGATAAGAGCTTTGTAGTTTCAACAGTTAATCACATACGTACGAATCTAGTCTGTATGTTTTGTTAAAACACTGAATTTGCAAACAACTCTTGGCATTTGAAAAAAATAACATTAGTTATAGTCTTTTTTTTAACCTACGCACTATAAATTTTTACATTGTTGAACCAATAGCTGATTTAAATCTTGAATGCGATATTTAATATTTGGTTGCATAGCTGCATTTTTAGTTTCAGCTCTTTATGTTTTAAAGCATGAATATTTAAGCATCTGAGCAAGTTTAGAGGAATAAAAATGTAACTGGCTAAGTTGAGTGGCTGCAGATAGTATGGCAACTAAGACAGTTGGTATGGCAGATAGTAAGATAATGACTGAAATCTCTTTTACTCTTTTTCTAAATCTAAAGTCTAGATATTTAAAAAAGGCTATGGTATTTGTTTTCATAACAACTTTGAGTGGTCAACATGTTACAGTTTAAATACGTTTTGCCCTGAAGTATGTATTATTTATTCCCAGTCAAGAAATGGGGAAACTGAGGCATAGATGCTGCGACTTACCTAGCTTTAAATACAATACAAGCCTCCTGATTTCTTATTCTGAACATCACATTCATGGGACTTGCATTTAATTCCTGTGCTTATTCTTTCCAGTGCGTTTGCACTCTGAAGAAAATAATTTTCCCCACAGGGATCTCCAATGTATCAGTCAATCTTGTTAGGGCAGCATCATCAACATTTCTGCTGCTTGCAGGGTGTCTTTTGTGAGTTTTGACTTGCAAATGATTGGCAGACTTTAGGAGGGTTTTCCTTTATGATATTTAAATTTAGTACTGTCACTGATGGACCTCCTATTAAAATGTAGATGATTAAAACAGCTCTATCATTTATCAGTGAAAATTATCTTTTTGATAGTTACTGCCTTTGCATGCAGTTTAAGTGAAGGCAGCTCCTTGATAGCCATTTCAGCTCAGCCAAGTAAAATGAGGCCCTTGTTTCAAATTCATTGCAGAACTTTTTATACTTTCAAATAATAAATCAGTTTGTTTACCTATATCTCTCTTTCCCCCAACTATCTTACTTTCTGGAAGGCTTTGTCAATGTTGTCTTGGATTTGCTCAATGAATATAATATTTCCCAAGTCATTGCAGCCGAGATGGTTGGTGAAGGAGATGGCTGTTTGGATAGCAGACTGTTTCAGAAGTATCTGTGGCATCAGTACTTTGTTTCTGTGATTCCTTTTTGATCTGGTTTTGAGAGCTCAGTTAAACTTAGCACTGTTTTATAGTAATGTACTTCTATAGTTAATAAAGGTAAACTACTTTCATAGATCTTTGTTTCTTATCTTACGTTATTACTCGGTAGAAAGTTCAAAATTCAAGAAAAGCTAATTTCAAACCAGCACTAAATATGAAGTCTGTGGATATAGAGATCTGAAGGAAAAAGGATTGCTGCTTTCATTATAATGGGTTGTCAGTTTTTCTCAGATGTTCTGTTCAGGTCTATGCTTTGATGCATCCTTCTGTCCTACAAATCAGACTCCTACCTGGGTTTGAACAAAAAAGAACTAAGTCTTGGTTTATGTCCTTGGGGGAAGTTGAAGGATATTATAGCCTCTTGCATATTTATTCATGTGTAGCATGAGTCATATTTGGAGAACTGATGTCATAAATTTCCTTTTGCTGTTATTTTGTCTGTGTACTCATGTAACTACCGTTATATGCAATAAATACAGTTTTGAGTAAGACTTCTCAGGCCAGCTTTTTTCTGAAGAGGGGCAATACCCTCTGGGGAAGGAAAACAGTAAGATGTGGCAAACGATAACTCTGTGCTCCCACTCTGTGATTAGTGGGAGGTAAACAAGAGAGGGCAGTTTAATACCTTAAAGTTTGTCAGAATGGTTGTAAATATTTATTATTGTCCAGATACTGAGGTTGAATGTAGTTTTGTACTAAGATGCACTTATCAGAGTCTTGGGAAACTAGAAGAGCTCTGTACATAACAATGCATTACAGCTTCTTTCTGCTAATCTGACCTGAAACCTGTGTAGTTTATACGTGTGGCTTTTTCATACAAACCTGAGAAATGCTGCATTATAATAGATGCTGTTGTGGTGCTTCGAGAAAGCTGGCTTTCAAGAAATAGTCCTTACGTTGAATTTAAAGTTGCTTTTAGAAACGGCTTTTCTTTCTTAAGAACTGGCATAGAACTAAAGGGAAAAGAAGTATTAGCAAAACATTGAGATGTTAAAATAGAGTGCTCATACTCAAAAGCCACATATCTTCACATAAAGCATTTGACCTGGAAGAAATCTTTAGTCTTTTAGTACTGCTCAGATGAACCAAGCAAAGCAGTTCATTAGCAAAGCACTTACTTGGCAGAAATATGAAAACACAAACATTGTTCACACTGTTAAAAGCTAAGCACTGCGAGGAAAGACACTACCCAAAACACTTGAGCAATATAGCGTGGTTTAGTAGGCCCATTAGGATGCAGACATTCGATTCTTTCAATTTTTTTTCTAAATACTTTGATGAAAAATCCCAAAGTTTTTAAATGCTTCCCTCTTATCCCAGGAACTAAACTTAATAAGTGAAGTTATGAATGTTTCTTTTATGGATGTATCTGAAATTAACATTTGAGTTCAATTTTTTCCTGTGTTGTAATTAATTGATTAGTCTTTTTAACCAGTGATGCTGATGAAATAAATGTTGCAGTTCAGTGTGTTCAATCTCCCACAGCCACTGCTGATACACTGTTTATATCACACACATTGAACTTGCTGTTTAAGACTGATATCCTTAGGAAATCGGGCTTACTAAATAATTATTGTTTGTGTGTGTGTGTGTTTGTCAGCTTTGCCTTCATAACTTTTAAATTCGTTAGCTGGTTTCATCTGGACAGAAGAGGGAATGATGTAAAAAATAATTTAGGCTTGTGCAAATATTATAAAAATAGAGGCAGGAGGAAAGACTACTGAGGCTGTTTGATAATTTCAAATTTTTATTAGATATCAGCAGTACACATGAGAGTGAGGGTTTGTAAATTCTCTGCTGCAGGGATATAAGACACAGTCATTAGAAAACCAAACCAGGCTTCATTACAGTCAGTGCTCATGGAGATAGCTCTTAAAAGTTAACTTTCTAAAATTGTTCCAGAACGTAACATAATGTATTCTGCTACATTAGGTTGGTTAGCTATATGACTTGATAGCATAACATATTTAGACAAAATAGTGAATTGTGTTATAAAAACCTTATCAGTAAAGAGCTAGGGAAGTAAAAATTAAAAAAAATAATCATGCAGATTCAAAATTTCTTCTGTGCAATACACAGTGTGAAAACGGTTTCAGAGCTCTAAATCTACGTGGACAAAGGTTGTGTTAGGTAGCACTTTGGAAAAATACTTGCCTTCTATCAGAGGTGATCTGACCTACTAAAAAAGAGGACTGCTTTTGCCTTGGTTTCTGAATTAAAACTTCTCTGCTGGTAAGTGGTTTTTGCTACCTTAAAATAAGTAATTTAAAATAAAGACATAGTTTTAAAAGTATATGCTCTCATTTAAAAATAAAACCCTTTATTTTCTAAATGGAGGCAAGTAATAAATTGAGGCAGATGTCAAGTGGTTACAAATGTTCAAAAGACGAGCAAGTGAACCTCTGTCAGCTGCAGAGCCATTTCAATTTCCAATTTTTTCATGGTCCTTGTTACAGTTTGTCCTGACAGCTGACAATAGCTTCTTTGGGATTCTGTCTGGTTTTTAATTTATGACTATTTGAAAAAGCGATAGCCACAATGGCATTGGAACAGATGGTATTATGAGGGTCACAGACCCAAAGACTTACTAGAGGGCTATGAAATGCTGTGACACAAATGCAGTCTGTGATGATGCTTTGTCATGTTAATTGAATGCCTAGCCAGAAGTTGGTAGGTTACAGTTGCCAGAAATAACTGTTCTTAATATAAAGTCTAAACCAGTATGAAACGCTGTCAGATCTATTAAAGTAATTGACGCGTCAAACTTAATTTCCTTTAAAATTTTGATATGATAGTGTGAGCCAGCTGGTGATCTCTGTTGAAAATAAGTGATGTTGCTTTAGCCTGGGCATCCAAAGTCATCTCATTTGCTGCAGAATCAAACCCTAAGCTTCCTAAAATTGGAGGAAGTTTTATTAGTAGGTGCAGTCTTTCTGCCGTGTGCATTACATTCGATTTAATGTAACATAGCTGAATATTTTTGCCAAAGATAAAATCCATGGATGTTTAACACAATAGCTGGTAGGACATGTTTGCATCTCACCCCACACTCAGCAGCTGCCTTAAGTTCCAGAATTCCCACCTTCCCCACCAAACCCACGCTGTTGCTGTAGTTCTTATCCTTGAAAGTGGAAGCTGCCACTCTCCATTTCAGCTCTTTGCTCAGTGAGCATTAAGTTCCCGGTTTGCTTATTCTGATCAAATCCTAGCTTTGTGTGGGAGTGCCTTTTTTGCCATTCTTGTGTTCTTCCTGCCAAGTGTGCTCCAGTGAACTAGAAAAGTGACTCAAATGGACAAGATTCTGACACTGGGGAAGCAGGATTCAAATCTATTTCAGCTGCCTGTCAGCTGACAATAGTAAACCAAAGGAAAGGACTGAGAGGGAAATGGCATTTGGAATTACACTTTCTCTGCAGATTCCAACTTTGTGCACTAACGTATTATACAGTTCGGAAAATGGATTTCAAGAGCCATAAACCAGCTGCAGCATATGATTTAACATGCTGTGGAAATCAGTGCAGTGATGGATAACCATTTATAAAAAGTCTATAACCACACTAAACTTGTGTTTTGCTTCAATCTTTAACAGGAATGTGATATCCATCATGGATGGCAAAGCTAAAATTAGTAGTGGAAATGAAAGTACGGAAGTGGTGGCAAGTACTTGCTGGTGGAAGAGTTGGCCAGAATTCTGGAAGAACTAGTAAATGAAATAACAAATCATTAGTCCAGTAGTATTTAGTGAAACCTAAGTTAACAAAAGATTGTAGGATAGTTAATGTACTATCTACACTTGGGAAGAGCAGTTGCAGGAGAAAGGCGTCAGTTTGATTAAAAGTGAGACTTGGAGATCCTTCAGAAAAAGAAATACAATGACTCACAAATATAAAATGCAAGAGCAAGACTGAGTATGGAAATGACTGGAGAGGGCAAAGAGCTGGGGTACTAGTTGATCTGAGCTACATCTCCATTGTTCTACAAGAGCTACATCTTCATTGTTCATGAGTTGGCCAAGCCCAACACAAGACATCATGTTGTTCCAGTTATCAATGTCATCATCTTGTCAACAGTGTAGTCTCACCATTAATTTTGTAAGCCTACAGATTTCTCCTTCCCTTATGGGAGATGGTGGTGTTCATCCTCCGCTGGTTCCTTCATGTCCCCAAAATACGGAGACTGCCATGCCCAGTAAAACCAGTTGAGGCTGGCCAACAGGGCAAGCGTACCCTCAGTGTGAACTAAAGCATAGGTTTCATTTGAGGTTTCCTCCCAGGCTGGCCCTGTGATTCTCTTGTAATCCCAAGTAACGTGGCTGAATGAGAAAATTGGCCTGTAGCTTTGGATCAGTGTTGTCCTTATACACAGTGAGCACTGAGTTGACTGAACTGTAGCACTGGAAAGTCTCTGGAGCATTTTCTGGGAGGAGTAGGAAACTTTAACAATAATATATGCTCCATGTAAACATGAGACAAATAAGTATAATCAAAGTAAGGCTAGGTGACATTGGCACTGGAACAAATGAAAAAAAAAATGGCTATGGAAAATTTTGGGAAAATGATTTGAAGAGGATTCCTAGCACTTACAGTCTAAACATCGTGTGGAACAAGATATCCTGTGCTGAGGTTGTCGGTAACAACAGGGGAGCAAAAGGAATGACCTAAAAGGGCTTTTCTGATCTCATGTTAATTAAACTGAAAATACCTTATTTTTGGCAAGTTTTAGGTAAAAAATTAACAATGATCCACAAAAAGATAGTTGTGAGAAAACCTGATAGGCTTCTATGGAGTTGAATTATAAAGGGTAGGTGATACTTCACTTGTATTTATCTGTTTGCTTCCAGATCAGTATTAGCAAAAGCTGATTTGTTGAGGTACATTAATGTTGTTTTTAGCTTTTTAAAAAAAATATTTTTACTGTTTTTTCTACAAAATACTGCTGTTTGGGTTTCTCTCTTTAACTGTCCAAACCTTTTTTCCTTAGTTTTCAGTATATTCAACTTCTTCAGGTTTTGTGAAAGGTAAGTAGGTATATAAAGAAGTGTTTTGTTTTGTTTTTCTGACAGTGCTAAAAGCCCTTTCTTAGCCAATGGTTAGGGTTTGGCTCTTCTGATCTCCACCTGATAGTGCATAGATGGGAGGGTGTATGCTTTCGCTTCACACTGAAAATAGCCTTCTCTTAAAGATGGATCTGCTGGCAGTTGTCCTGTCAGACTGACAGGTTAGCAATGTACCTACAACTTCTGCCTTTCATTTAAGAATCTAATGGGGGGAGGAATGGGGTGCATTCCCTCTCATGCTGGGAGGTTTTTGCAAAATGCCATGAAGATGGCTCTTCCCATTGTAGTCTGTTGGGCCTGAGAAGCAGAAGGCAGTTCGCATCGGCTTTGGGGGCGGTGGGGAAATGGTCTGTTTCCTGGGGATGCTATTAAAAAAATACATTTATTAATGCTTTATTAAAAATAACCTCTTTTTCTTGGAGATTATTGCAATGCCAATCTAGCATGTGCTGCTGCCGTGTCATAACACTTTCGAAAGAGTGACATTAGCCGTAGTTATAACTTATGTATGTACATGCTTCTATATGCAAAAGTCTCTTTGGCTAAGGGCAAAAGGAAGAAAAATGTGAGTAATGTGCTTTAATCTTTGCATTTCTGTTTTATTTTAGTAATGAAAGGACTGGTCATCTTTTCTCTTATACTGCAGTTCTGACTCTGAATATTTAATACAGCATTTGTCAGAATATTTGAGAGAAATGTGCATGCATAAATGCAAAAAAGGTACTTCAGAAGAGTATCATTCACTTCTGATGCCTTTTCCATAGTCTCAAAAGTTCAGACAAGTGCGTGCTGGTTTGTGTAGTATTGAGCATGTACAAGTATGGACTACAAGTGCTAGCCTTCAATAGAGTGACAATCTAGCTAAAGATCTCCAAAGTACTCAATTTGAACTCTGACAGTTCTATTAATTATAAATTTTAACCACAGAACCAAGTACTGGATCTGCAACTCTGATTTTTCTTCGATACACAAGCTATTCCCCTGACTTCAGATTGATTTCTTCATTAGAACATTTGATCAATTTTTCTAATTACTATTTCCAGAAGCCACATACCACCAGTATGTTCATTGTGATTTTATAGAAAAACTGTCATTAATGAAAAACAGTTTCTTAAAAAGCCGTTGCTTGCTATTTCTTATTATTTATTCTTTGATTCTATCAGTGGTTGACTGGTGGACAGAAGAACATGGACTTCTTGACATTAGTGATAATTTTGTGTGGAGCACAAGCTTTCAAAACCAGGAACCTTCAGATGTACTAAATGGAAATCTAGTCTTTAGGCAGTGGAGTAAGGACACTGAATTCCGAGTATCCTCAGTTCTTGTGAAAAATCAAGCTTTTGTTCAAATGGTTGAATATTGACTTATGTGGGCTGACTTTGAAGCTCCTCGTTTCAAGAACGTTGGTCTGAGGCTTTCTGTTTCTCCAGCCTATTCTGAACTTGTACCATTTTTGGAGGATTTGGGGTTTTCCTCTTTTGGCTATTGAAAGCACTTCTACGTTAGTCCTATGTCTTGAGTAACAGAAATACAGTTTTCTCAACTTCTGACCCTTTGACTCAAAACTTGGAAAATAATGGCAACAGTATCAAACAGCACCTATGAGTCTCTGTAGGTAGCATGATGATGCAGTTGTAAACCTAGCCTTGCTTTTGAAACCAGGCAATGTTGAAATACAGCCATGGATTAGACTGATGGGGTGGCATGCTGATGCCAGGGGTGAAATCGATAGCCCAGCTCAAGTGCATCTACACCAGTGCACGCAGCATGGGCGGCAAACAGGAGGAGCTGGAAGCCATTGTGCAGCAGGAGAGATATGACTTAGTCGCCATCACAGAAACATGGTGGGGTGACTCTCACGATTGGAGTGCTGCAATGGATGGCTATAGACTCTTCAGAAGGGACAGGCGAGGAAGGAGAGGCAGTGGGGTGGCCCTGTATGTTAGGGAGTGTTTCGATTGTATAGAGCTCAACAATTGTGATGATGATACGGTTGAGTGTTTATGGGTAAGGATGAGGGGGAAGGCCAACAAGGCAGATATCCTGCTGGGAGTCTGTTATAGACCACCCAACCAGGATGAAGGGGCGGATGAAGCGTTCTACAAGCGGCTGGCACAAGTCTCTCAATCGCTAGCCCTTGTTCTCGTGGGGGACTTCAACTTCCTGGATGTCTGCTGGAAATACAACACAGCAGAGAGGAAGCAGTCTAGGAGGTTCCTGGAGTGTGTGGAAGACAACTTCCTGACACAGCTGGTAAGTGAGCCTACCAGGGGAGGTGCCTTGCTCGACCTGCTGTTTACAACAGAGAAGGACTGGTGGAAGATGTGGTCGGAGGCCGTCTCGGGCTTAGTGACCATGAAATGGTAGAATTCTCCATTCTTGGTGAAGTAAGGAGGGGGGGCAGCAAAACCACAACCATGGACTTCCAGAGGGCGGACTTTGGCCTGTTCAGGATGCTGGTTGAGAGAGTCCCTTGGGAGACAGTCCTGAAGGGCAAAGGGGTCCAGGAAGGCTGGATGATCTTCAAGAAGGAAGTCTTAAAGGCGCAGGAGCAGGCTGTCCCCATGTGCCATAAGAAGAACGGGCGGGGAAGAAGACCGGCCTGGCTGAACGGGGAGCTCTTGCTGGGACTCAGGAAAAAAAGGAGAGTTTACCGCTTGTGGAAGAAGGGGCAGGCGACTCAAGAAGAGAACAGTGATCTTGTTAGGTCATGCAGAGAAGAAATGAGAAAGGCAAAAGCCCAGCTAGAATGCAATCTGGCCGCTGTCGTTAAAGACAACAAAAAAAGTTTTTACAAATATATTAATGACAAGAAGAGAGCCAAGGAGAATCTCCATCCTTTATTGGATGTGGGGGGGAACATTGTCACCGAGGATGAGGAAAAGGCTGAGGTACTCAATGCCTTCTTTGCCTCAGTCTTTAACAGGCAGACCAGTTATCTTCAGGGTACTCGGCCCCCTGAGCTGGAAGACAGGGACGGCGAGCAGGATGAACCCCCCGTAATCCAAGAGGAAGCAGTCAATGACCTGCTACGCCACCTGGATGCTCACAAGTCTATGGGGCTGGATGGGATCCACCCGAGAGTGCTGAGGGAGCTGGTGGAGGTGCTCGCCGAGCCACTCTCCATCATTTATCAGCCGTCCTGGTTAAGGGGGGAGGTCCCGGACGACTGGAGGCTTGCCAATGTGACGCCCATCTACAAGAAGGGCCGGAAGGAGGATCCGGGGAACTACACGCCTGTCAGCCTGACCTTGGTGCCGGGGAAGATTATGGAGTGGTTCATCTTGAGGGTGCTCACAAGCGGGACAACCAGGGGATCAGGCCCAGCCAGCACGGGTTCATGAGAGGCAGGTCCTGCTTGACCAACCTGATCTCCTTCTATGACCAGGTGACCCGCCTAGTGGACGAGGGAAAGGCTGTGGATGTGGTCTACCTGGACTTCAGTAAGGCCTTTGACACTGTCTCCCACAGCATTCTCCTAGAGAAGCTGGTGGCTCATGGCTTAGACAGGTGAACTCTGCACTGGGTAAAAAACTGGCTGGACGGCCGGGCCCAGAGAGTTGTGGTGAATGGAGTTACATCCAGTTGGCAGCTGGTCACGAGCGGTGTTCCCCAGGGCTCAGTTTTGGGGCCGGTCTTGTTCAATATCTTTATCGATGATCTGGATGAAGGGATCGAGTGCACCCTCAGTAAGTTTGCAGACGACACCAAGTTGGGCGGGAGCGTTGATCTGCTCGAGGGTAGGAAGGCTCTGCAGAGGGACCTGGACAGGCTGGATCGATGGGCCCAGGCCAACTGTATGAGGTTCAACAAGGCCAAGTGCCGGGTCCTGCCCTTTGGCCACAACAACCCCATGCAGCGCTACAGGCTTGGGGAAGAGTGGCTGGAAAGCTGCCTGGCGGAAAAGGACCTGGGGGTGTTGGTCGACAGCCGGCTGAATATGAGCCAGCAGTGTGCCCAGGTGGCCAAGAAGGCCAATGGCATCCTGGCCTGTATCAGAAATAGTGTGGCCAGCAGGAGTAGGGAAGTGATCGTGCCCCTGTACTTGGCACTGGTGAGGCCGCACCTCGAATACTGTGTTCAGTTTTGGGCCCCTCACTACAAGAAGGACGTCGAGGTGCTGGAGCGTGTCCAGAGAAGGGCAACGAGGCTGGTGGAGGGTCTGGAGAACAAGTCTTCTGAGGAGCAGCTGATGAAACTGGGGTTGTTTAGCCTGGAGAAAAGGAGGCTGAGGGGAGACCTCATCGCTCTCTACAACTACCTGAAAGGAGGTTGTAGCGAGGTGGGTGTCGGTCTCTTCTCCCAAGTAACAAGCAATAGGACAAGAGGAAATGGCCTCAAGTTGCGCCAGGGGAGGTTTAGATTGGACGTGAGGAAAAATGTCTTTACTGAAAGAGTGGTTAAACATTGGACCAGGCTGCCCAGGGAAGTGGTTGAGTCCCCATCCCTGGAGGTATTTAAAAGACGAGTAGATGAGGCGCTTAGGGACATGGTTTAGTGGGTGGTGGTGTTGGGTCGACGGTTGGACTCGATGATCTTAGAGGTCTTTTCCAACCTCAATGATTCTATGATTCTATGATAAAATGGTAGGACTTCAGTAGTGAATATACTGTAATCAGGTCATGCACTTATATCTGTAAAATGTCTATGTAGGGGAAAAGGGGTGAGTGTATGAATGACAATATACAAGAATATACTGAATTAAGGAAATTACTGTAGGCCTATTTCATAAACAGCACTGTCTGTAGCTGTGATCTCCAGGACCTGTTTTCTTTGCGGGTGTATGTACTTGAAGGATGGTGTACATCTGGGAAATCCTCTTTTCTCGTTTGTGGGAAAGGTGATGTGTGCTGGGAGGGAGGGGAGGGAAGATACAGTGCTGCTGAGCTTCCGGATGGAGGAAGGTGGTCGAGAGACGAATCACCTAACCTTCAGTGTCATGGTATCGCAGCTGGGAGGACGTGTTAAACGTTTGCACCGGATGACAAGTACTCCAAATTCAGGACTGGCCATTATCTGAGGACTAAGGTATTTAATTATTCCCTGATACCAGTGTTGACACAGTACTTGCCAGAGCTGTAGCCATCTGACTTCTGAAGGGAGAATTGTCGTTGTTTTAGTGTTTGTAGATACAGCATATGAAATAAGACCCTCAGTATAATTTTCAGATGGAGATAAAAGGTTAGATAATCTCTGAAGTCCCTAGCTGTTTCATTCTATCAGTAAGGTGTTCTATTTGTTTCCAGTGTGCTTGCTATAGTCAAATTAGTTCTTGCAATATAGTGTGGTAGTCACGCTGGTTTTATAAGCTGATACGACAGTCATGTAAAGTGTAAATCAAAATTACAGCAGACGATTGCAAGATCATGTTGTCTTAACAGGAAAAGAAGTCCCCCAAGAGCTTCCATCTCAGTGGAAGGCTATGATCAGCAATTTTAAAAAACAAACTTCAACTTTGAACCTTTCTGCATTATCGGCTGTGAACAGTAACGAACCAAAAGGCAAGCACATCCCTGTTGGAAGGGGTCAGTCATTTTCAAGGGGGTTATAAATACACAGGTGCACTAACAACCATGCATGTTCGTTATTTCACACTGGCAATGTAAACTTCAGTGAGTAACAAAGCCTAAACTGTTGTTTTAAAAATCTGTTGCCAAGCGGTAGGTTTTCTCCTAGCAACAAGTGTTTTGCAGCAGGGGAAGCAATTGGATACCTCAAGGGGGTATGTTAGCATTGGGGGAAGGGTAAAGAAATAACAAACTGGGGTTGGGAGCTTGCTTCAGAGGTGACACAGAGCACACAGTTTCTGGGTGTGCTGGGGATCGAGGAAGGCAAGTGAGGGGGGCGAGGCAGGAAGGGACACATAGAACAGGCAATGTTTTGGGATCGGCAATGAAAAAAAATGTTGGCTGCAGGCACAGGTTCATATTTGTTCATCAGTTGCTTTGGTTTGGTGTAGTGAGTCATCATCAGTAGTTTTATTAGCTGGTTGTCCTCATTTTAAAAAAAAAAATCCATACTGAGCTGCTAGGAAGTTTTATTTTGAGCATATTTGAAAAAACACACTTTTTATTATTCAAAGAATTGCATTATTAGAGAAAATGAGATAAGTAGTTTTGTATTCTGCAGTTTGGAAACAAATTACATATATGTTGCAGTTTCTTTTCCAATTCAAAAAAATATTTGTTTATGGAAAATTATCTTTACTGGTAAATGTTGGTGGTCAATCCAGTTGTTTTTAGACCTTATAATATGGACACCCTTCAAAATCCCTGCATTAAAATGCATCTTGTGTCTGTCATTGCAGACAGAACTATGTTTATTCATCGTTTTTCTGATGGAATGGCTTATTTCAAACTGATGCACCGTGTCACAATTTTTTCACACTTGCAGAAAATAGTTACTCACAATGACTAAACATGCAACTGTTCTTGGTGTATGCCTTTGAAAGAAGGAGTTAATAAATGATTTCTTCTGCAAAGGCATGTTTCAGCACAAATTCATCAGCTAAAAGGAAAATAGGAGAGCGTAGTATATAAATAATGTGCTATTTCACTCTACATAAGTGTAAAATATTGATTATAGAATATATTTAAAATGCGTATTTTTATCACAGAGGATGGGAAATATCAGCAGCAGAATTTTACTTATTTTTCCATATATCATGACAAATTCTTCCCGTTTTGCCTCACTAACACTTCTTCTGTTTCATTATTATAGCATAACACTGTCAAGTCTCTGGTAAACCTTCAAGTTTGATAGATTTGTTTGAAAATAGCAGCCACCTTAACACATGCAAAATAGGCTGAAAAAGCAGCATGTAACAAGGGGCAGTTTTGTGATGCTAAAATTACAGTGCATATGGATTTGCAATGCAAATGCATACATTGCATATTAACAGTTTTGTAACTGTTTATGGTCATAATCCTTGATTTTCAAGTTTTTTAGATAAGATGGGATGTTTCTATCATGTCTTTCTGCATACCACGCTTGAGAGTTGCTTGTCTCTTAGGCAGGCTGGGACTTGTTTAAAAAAATAAAATAATGAACTGGGAAAATTACTGGGAGTTAGATGTAGTGGGTTCTTTAGGCCTTTTATTGTAACTTTTAAAAAATTGTTATTTTTCACATCTGTATAGCTCTATATCTGATTATAGGTTTGCAGCTGCTAGCTTATTGGGCTTCAGCAGGTCATCAGCGAACAGGCAAGTAGTATTTCCGCTGTTCTTCTGTCTCCCAGCTCTCATCATTAAAAGCAAAATCAGTCCATTTTTTATTTTCATATGCTTATAATGTTTGCTTATAGCTGATGTTTTTGCAAGGGAAACTTTTAGCTCTGAGGGGTATTTTTTAGCTAAATAAGGTCTGCATCATACAAATTTAGAAGCTTTTTAGCAAACAAGTCATGTAATAGACCTACTAGGAAAAAGTTAATATTAATAGCTTATCTGGTAGAACTCAAATCTCCGTAGTTGAGTCTTTTGCAGGTCAACAGGCTGTGATTCTTAAACGTGGTGAGCGTCTCTGATACTTTTTCACATTAGGTCAGCCACATTTCTTCTTCTCATACTCTCCATTTCTCCCAGTTATCAGTTTTCTTCTCTGCAGAGTTACGAGAGAGTTCAGTGCTGAGAGTTCAGCATCCTCTCTGAAGAAGGCAAAAGTGCAAATGGACTCATGGTCAAAGTTCCCATTATATTTTTTGCACTTTGAAATAAATTTCATTGCTTTTGAGAACATCTCCCACCTACGGTCTATATTTTTCTTAGAGAAAATGAAATTTTTCCTCTTGATATCAAACGAATAAAGGTAAAAATCTCAAGTGGTGCTTCTGTTGAGAACTGTTTATTTTCCAGGAGGGATGGAGAAGTAGACAGGCGGTTAAACCTTAAGAAAAGCTCCAGCTCTCTTGAGCAGAAATTTTTAGTCACGTGGAAGAAACCACAGTGATTTTTTTTTTTTCTTTTTTTTTTGGGGGGGGGAGCAGTTATTGCAAATCTTGTTTAGCATTTTATGATAAAGCTCTGGTTTGGTGAGACATACAATGGGTGATAATTATGGCTTTAATTTTTTAAAAGTTAGTTCCATGGAAAAAATTTAAATGTTAGCTTCTCATTTGTCTAAAAGCAAATTAAAAAAATGACCTTACTAGACTCTCCTCTAAATGGCTAGTTTTAATCATGTTTTCAAAATCAGAAATTAGTTATTTAAGTAGTTTTCCATTTCTGTCCCGTGTTTATTTTTCTAGATGTGTGTTTTCCATTGACTGTTTGGTTAATCATCATGACAGGTTAATTTGCAAAGAGAGAAAGCCCATTTGCCAAAAAAAAGATACCTTTGTAGTGAAGACTACACTACATGCTTATTTAAGCAATTATGGCTTTATACAATTGCTTATTGTATCATGTTGTTCAGATTCTGAGTGATGATATTTTATTAATAAATAATGATGCATTTGCTAACTGAAGGTTTTAGTTGGAAACTGTGTAAAGCTGCATTTGGAAATTAGAATTCATTTGACTGTTTTCCTTTTTAAAAATGCTTATGTTTAGCTAATGAAAAATAACCTTAATATGTTGAACTGCAAGGGGAAAAATAACTATGCCAAAATATAGTTTTGACATGTCCATTATATATCAAAGTATAATTCTGGCTTATTGCAGAAGGTATTGATTGTAATTATTGGTTTTATTGTGCCATCACCATAGACCAAATTTTAAACATATCTTGTTTATAAAGGATACAGATAGATATGTAATGACATACTGAAAGTTATCTAGGTGGAGTAAGGATTTAGGTCCTGTTGAAGTGAATGCTGATTAAACATCTTGTCTTACATGCATTTAAAATTCCATTATGCATCTTTCTGTGCCCAAAAGACTGTGAATATGGTGTGGGGTTTGTTGTTTGTTTGTTCGCTTTAAAAAAAAGGCCTCATGGATTTGAAGATTTCAGAATCCATTGATTTTGTCATACTAGTTTTCTTCTTTCAGAAATAAGCTGGGTACCTACCATAATTTTGCCTTTTAATCTTTGCATTCATTAGTTGGACATTTCTCTGCATCTGCTTCTGCAGTGTGACCCAAGGAATCAAGAGAAAGTTGTTCTTAAAACAGAAGCATCAAGTAGTAATATTATATAGGCATGAAAATGCTATCATTCTCTTTCCTCTCAATGCAGTTGAGGGAGAACCTGATAGTGGAACAGGAGTAGTGGAAGCTCCCTTGGCCCTCTAGACAAGTCTCTTCCTCATAACCATCAGAGCGTGTAAGCTCTTCCTGTAGGACTCGGTCTTAACACTGTTTCGCACCCTGCTACTGCGAGTAGAAGACTGTTCCAAAATCTCTCTGCTCCAATTGCCAGGAATGTTTTCACCTTTTTTTGGTAAACTTACTCACAGCCAATTTAAACACATGTATTCTTGTGCCAACATTATTCTCGAACTAAAATAGTTCTACTCTATTCTGTTCTCTCTACTGTTTTTATAGCAAGTAACTTCATCTTCTCTCAGCTTTTGATTTGCTAGGTTAAACAAACCAAGTCTGTTAGTCTCCTCTTGTAAATTAAGATTTTTATTGGTCGTCTCAATAGTCATTTTCTGTGCCCGTTCAGTTTGAGTAACTTTTGTTGAATAGAGGAGACTACGCAAGGTGCCAGAGGAGGCCCTACTGTAGCTGTGAACAGCACAGCTGCTAAAGTCTTTCTCTCTACTCGAAACCTCTCCTGATGTCACTTGAGTTTTCCTCTTTCACGCTGGCACCCTTTCACACTGTCATCCTGGGGTTGCCTCATACATCCAAGTCCTTCTCCCAAGCTGCTTGGTTGACAGGCTTCCATCATGTTGCAGAACTTCTGTCTTACTGTTGTGTTATTTTCCACTGTGTTTTACTGACTTTTGCCGTATTTCTGTTATCCTAGTTCTCATGATCAGCCTGTTGCTTTCTCTATCGTATCCTCTTAACTTTTTCTTATCTAATTGTATCATCACTCTCATAATTCTTGTAATGTGTCATTAATTAAAACACTACACATGATTAGTCCTAAGACAGTATCCAAAATACAGAAGACATAATCCCCATTCCTTAACGCATGCAAGATAAGTATAAATGAAGGTTATTCAGCCAAATGTTTTGGGTGGTACATTAAGACATTTCTGTCTATTCAGACTCAATAGCTGTTTTTCTGGGCTGTATTTGTGTAGGTACCTAGGAGATATTGAGTAATAAATAACGAATTACTTCTGTTTTGACAACAGTGCCAAGGGCCTTCAGTCAAGGGTTGGGCCCTGTTTGGCTGAGCATTATAAAAACGTAATGTAAAATGAAGTGTAAGGGTGATGATCGAGGGAGGAAACACATGTAAAATCATTGACCAACTAGAGGGAGACTTTGTGACTCCAGGCTGGATGAGGAAAGAATCGGCAAGATCTTGAAAATAACCTGCGCAGAGAAGAAAGTTGGAAGCACTTTTTCCCCCTTTTTATTAATTCCTAGAGTGTTTTGTTCTTTTGTGATGTAAAGCTTGTATAGAACCTTGTTGGTAGTAACTACAGTACCTCCCTGTCACAGGCAGTACACAGTAATACTCTTTTTTAGAAAGCCAGCCCCTGTAGGCTCTTGAAATTGAGAAGTCCCTGTTACTCCCAGCTCTGAGCCTCGGCGATGGCCTGGGTGCTGTAGAGGGCTGTTGATCTTTCCCTGAGCAGAGAGCATCTGAACTCCACAACCTATGAGTACTGTTGATTATTCAAAATGACTGGTAGAAATATCAACAAGTCGGAGACATGAAGCACTGCTTTCACTTCTTGTGATGATGGCACAAAAAAGTCTCTGTTTCCTCAGAGATTCCCTTCACTTTCTGCCTATGCCATTTCTGATTAGAGTTTTCTCTTGGAGTTTTTTGACTTACAAAATCAACCTCTACAATGTAGAACTGGCTAAAAGAAAAATAAGATTTGCTTAGAGAGTTTACAACATAAAGACATCCTGAACAGACAGAAGCTGGAAGCCTTAACACGCTTAGGGGATCAGTAGTTTGCCAAAAAAAACCCCAAAAACAAAAGAACCCCAAAATTCTCAGCAAACCAAACATGGGGAAAAGTAATAAACAAAATTTGTACTGAGCTACAGAATGAAGAAGGCCACACACATTAGAAGCTTTTATAACTGTGTTAGAAGCAAATGTCATAAATTTATCGGTCTTCCACATGAAAGAGCTAGTGAAAGAGATGCAATAGCAGGAAAGATCCTGCTTTCTCCGAGCAGGATGCCAACAGTTGTCTTAAACACCTCTGCAGCATTTTAAAATGTACAAAGAAAAAATAGATTGCCTTAGATTTGTGTAATTCCTTAGGAACTTACTGTTTTCATCATCTTTTGTAGAATGGGTGTTTTCCTACTAGTATTTCTTACTATTTACTCAAATGATTATATAGCAGTTTTTCTAATTGATTCAGGTTCCAAAATCCTGATTTTTTTTTTTTTTTTTTTTTTTTTTAAGTTTATGTGCCTGTTTATAAAGAGGATATAGGGAGAAGGCATTCTGTTTAGGTTTTAAACTAACATGCCAAGTCTGAAGGTGTGAGCCACATATTACTTAGGTACCCCTCTGTGTTTCTGCAGAGTTGATGTGTTGTTCAA